>NW_012109808.1:725834-754662 GCF_000951045.1 Mandrillus leucophaeus | reverse complement strand
AAGCAAGCAAGCAAACAAACAAACAAAAAAGACCAAAAAAGAAGAATGTAATATCCAAGAACGATGGGACAACTACAAAAGGTGGAATGTATGTGTAATGGGAATACCAGAAAGAGAAGAAAAAGAGAGAAGTATAGAAGAAATATTTGAAGTAATGACTGAGAACTTCCCCCAAGTTAATGTCAGATACCAAACCACGGATCCAAGAAGTTCTGACAACACCAATCAGTATAAATGCCAGAAAACAAAACTAAAAACTATGCATAGGCATTCTATATTCTAACTACAGAAAAATCAAAGATTAAAAAAAAATGTTCTGGAAGAAGCCAGAAGAAAAAAAAAATTACCTCACCTATAGAGGAATGAAGGTAAGAATTAAATCTGATTTCTCTTCAGAAACCATAAAAGTAAAAAGAGAATGAATGTAATATTTAAAGTGCCGAGGGGGGAAAAAAAACACCTAGAATTATATGTCTTGCAAAATTATCCTTCGAAAATAAAGAAGAAATAAAGACTTTCTCAGACAAACAAAAATTGACGGAATTTATTGCCAGGATACCTTGCAAGAATTATTAAAAGAAGTTCTTTAGGGAGGAGGAAAGTTATTATATATAGGCCAGAAGCTTGGATCAACACATAAAAAGGAAGAAGGGAGAGGAAAATGAAAACATGTGTTTTTTTCTTATTTTTAATTTAGTAAACAGAAAACAGTTTGTTCGTAATAATAATAGCAACAATGATTACATATACACTTAGGTATTCAAATATATAAGCAAAATGAATGACAACGATGGCAAAAGGGATGAAAGGGAGGACTTAGGATTTTTGTGTTATTATAAAGTACTAGCTTTGTGAAGTGGTATAGTGTTATTTAAAAGCAGAATTGGACTACTTGTAGAATTAGAATATAAAATACTATAAAATGCTCAATTAAAATCACAACAAGCAGATAAAAAGTATGGCAGAGAAAACTCATACAAGAAGAGAAAAACAATCTGAATTTGCCTATATCTATTTTTAAAAGCAAATCAATAGTTAATTATATTACAAAACAGAAAGCACTAGGCCCAGATAGTTCACTGGTGAATTCTACCAAACATTAAGAAAGAAATTATACCAATTCTCTACAATCTCTTTCAGAGGATAGAAGCAGAGGGAATACTCCCTAACTCTATCCATTGGACCAGAATTACCCTGACACCAAAGCCGAACAAAGGCAGTATAAGAAAAGAACACTGCACACAAATATCTCTCATGAGAATAGATGCAAAAATCCTCCACCAAATATTAGCAAATTGAATCTAACAGTTTATAGAAAGAATAATACAAGATGACCAAGGGGGATTTATCCTAGCTATGTGAGGCTGGAAAAGTCTATTAAATTACAAAAATAAAAATAAAAAATAAAATCCACCTCTGTTTCTCTTTTTCTTCCTACCATTCCATTTTCTGATACTATCTGCTGTTAACAAAACAAACCATCATCCAAAATATGAGGGTTCTGATGATGCAGCTTTTAGAGATCACCATCCCAGGGCCCAGAGCAGGGTGGAGAAGGGTGGGTAATAGACAGGCAGGAGCAAACACAGGATAACGGTACTTGCAGCATAGGGGTGATTAGGAATTGGAATTTGGAGAGGGACTTAGGTCATTCAGAAGTCAATGTAAACAGACAAAAAGAAGGCCTTAGAGCACAGTTTGTTAAACATCGAAATTTGAAGGTCTAGGAAAAGTAAAGGAATCACAAAAAAAGATTTAGAGGGTAGTTAGAAAAGCAGAGAAGTGTAACATCTAACTCAGTTAAAAAAAAAAAAAAAAAAAGAGTGTTCCAAGAAGTGGAGAGCAGTCAACCCTGTTAAACACTGTGGTGAAGCAAAATGAAGTTAGAAAAGGGTAAATGAAGTTTAACTTACACAGTGGCTGTTTAGGAACTCAGTGGGTAGCTTCTATGAAGTGGGGGTGGGGTAGAAACCACACTGTACCAACCTGAAGAATAAAGAGGACCTGAGGAAATAGAACAAATCTAACTAACTTATGCCTGCAGGAGAGTAGGAAATATGAAAGCTTATTCCCCCGACTCCTCTCTTTTTTTAAGGATTACAGAGACTAGCTTGTGTTGTAAATGCTGTCAATACACCTAAAGTGGTCTTGGTCTTCTTCTCTGGAGTGTGGTCAAGCCAGCTTCTAGAGGAAGAGGATGTTGCCATTGCTCCTTATGAAGCTATAGTGCCTCCAGGGCTGGATGCCTTCAACAGAGCCAAGAGTCAGCAGGCTTGAAGGGGGTCCACCGATTAAAATGCCTGCTGACAACTGGTTCTCTTTACTGTTCTGTGAATGTACATAGTGTGTGACTTTTCAGACAGGGTCCAGTGGACTACTGGTTCTATTTGTTTAATTCCACTGAGATTATCACAGTATTCCCTGATGCCAATTTGATGACAGGAAAAAGCCTTTCCAGCCTTCTTTTCACTTCCCCTCACCAAGGCATTTGATTTTTACCACCTATCTTGGGATTTAAACATGAATCTCTAAAGCGCTAGACTTCCTCAGAAGACCAGATGTTGGAGGAGAAAACCACTGGGCTGTTCTACATTATCACATTCTTCTGTTACGGTGACATATGGTGTGAAGCAAATATTAGTGCATGGAAATATAAAACATCAGGATGCATCTGAATTATTCCTCCCCAGTTACATTTGATCTGTGAATGTCGGAAACACTCCATTTCATAGCCATATTTATCATTCAAAGTGAATCATGCATTTGGGGGGAATAAACTGAGCTGCTTCAGAATGCAGACAATTGCCAACTATTGCATATTTCTCCAAAGAAAGATTTGAATTATACGGTCAATTCAAAGGGTTGCTGCTTTAGAATGTGGCAAAGAGAAGCTGAGGTGAAGGATACATTATAATAGATTAATATTAAGGAAGTGCTATTTTTCTTTTTCTCTTCAGCCCCAGAAATCAGTTTCTATAGGGTAGCTTTGTGGGGTTTCTGTTTATGTTTTTTTGTTTGCTTATTAAATTTTATTATTTTGTTTTTATTATGTAGCCTTTCTTGAAATTTAAAATCTGTAGACCAAATGTTTACAGGCCACATGTTTTCCAACAGTTTTCCATTATATTTTCAGAGGCATGTTTGAATAGAAATGCACTTGGCTTTTAGATACATAAAAAATTTTGTTTAAAATGATCATTAATGTGAGATGGTATCAAGATAAATATTGAGTCAGTATTGGAGAAGCTGTGAGCAAATTTTAAACTTAGTGTTAGAAGAGAAAGTTTAGAAGAAAATTTAAGGTTAATTTAGTCTCAAGCAGTTAAATGGACAATGTCAAGAGTACTGAGAGCCCAAATTAAGAATCAGCAGATCTGCTGATGTTACACCAGAGATGTTTTAAGGAGGAAATTCTAACCTGTCCATTGTTATTTTGCTATCTTAGTGTTGCCTCCCTTGCCCTCTGCCTTATACTACATAACATATCTAGTGCAGCTAGGGTAAAGATTTTGAAATGTATACAAAACATTGCACTGAATATTAAGTAAAGTGAATATTATCCTAAGTAGCTTATAGTCTGTCAATGTAAGGGACAGAATAGGGCGTTCTTAACAGTTCATTTTTTAGAAACCACTTCAAAAATTGTTGCCTTCAACACTTCAACAGTATTGTAAGTGGTTCTCTTTCCCAGGGAAACCTCCCTAATTTTATCTGTGTATGTATTTTCCTTCCATGTCCTCTCTCCCTTTCTGTATTCCTAGCTCTCAAAAAACTCATATCCAGGATATGCCATTGTGCCTTATTTTGACAGTTCTGATTATGTATATTCCATCTAGTAATCACCTCTTTGCTTTCTAAGTCAACTTCTCTTGTAATCAGACAATTTAGAACTAATGACTTTTTAAACACAGCAACCCCACATTTGCAAAGAAGTTTCAGATGAGATAAGAGAAAAAGGGAGTGCCTTAGCTTCCTTAGGAGCAATTAAGTCTTTTTCTTTTCTTTTATAGGTTGGGAGTAAGATCCATATTTTTCCTGCATCTAATAGGGAGGCCTATGGGCAGTCAATTCCCTTGCTTTTCCCTCTGCACTCTCCACCCGTTGTCCTCATGATGGTCTTCTAGGCATGTTTAAGTCTTGATTCAAGATCTACATCTTTGGCAATGAATCCATCTCTGGTATCCCCTGGCAGACTTATTCTGTACTTCCTGTGTGTCCCCACAGCATGTTTTTATTACTGCCACGAAAATACATCTCACATTGTATTATAATTTCTTTGTATGCTCCCTAGACCACAATGTCCTTTAAGTGAAATTTCTATCTTATTCTCATTCTTATCCCTAGCACTTGGCATAGTACACAGCCTATAACAACAAAAACAATGTTAACAAGAAAATATAAAAATAGAAAAAAATTAGAACAGTTATAAGAATATAAAACAAACAATAATATTTATTGAAGGCTTACTACAAGTCAATATTTGTCACGATCAATTTACATGTTAAAATTGCAAGAAGTAGATATGATTGCAAGGAACAGAAAACCCAAAAATAGCAGGTAGTTAAAATGATAGAAGTTTATTTTTCCCTCATATTCAAGAAGTTTCAAAGTTGTAGATCTGGGCATGATATATCACTCCATAGTAGCAACGACCCAGGCTCTTTGTTCCTACTGATCCTTCTTGGTTGATTTCTACTGTTAGGGTCATCTCATGTTTCATCTAGAGCTTCCAGTTATAATGCCCAAATTCCAGTCAGCAGGGAAAGAGAAAAGGAAAAACCTCCCCCACCCACCTCTTTTAAAGCTGTCTTCCCGGAAGTCGAATGTGGCACTTCTGCTTCCACTTTATTAGCTGGAACTCAGTCATAAGACCATTGCTAACTGAAAGGGCAAGAAACGAAGTCTGTATTCCAGGCAGCCATGTACCAACATACAAATTGGGGATTATATTAGTAAGGAAGGAAGTGAGAATTGACATTAGGAAGCAGTTAGAAAAAGTCTTTAACATTCATGCATTATGACATTGAATCTTCTCAACAACCCTGTGAATACTCACTCTAAAGTACTATTATTCTTCCCATTCATTCACTTGACAAATACAATTGTGCATGACTGTGCCTTAGACCTAGTACTAGTGCCCTGGGGTTTGGTAGGAAATAAGTCCCTGTCCTTTTGGAGGCTTTATTCTAATTGAGAAGGCAGACATAAAACAAACACATATATAATACAAGTCAGGACAGTAATAAATTCTATGAAAAAATTAATTAGTATAAAGGAATAGTATATAATACTGTTAGTTGAAATACAGTAATCCTGAAAGAACTTTAAATAAATAATTTCTGAGCAATGATCTAGGTGGAGCCATAGAAACATCTAGGAGGTTTCTAGACAAAAGAGACAAAAACATCTTCAGATGGACATTAGCAAGTGAGTGAAAACACTGGTGCATGTTAAATGAAGTCAGAGAGAGGGAGGCAGAACCAGAATAAATAAGATTGTAGACAATAATACAAAGTTTTGGGTTTTGCTTTGAGTTTCATGGGGACCATTGGAGGTTTTTGAGCTGTTGAGTAGAATAATTAGATTTAGGTCATTAAATAGATCATTTTGGTTGCTGGCTAAATAGTGGGTTCAGAGGGCAGGGGGCCAGCAGGATAGAAGGCAGAGTGAAAGCAAGGAGAACAAAAAGACTATTTAGGACACCAGGTAAAGATGAAGGTAGCTAATACTAGGATGCTGATAATGACACATACGATAAGTGATCAGAGTCAAGATACATTTTGAAAGTAGAGCTGATGAATCAGATGTGTGGTAAGTGTGAAAGATACCAGGGATGACTCCTAGATTTTTATGTTGGTTCATTTTATGTATCAACTTGGCTAGGCCATGGTACCTGGCTTTTGGTGAGTCTCCAGTCAAGATGTTCATATGAAAATATTTTTAGATGTGTTTAATGTTTAAATCGGCAGATTTTTTAGTAAAGTAGATTATTTTCAATAATATGGGTGACCCTTATCCAAACAGATGAAAGACTTAAGAGAAAGGACTGGGGTTTGCCCAGGAAGAAATCCTGCTTCCAGACTCCTTGCAGATTGCCTTAGGACTGCAAAATCAACTCTTTCCTGGGGTTCCAGCCTGCTAACATTCTTTGCAGATTTCAGGCTTGTCAGCCCTCATAAGTATGAGACAATTCCATAGAATAAATCTCTCTCTCAGATATATAGATCTATCTATATAGCATATATATGTATGTGTGTGTGTGTGTATATGTGTTTGTGTGTGTAATACACATCTTATTGGTTCTGTTTATCTGAAGAACCATGACTAATACAGATTTGGATAAGAAGAGTTGTTCTAGAACAACAGAATCTTAAGGATGAGATTTCTGAATTGGTTATGGGGATTCTGGAACTGGTTCTCTAATCTAACTAGATTTAAAGGCACTAATCACTGTTTCTAGAAGTAAAAAGAGCATAGATAGTACATGGTGTGACATATCAGTTGAGGTACCCAAAATATTATTGTGGATATTCCTAATCAAATGCCTATAAGAGACAAAGTTTTCAGTGACCATAATCAATACTTGTAAGAGACAAAAGTGACCACATATTTGATACCTTAGAACACTTTTGTTAAATTGATGAGTACAAAGAGATTGGCTGGTTGCTCCTTATTGATGTAAACAAAGTATGGAAATAAAAGGATGAATTCAGGGATTCAAATTCCCAGCTCATGCACTGCATAAATACCTAAAATTTTGTATGAATGCCCTGGAAGAAACTTTTGTCACCTGCAGCCAAAAACTGAGATTGCTGAAAACTAAACACAGTGTCATTTTACAAGTAGCTGAATTACAATGCAAATTGAATTCCTAAGCTCACAGGGTGTCTGCTGTTAAAGTGGAAGCATTAATTGGAAAGGAATGGGGTCCTGAAAATTGGAATGGGGACATATGGGAAGATCCTGATGAAGCTGGGGGGCATTAAACTCCGACATTCTGATTATTCTTTCCAGTAGAAGAAGCCACTCCATTTCTATCTGAGTAGATTACCTCTGCTTTGCCCGATGAAAGAGTAATGGTCACCTCTGAGGTAACTGCCTTACAAAACACTGCTGATTCTCCTCAGGGCCCATGCTTACAACCCATTTTTTCCTAGACCTATAACTAAACTCAAGTTTCAGTAGGCCTCCAAAGATGAGATTCAAATTGTGCCCCATGAGGAGGTTGCTACACTACAAAATAACTATATGATTTTTCCAATGTTTACAGACAAAAATCTAGAGAATGTGTGGGAGTGGATATTGTAACCACCCAATGGGTTCACCTTGCCTGCTGCCTAGACAGAGCTAATTTATTGAGATAGGGGAACTGCAATAGAGAAAAAGTAATTTTTGCAGAGCTAGCTGTGCGGCAGACCAGAGTTTTATTATTATTCAAATCAGTCTCCCAGAGCATTCATGGACAAGAGTTTTTAAGGATAATTTAGTGGGTGGAGGAAGGTCACAGAGTTGAGAGTGCTTATTGGTTGGGTCAGAGATAAAATCATGGGAAGTTGAAGCTATCCTTTTGTACTGAGTCAGTTCCTGGGTGGGGGCCACAAGATCACATAAGCCAGTTTATCAATCTGGGTGGTGCCAGCTGATCCATCAAGTGCAGGGTCTGCATAATATCTCAAGCACTGATCTTAGGAGCATTTTAGGGAGGATCAGAACCTTGTAGCCTCCAGCTGCCTGACTTCTAAACCGCAATTTCTAATCCTGTGGCTAATTCGTTAGTCCTATAAAGGCAGTCTAGTCCCTAGAGAAGAAAGAGGTTTGTTTTAGGAAAAGGCTGTTATTGTCTTCATTGTAAATTATAACCTATAAACTAAGTTCCTCCCAAAGTTAGTTCAATCCACGCCCAGGAGTGAACAAGGACAGCTTGGAGGTTAAAAGCAGGATGGAATCAGTTATGTTAGATCTTTTTTACTGTCTCCATCATAATTTTGCAAAGGCAGTTTCAGTATCAAGGGTATGTTATACTGGTAGATTGAATCAGGCAGAATTTACTGATATGGGCCCACTAAGCAAAAAAATCTAGATTTAATGTTGCAGCCTGGAGTGTTAGAAAGAGCTCAAATTGTTTGTTTGGTTGGCTGAAACATGGACCAAAAGGTGACATATACTAAATGAACTGAAATATCATAACTGCCTTGGTATACTAAAGAAAAAGTATTTAAAGCCTTAGGAAAATTGCAGTATTCAAGTGGATTTATCACTGCAATCTTCTCATCCACTGGGAAGGGTCCCATAACAGTGAGAAAAATGAATTTGTGAGGGGAGCAATGCATCCTTGAAGAGCTTGTGATAGCTCTTCTCTATAGGTCAGAAATTACAGTGGTAATTGCTGCCACTGGGTTGGTAAACCTAAATGCAATGAGGATAACTAGGTCCCAGTGTGGCAGGGACCAAGTGATGGCATTTAGTCACCAAAGGCAAAGTAAGCATGGTTACCATGATGGAAAACAGAATCAAAGCAACAATCAGAATAAAATGACTCACAGAGATCTATGAGGTTAGCTAGTTAATCATTGTGTCCCTAGGAAGTGACATAGGTGGGAAGTCTGCTAAATTGTCCCTAATCTGGATAAGTGGAGAATTCTGGGTCAAGGGAACAAAAGTCACAAAAGCAGAGAGTCAGACTCCTTTAATCAACTCTTAGACTTTGAGCCAGTTTATGGGCTTAGAACCTGTCAAATGAAGGGGAGGCTGGGTCTGTATGAGAAAGGATCTCGCTGCACTGACAATTTATACTGTCAATCTTTCTCTCAGGCTTCTTCAAAGAAACATATGGTTTTTCACCCAGGTGATTGTGCATTGCAACAAAGGAAATAATCAGACTTTTGGGGGATTACTGGACTGACTTTGAACAGATACTACATCTAGGAGATCTCAAATGTCACTGTGGTCCAACTAGAAATACAACAATGATAACTTGAAGGAAAGATTGCCCCTCAGCCACTTTTGACTTCTTATACCTTTGAATGAACAGGCAAAGAAAGGAACTGTTCTGCTAGCTAGGATGATTGATCCTGACCACCATGAGAAATTTAGACTGCTCTAAAATGGAGGGAAGGAAGTGTGTGTTTGAAATACGGAAGATTTCATAGATCATCTCTTAGTACTACTATGCTCTCTGACTAAATACAATAGATTCAGACAGGGCTATGAATGGTCCAGACCCTTTAGGAATAAGTTTTGGGTCACCTCCCGGGTAAACAATCATGACTAGCTGAGGTTCTCACTGAAAGCAAAGAAAATACAGAATTTTTACTGGAAAAAAAGGTTATAAATACCTGCTATAACGTGTGGCCAGTTATTGAAATGAGGACTGTAATTATTACAGAAATATTCCTTCTTTTGTTATGAATGTTTGTGTATGTATATATATGTGCACATACACATATAGCAAATATCTTTGTTTTATATATAATGACATTACATTATGGGATACTATAGGATATTATAGGATACTAATTATAGGATATTGAGGAGAAGAGTGAACATTAGCTAAGAGCTTTGCATTTTCTTCTAGAAAAAGCATTGGGATATTTATTATGATTGAATGTTTTTGTTTTCCCCCCTCACAAATTCATATGTTAAAATCCTAACCCCCAATGTGATGGCATTGGGAGGTGGAATTAGTGTCCTCATGAGAGCTCTCCAGCTCTCTTCTCACCATATGAGGATACAAGGAGAAGCCGGCAGCGTGCAAGCTGCAAGTGTGCCCTCATAAGAACTCGATCGTGCTGATCTGGGACTTCCAACACCCAGAGCTGCTTAGAAATAATTTTTTGTTGTTTATAAGCCACCCAGTCTATGGCACTTTGTTACAGCAGCCTGAACTGACTAACATAGCATTTTTGGTTGTACACAAGAGAGTTGTATCATGTTAGGCAGAAGTATGACCTTGTTATCGTCTTTATTTTGAGATTAAGTCTGGAAATAGATGTGGGTGCTGAGGTGAAAAAAGGTAGGCTGTGATGGTTAATTTGATGTGTCAGCTTGGCTATGCCATGATACCTAGTTTTTCAAAGACCGGTTTAGATGTCATGAAGGTATTTTTAAAGATGTGATTAACATTTAAATCAGTAGAGTTTGAGTGAAGCAGATTACTACATTACTCCATAATGTGGGTTGGCCTTGTCCAGTCAGTTTGAAGGCCTTAAGAAAAAAAACTGGGATGCCTTGATGAAGAAGGAATTCTGCCTCCAGATCTTGTTTGGATTCAAGCTAAAATATGAACTCTTCCCTAAATTTCTAACCTGTCAGACTTCTCTGAAGATTTTAGACTTGCCAATTCTCATAATTATGAAAGTTAATGTCCTAAAATAAATCTCTCTTTCTATATGTATACACATGTTACCGATTCTGCTTCTCTGGAAAATCCTGGCTAATATAGTTTTCATCTGAGCAACGAGATGAGTGGTTGTATAACACTGCACAAGATGAGAAAGACAGGAAAATGAATAGGAATGCAGAGGGAGGAAGAGAAGAGGTAGAGAAAAGCATGAATTTTATTTTAGACATGTCAATTTTGAGAACTTTATTAGTCAATCAAGTGGAGGTGTTGAGGAAGCAATTGGTAAATAAATTTAATGCTCAGAGGAGAGGTTAGTGCTAGAAATGTAAAACTGGGAGTCATCAACATATAGAAGATATTTAAAACATTGGTACTAATTTCAATTATAGAGCGAATGTAACTAGAAAATAGAAAAGGGCTCAAGACTGAGCCCTGAGGAAGTCCAATATTTAGAGCTCAGAAATAATAGGGATAATCAAGAAAAGGAAACTGAAAATGAACTGTCATGGAGGGGGAAGAAAACTCAGGGAACTATAATCACCAGGAGATTAATAAAGAAGGTGTTTTTAGAACAGGGGATCTATCAACTGTGTCAGATGCTGCTGATAATTAGGAATTGTTCATTAGATTTGGCATACTGGAGGTTCATGGTGACCTTGAGAAGTAGAATATCAGTAAACAGTAAAGACAAGAGTGACAAGGATGGGTTTAAGAGAAAATAACCATTAAGGAAGAAGAGGTATGCATTAGTCTGTTTTCATGCTGCTGATAAAGTCATACCTGAGACTGAGAAGAAAAAGAGGTTGAGTTGGACTTACAGTTCCACATGGCTGGAGAGGCCTCAGAATCATGGCAGGAGGTGAAAGGCACTTCTTACATGGCAGGGACAAAAGAAAATGAGAAGGATGCAAAATTGGAAACCCCTGATAAAACCATCAGATTCATGAGACTTGTTCACTACCACAAGAACAGTATGGGGGAACCCGCCCCCCGATTCAAATTATCTCCCACCAGGTCCCTCCCACAACATGTGGGAATTATGGGAGTATAATTCAAGATGAGATTTGGGTGGGGACACAGAGCCAAACCATATCAAGGTAGAAAGTACAAACAATCTTCTAGGGAGTTTTGCTATAAAGATGAGCAGAGAAATGGGGCAGTGCTTCAGGATTTCATGGGACTTAAAGGCAGAGACAATCTGGTGGGAGTGCAGAAGAGGAAATGTGTCCTAACTACCAGTTGATATAGAAACTCCAAAAAGCCAATTAGAAAACTTTTAATTTCAGCTTTTCACTAAGTTACTATTTTTAAAATATTGAACATTGAATGTTTGGACTCTTAAGATTGTTATGCATTGCCAGGCAAATTCTAGCACAGTCTTAAGGTAAGAGGTAAGGCGTCTAGCACAATGTAAGATAAAAGGGCCAAAATACATTACATTATATCTAAAAGCCATAGAACCCCTTACTAAAACAAAGTCCAGGAAAGATCCATCCTTCCTTCCTTCCTTCCTTCCTTCCTTCCTTCCTTCCTTCCTTCCTTCCTTCCTTCCTTCTCTCTTTCTCTCTTTCTGTCTTTCTCTCTTTCTCTCTTTCTTTCTTTCTTTCTCTTTCTTCTTTCTCTCTCTTTCTTTATTTTTCTTTGTTTCTTCTTTCTTTTAGTGGGAAATATTTTGTATGGTTATAGTATCAAAGCAGTAGAGAGAGAAAAAAATGGTGGGGAGAAAGAGTAATTGTAATAGAAAGATAATTGAACAGTCAAGAGAGAAAGAGATGGAGTACATTCTTGGGAGGTTGTCATTAAATAAGAGGATAACAGCAAGGAGAGTTAAATAGGAGCAGCAAGGCTGAATAAATGCGTAAAAATGCAGGCAGATTACTAGATTTGGTGATGAGGAAATATGGTAGTTTTCTTCTAATTGCTTCACATCTCCACTCCAGTGAAATAAGAGTTGAGGTCATCATTTGAACATGGAGTGTTAGGAAGATAGAGTTTTGAGTAGAAGAAAAATGTACAAAATGTTGTCTGGGAGAGTGGAAACAGGAATTGTTTAGGGAAATGTAAAATGATTGCTCTGCTGTGCTGAGGCCTCCTTGAGATTTCTCATCACAAACTTAGAATGAGCCTTGTTAGTACGTTGTGTTTTTCTTGAGCTACACTGAGGTGCTATGGAGCAGTTGCAGAGGGGTGACAAGTCAGGTTTAAATCAAGGTGGAGTTTGTCACTTAAAAATTACATGGGTGGTGGTAGGCAGAATTCTAAAGATGCCCTTCCAGGATTTTCATCCCCTACATTATTCAGACACAACTCCAGGTCCTGCTGTGAAGGGACTTTGCAGAATAATTAAGGTTATTAATCAGCTGAATTTAAGATGAGAGATTATCCTGCATTAGCCAGATGGATCCAATGTAATTACATGAGCCATTAAAAGCAGAGAGATGAGTTAAAAGGTGAGATCAAAGAAATTCAAACTGTGAGAAGGTTTTGATGTTCCTTTAACATACCTCAGATGTACCTCATTGCCTCTGAAATGCAGTGGTCCACATGAAAGGACTAGAGAAAGACATAAAGTGGTCGTGGATGGCCTCCAGTCAGCAGCTAGCAAGGAAATAGAAACCTCAGTCCTACAACCTTGAGGAACTGGATTCACCAACAATTTGAAGGAGCTTGAAAGTCCCTAGAACCTTTGGACAAGAGCCCTCCAGATTTCTGACCTATAGAACTGTGATATAACAAATAAGTGTTCTTTTAAAATACTAAGTTCGTGGTAATTTGTCTCAGCAGCAATATAAAACTAATACACATGTAGTGAAGGTCAAGTTGTTTAGAGAGTATGCAAAGGATGATTATTAATAATGGACATATGATCCTACCTAGCTCTGTGTAAGTAACATAAGAGAGGAATAAGAAAAAGTGGATTAAAACACTTGATTAGCTGGAGAATAATTGTAATCCAGGTTTTAAAAGACATAAGCTGGAAAGATATGGCATCCAGGACATGGCATGGCTGTAAGAGTAGGTGGTTGAGATGGGATAAAATATAAGATTATTGAAAGGGGAATTGTATAGGACTGAATATTTGTTCCCTCCCCACCAAAAATATGCATGTTAAAATCCTAACCCCCAGTGTGAAGGTATTAGGAGGCAGGCCCTTTGAAGTAATTAGGTCATTAGGATAGAGTCATCATGAATTTGATTGGTACTCTTATAAAAGAGACCCCAGAGAATTTCCTTACCCCTTCCATCATGTAAGGGCACAGTAAGAAGAAGGCCATCTAAGAACCAGGAAGTGGGCCCTTAACAGATACTCACTTTGCTGATGTCTTGAACTTGGACTTCCCATGCTCCAGAACTGTAAGAAATAAATGTTTGCTGTTTAAGCCACACATGATATGGGATTTTTGTTACAGCAGCCTGAAAAGATGAAGTCATGAATTATTGTTAAAGGCCAAGATGGTGGATGGATCATCTACATGTGTGATAAAGACACATAAAATGGTGACAGGAATACTGGTAGAGAGAAATCTACTGAATGAGCCAGATGCTAAAGTCTTGGGTAAAGGGTGAGAAATGGTCAGGGGCATTGATGGATGACTTTGTGAAGAAAGGATGGTAGGCGGTATGGGCTGATGGCATTTGCTTCAAAGGACATTTGATTTGGGGATGTAGAAAGAAGAAATAATGTAGACCTGGTAACAAAGAACAAAAAGGGTATCCATCCCACCAAAAAGCCCTAGGCTACACAGGACCGTGGTGGTAAAGAAATAACTATCATAGAAGAGGACTTTAGGAAATCATTCACTTTCTCTTACAGAAAGAAGGTGAGGGGACTACTTAGAGAATAGATTTTTTTTTTTTTTTTTTTTTTTTTTTTTTTTTTTTTTTTCCTGATGATAGACTATGAATTTCCAAGGGCAAAGTGGAGGGGATTAGTGGTTCAGGAAGAGTAAGAGCTTGAGTTAGATTCGGGTGTATACAGAACCATAGGAAAATAGTAGTGTTTGTGAAGAAAGATATCGTGTGTGTCTTGGTCCTTTTGTGGAAATATAAGGCATGAGATTATGTTTGGAGAAGAAAGGCCATCATTCTAATTTTAGCTCCTTCCTTGAGATTGATTTTTTTAGGCTATGGAGCTGAAGTGCTAGTGTTATAGGGGTAGCCTTATTAGGTGCGTGAGAAGTTCTTTAGAATTTCCTTAAATCTTCATGTTTTGCATTTAATAAAACAGAGGCACAGAGTTTAGGTAAAAATTAGAAGTTTTTTCAGCAAGTGAGTGGCAGAATTGGAATGCAAATTTGAGCAATTGGACTTCACAGCAGGTATTTCAAACAATTGTGCTAGAATTATACTCAAAAATGCCTGTTGACTAAATGGATGAATACAGACAAAGCCTGTTATTTGGGAAAAATGTCCTTGTGAAGGGTTCCAGTGCTGTCAATTTGCTGAACATTCATCACTAGTGAGATTCAGAGCTGGGTTGATGAGACTTCCAAGACTGCAACTGTATCATAGATGCAATACTCTTTTGCCTTGTTCTCTTTCTTAGAACACTTGCCCTAGAATCCCAGTCACCATGCTGTGAGGAAGTCCAATCAGCATGGAAAGAAACAGAGGCCTACAGGCCTTCAAGCCCAGCTGATGTATCAGCAAATAACCAGCACTAACTTGCCAGCCCTGGGAGGGAGCTGTCTTGGGAATTGATCACCCAGCCCCAAGGTGTGCTCTCAGCTGGTACCACATGGAGCAGATGCAGCCTTTTCTATTAATTATTGCCCATAATTCATATTCATGAGAAAAACAAGCAATTGCTCTTATTTTAAGCCATAGAATTTAGAAGTTTGTAATGTAACAACAACTATTCACAATAGTGTATGTGTGTATATATATATGAAGATATATATGTATGTATGTATAGCTATATATGCACACACACACACCATGGAATACTATTCAGCCATAAAAAAGAACAAATCATGTGTTTTGCAGCAACATGGGTGGAACTAGAGGCTGTTATCATAAGTGGAACACCTCAGAAACAGAAAGTCAAATACCACTTGTTCTCACTCACAAGTGGGAGCTAAATAATGTATACACACAGACATAGAGTACGGAATAATAGACATTGGAGTCTCAGAATGATGGGGAGTTGAGGGATGAAAAATTACTTAAAAGTAGTCAATGTACATTCTTTGGGTGATGGTTACACTAAAAGTGTAAACTTCACCTCTACATGATATATCCATGTAACAAAACTGCACTTGAATCCCTTAAATTTATACAAATAAAATAAATAGGCCAGGTATGGTGGCTCAAGGCTGTAATCTCAGAACTTTGGGAAGCTGAGGTGGGAGAATCCCTTGGAGCCAGGAGTTTGAGACCATCTGGACAACATAGTGAAACCATGTCTCTACATAAGCATGAAAAGAAGTAAAGAAGAAGAAAAGAAGAAGTAAAGAAGAAGAAAAGGAGAAGAAGAAGAAGGAGAAGGAGAAGGAGAAGGAGAAGGAGAAGGAGACTTGAACATTCTACTACCAAACTACCTGATGTCCCTAAGCTTCTGCTTCCCCAGTTGTAAAATTAGGCTCAGATCATCAGTCTCAGAGAGTTGTCACGTACATTTATGAAAAGCATAAATTACGCATATTCTGGTATGATAGGTAGGTAGTCAATCAAAGTTGCCTTCCTCCTTCACCCACTCAGTATCCTCCCAGGTTAGACAAAATAACTAGACTTGCTTTGAAAAAAGCCATTTTTTTTTCTCCTTATACATACCAAGTGGGCAAAAAATATAGAAGAAAGATTATTCTATCTGTTGATTTTCTTTCCCAGCATAGGTTATTCTCTCACTTCATTTAGGTTTCTGCTAAAACATCATCTTCTCAGAGAAGTCCGTATGGGCTTCCCTCTATAAAAAAATAGTATACAACTGTGCTGCCTTCTGCCCTTCCCTACCCATTAAGGTGCACTATTTTTCGTTACAGCATTGATTATCACTTGGACGTTGTGTACAGTATTTGTGTATGTTTTTGTATTGTCCCACTCTACTAAAATAGAAACTTCATGAGAGTAGGGATTTTTCACTATCTTGCCCTCTACTGTCTTCTGTAGCACCCGAAACAGTGCCTGATATACAATGGAGATTCCATAAATAACTTCTTGAATGCCTAAATGAATGACTTCTTTGTGGCATAGTTCTTCCCCTTGTTCTAATTCACTTCTTTCAGATGGTATGCAGAAGAACATGTTGAATGGAACATTGACTTCAAGATTAAAAAGTCAGACAGACTTTAAGAAAGGCATAGGCAGTCAAATATGCCAATTACTTCGGAATGGTAATGGCATATTTTGAAATTTGGAAGCTGCTTCATTAAAATTCATTTTGCGCTACATAAAATAAGAAATCGGGAGTCTGACAGAAATGAAACTCAAATAGGCATTCATTTCCTTTATCTTTTTACAAGACAGATCAATTAGTAATTTTATGGTTGAAAAAACCCATTTTTAAATGTTATGTGAGACTTAGTGTAATATCAAATCTGGCCTAATGTCACCTTTATTAAGGAATTAAAAGCACTTTTACATCTGTTCATTCACGAAAAAAATACTGAGAAGCACATTTTTCAACATCTAAAGTTTATAATGGAAGAGGAAAATGGGCATAGAAATGATCTTGTTGCATAATTAACTCCTCCAAAAGTAAATGCAAGAGATAGGCACCGGACAAGAATATTTCAAGAGTTGCATTTACATTTGTAAACCATGCCACAGAAACCCTCCCAAACAGGTGTAATGGAGAGTCCAGATGGCCTCAACCAGGGGCCAGAAAGCCCGACACCTTCTGCTGCATCTCTGGCCACTTTTATGGGCTCACTGGGTTTGGCTGCATGAGCACCTGGCTGGGGGGCAGCCAAGCGGACACACAGGTGGTGCCGGATGAGAAACAAGAGTTTCCAAGCGAGAGGCTCCTGTGCTGCTGGAGAATTGCCTCCCTCTCCACCAAGGAGTTATAAAACTAAGATCCAGGTCATTTATGGATACTAAAGATCCTGGATATGTTTTAGATAAAACAGTGTAGTGGTTATTTAACATCGGTAACTTAGGTAATTACATTCTGCCATCTAAAATTTCCCCTGCCATTCTATCAGATCCGGTACGTGCCTTTGCATTTCAGTTCTGTGTAGGGTTTCTGTGTAGCTATTAAGCAGCTTGCTAAGCTCTCTGTAGGCAACAGAAGAGTGTGTATTGTTTATGAGCTGGGTGTTGGGGTGAGGATGTGTGATGCTGGTGATCCTCCATGTAGATCTGGTTCTAGCGGGGTGTTTCCCTGGCATAATTATAAACAAGGAGACCTTTTGGCCCTTTCGACTGCAAACAGAGCTTTGGGAAAGTGATGCTGATTGATGAGTGTGGTTCCTGCCAGTGAGAGTGAGGCAGCAATGGAATTTTCCAAGTCACAAAACTGATGATAGAATCTCTGCCTGATGGCAGGATTTCTAAGGGATGACTACTGTGCAAGCAGACCTACTGAGGAGAGCTTAAGGATGCATAATCAAAGTACTGTAAAGAAGGTCACATCTTTTTCTCCGTTTAGCTTTTCCACCAGTGTAGACTCCATGTAGCATTCATAAGCTAGAAAAGCTTAGCCATGGAGGTAGAGAAAATGTTGAAGAATACTGAAAAGCTGCAATTCCCCCAAATACACACCTTCTTCTTCCCCCACAGCACTTTGCTGGATCAAGATTTTGCATTTTAAAGATAGATTATAAAAATTGAAGTGTATCACTTCAGCGAACTAATACCAGCTGACTTTATTATTTCCAGAAGTTTAAAAGTATTTCCCTGTGCAAATATGCCCAAGGAAATTCTCAAACCAGATAGACTTCCAAGGTGTGTTCATGACTGTGCCCAATTCCAAGTTGTTACTTGGAGCTCCAGCCTTCTATTGTAACTGGTAAACTTCCATGGGCAGGGGAGGGAGGGAGGAAGTCTTTATTATAGGAAATATTCTTCAGCGAGTGTTAATTGATATATAGAGAAATAATTTCCTAATCTTAGTTCTTTGACAAAGAAAATAAATAGCCAAAATGTCTCTACATAAGCCTTCTTCTTTCTTCTTTTATTTTCAGAAATCCATAGCTACAAAAGAAAAAGTTAACTTGTTTCATCCAGTACATGTTCCTGAAGAGAAATGTGAGCTGATCCTTCAGATATAAAATCTGATCCTTCAGCTTTAAAATCAGACCTTTTAAGCCCTTTTCTCACCAAAACAAACATATGTCATCAATAGCAGTGTGTGTCACCTGGAATTGTGATGGTAGCATGCAATAGAAACCCTGACAAGAGCTGAAGCAAATAGAGATTTTTCTTACATAACAAGAATTCCAGAGGTGGCAGTCCAAAATTGGTGCAGTGGCTCTAGGAAGTTATCAAAGAACTAGATTCCTTCTACCTGCTGGTCCACCATCCTCAGCTTGTACCTTTTAACTTCATGATTATAAGATGGCTGCTAGACTCCAGACATTTTGTGTTTATTCTAGCAGAAAAAAAAAGAGAAGAATAGACAGCAAGATGTTCTTGCTGGCTGAATTTATTCCTTTTTGACAGGAAAACAATAGCATTCTCATTCCCTGCCTGAAAACCTTCCCTCCTTAGTGACAACAAAGCCACATAATTTCTTAGTTGCAAGAAAGTCTGAGGGAGAAAATTATTTTAACTGGCCTAAACAGTTAAATACTGGGGTCCTGAATAAAATAAGACCTGATAAGGAATTAATAGTTACGAATAAGAAAAAGACAATAGATATTGTAGGTTATTAAGCAGTGGGTGCCACACAGGAAATTCATGCCCTTTACACACTTTGTTGGTTATCATCATTCTCTCCCTTGACATTCACCTTTATGATGTGCAAATAGTCTTGAATCTGAACTATAATTCATAGCTCTCAGAAAAATTTTCAGCAACAGTAACTTTGCTGTATGTAGGCTTTACAGTCTCAAACATACTTCTCTCCTTCTCCTATATTCACCTTACACAAACAATGTTGAAATTTAATTTCTGGACATTGTCAGGAAGGAAAGATTTTTCTTCTGCCTTCTTATGCTCAGTAACTGAGGGCCTGTGAATTAAACTAATAAAAGACATATTAACAGGAGAAAAGGCAAAGGCATACCTTTTTTATTAACATTTATGTGTACACTAGAGTCACAGAAAATAAGTGAAACTCAAAGAAGCAGTTAAACTTGGGGGTTATATACCACTTTAACAAAGGAAAGGAGATTTGGGCTTCAAAGGACAGTAAATCATGGGGAAGTAACTAGGAAACATCTTGTGGAACTAATGAAAGATAAGGGTTATTTTAGTTCAGTTTGTTTATAGAAACACATCTCTGCATAAACGCTCCATCTCCAATGATAAAAGTTAGTCTTCACTTTCTGGTAAGATGGGGGTACCTTCACAAAGGGAAACGTATGCCCTGTTTTTAGGTAGATAAGGGGAGGACAGAGAATTCCTCTGCATCTGTTGATTCTCAATTGCCTTCAGTTCAGAATAATCCTTGTGATAAAGTAGCAAATGTTGGGATGGCAAATCCTGATCCATTTTAACACTTATCTGCAGGATCACTGATCCCATTTGTTGGAGACAGAAATGTTAATATACTTTTGCAGTGAAGCTTCATTTATATCTATGAAAGCTCTGAAGTTGAAAGTCCTTTACAAGAGGAATCTCTGTAAAGGTGTCAAGTTAATTGTGACAAACCTCACAGTTGCTTATGACCTAGCAGTATATTATGACACTGAAGGTAAGACCTGATGCACTGGACAGTAAGATTAGTCAGCTGATCCTCACCATGAGGTTAACATTTAACCCAGTTGACAGAAGGAGACCTGGGACACATAAATATTGATGGCTGGGTAAGAGAGGCCAGAGAGAGGAAGAGCAAATGAAATAACAGCATTGGGGATCCTGTGATGGTAAGTGATCACCATATGGGAGAATATAGTCAGCTGAAAAGTTGAAGAGGACTTTGAAATCCAACTTAACCTTCTTACTGAACCCAGAGGCCAAAGCTGCATCCATGAGCTAGAGCCAGATGCCCTTAATTATCACCCAGCTTCCTTTAAACTGAATCCTTTTACATAAGTATATTAATATTTAACTGAGAAGTATTAGCAATTTTTCAATTAGGTTCCAGTGGGATCTTCACCTGTAAAATAGTCTTTTATCCCCCTTGATTGCAAGAGTCAGTGGGTAAAATTATGGACCAAGATTAGGTCACTATTTTGAAATGCAAGATATGGGTGTGAATTGAATTGAGGTGAGGAATCAGGTACACTTGGGAAAATTCAAAGGATCATTTTCACGTCCCTCTGGTCACTAATGGCCTTGCTGAAGAACCCTTCCAGATAATAACATGATTAGTATTATATAAAGAGCCTTAATTATTAGCTTTCAATGACTTCTTAGAGGTGTCCTCAGGCTTGACCCAAGCACAGATCTGAGTGATAAAAAATTTTCTTCTCTACTTTTAGGTGTCTGCTTAAAAGCCAATTGTTGTTTCCACTCCTGCTGAGGATCACAAGATTTTCTGAAAAGTCTATTGAAAAGCAATTTAACTGTTTTAGGACAAAACACAAGGTAACTGTTTCCAGTAAAACTGCAGGAAGAATTAAAGGAAACAGGGTGAATTTTCTGGCCTGGAATCTGGCCAAAACAAAGGGTAATTCACTTCCATTAGGTCTTTAGTGTCCACAGTTTTAGGGCCAACTGCCTCTTCTATTAAAATACTTTGCTGTGGTTTTGAACTGTCCCTCCTCAATGTTGCCGAATCTTATGTTATTAAATTGGCTATTAATTTCCATGTTTCATGGAACATTTTTGTATTGTTGTTTTCAAACCTTAAAGCCTCTGTTTAAAATGCTCATCACCGCAGCTAACAGAAGATACCTTTATCTCCATTTATTAGTTTCTATTTGCTATGATTTTCCTCCTTAGGCTAACGCACACTTTAATTGAATGAAACCCTTATATTGTGTTCAAGTTGGCTAATGAGCTCAGAGCCCTGCCTAAGAGTGGTTTACTTTATTAAACGGCTTGTATAAGACATGGTTGACCTTGTGTTGCAAACTCCAAGTTCAGAGACATGTAAATCTCTCTTGGGATCCTGAGAATAGGGTCAAAGGTTGGACAGTACCAAGAACCTTCCAATTTTAATAATAATAATAAAAAGATGCTACCTCAATTTGGCCACATTTAACCTGGAAATGGAATGGAATAGAAAGCCAGATTGTTTTATAATTGACAGCTTTGTCTCCCAGCAGATGGCTGTAATCTCCTGAATGTGCCAAACACAGACTCCAGGATTTTTGAGTTTGTAGAGAAAACAGAAAGGACAAATATTTATTGTAATTACAACATTTATGCATTGGATATAGTTTCACAGCCTTTTAATCCTCCTTGATTAGAAAATACAGGGTGACTTTTTTTTTTTCCTTGCCAGTTGAAGTTTGTTATCAACACTTTAAAAAACATTCCAAATTTTAATAAATATAAAACTAGGTCATATAGAAACAGGCCTCTTTTTAGTTTACTTCCTGGTAAATCTATGCATCAGCCCATTTAGAGAGTTTGAATCAACATGTTATAGCCCCCAATCAGAGCTGCAGCATTCAAATTCAAGTGGTGTTGTAATCAACTCTAGATTTGTCTGAGGAAATGATCCAGGTTTCAATTTTATTTTTCTTCCCACTGATCACTGCTGGTTAGTTCTTGTCAAGAAGGTCAGCTGGGGATCTCTCGAGTGATTTACATAATTAGGTTCTCTGTGTAGTCTATGGAAATTACTTCTGGGGTAACTGGAGCCACATTTGATCAATCCCATCAGATTATGTCTACCTCCATTGTTAGCACATCATTAGTTAGTATCTGCATTGTGATCATCCTGAAAAGCACTGAGCTAGTTTTGGCTATAAATTGTAATTCAAATGTAAGTTCCTGGTACCGAAACCAAGGTTTTCCTGTAGCTTTTGGGTAACGGGTATAAATATCAGAAATAGCACAAGCAAATGTGGGTTCAAGTCACACCTCTTCCACTTTAGCTTTTGCTGTCTTTGGCAAGGCAATTAACATTTCTTGGATGAGTTCCTGACTTGTCAATTCTAAGCACTTAAGATTGTTATGAGGATTGAGTGAGATGATGTGTATGAAATGAGATCTAAACTGTAAAGCAACCTATACTTGTAAAATGGCTACCAGTAGGTAGTTCCAGGTAGCTACCTGGGAAAATTCTATTAATTTATCAGAGCTTAGTGAACTCCAACATAATTTATAGGCACTAATGGTGATATTTGCATCCTACTTTTCCATGATATGGGTCTTCGATTCCAAATTCTAGTTTTCATAACAATTTTATCAAAGCTTCCACCTCTTTACACATTTTTTTTGGCCAAATCAGTCTAATGCTTGTAACTATTTTACTCATTTAAAAAAACATTTATAAAATGCAAAGTATCCAACATTTTACTAGAAATTTCATACAAAGATGAAATGTACCTCAAGTAGTTCTTTCTCCAGCTGACTAGAAATCTGGTACTTTTGATAATTTCCACATTTTGCAATCTGGAGCTATTAAAACTAGATTTGTCTTCATGAATGACAGCACTTCACATCCTTGAATGTGGCCAATGTTTCCACACCAAGTCTTCTCCTTCTCAGGCTCACTATTCAATAATTACACATTTCCCAAAGGACAAAAAGCCAAACTCCTTAATATTAACACTTAAGCCTTCTCTGTTTCTTAATTGGCCTCAATCTCTCTTTTCAGTCATACTTTCTACCCCCTCAGAACTCTTCCTATCCCACCACCACACCAATCTCAATTCCAGCTTATAGAACCTTTGTATTTCTTGCAATATACCTAATTTTATGCCTCCATGTTCCTCATCCATCCTCCATTCTTCTATCTCCAAGTATGTTTCCTTGGAAAACATGTATTCAAAATCCCAGAACTACCTTAAACATCTCCTTCTCAGAGATGCCTTCACTGATCTCCCATCAAAGTCATTTTCTCCTTGATGTTACCACTGAACTATGCCACTTTAGCATCAAGCTCATCACACTGACTTACCCTCATTTTCTTTTTGTGGCCAACTCCCCTATTGAACAATGAGATCTATTATGTCCAGGAACTATTTTTCTTTGTTTTTTCAGCGTCTCATATGGTTTTTCATCCCTTTTAAGTACTCAATGCTGTTTGTGGAATGAATGAAAGAAAAGATTTAATGAAGCAAGAAATTGGGGCCTTATTTCACAGTTGGTGGGGAATCACTAAAGGCATTAATTAAAAATACCTTCTCGGAAGAAGTAAAGAGTTGTGCTTTAGGGTGGCTAACCTGTTGGTCATAGGGAGAAGGGCTGAGGGCAAAGTGGGATAAAGAAAAAGAAGGCAGGAAGGCTAAGTGAGCTACTGCAATAGTCCAAGAATGAAGTAAAAAAGAGTTAAAATAGTTAAATGGGGTATGAATAGGACAAATTGTGAGATATTAAGGAGCTGACTGTGCCTCTCAATAGAGACATTTTAAAATATTTTTCTTTTCTTTATAGCACATGGTAAAATTGGATTTCTTTTGGCACATTTGAAGTTAATGGCTACTTGATTACATTTGGCTAGTGACATATGACTAGGCGTGTGTGTGCCACATCCAAATAGAAGCTCTAATAACTGGTACATAATCTGCTTCATTCTGATTTTAATGCCTGAATGATTATGAATTCATGTGTCAAGATGGAACCTCTGTCAGTTCTGTTCCCTGATGGACTACAGAGTTTTTCTGCCAACTGTATCAGACATGTAGTATGAGTGAGAAGTTAACTTTTGTATATCAAAGTACTAAAATTGGGTACTTGTTACTGCAGCAAAACCTAGCATATACTGACTTGTCAGGATTCCACAACCGATGGAGGAGGGCATGCAGAAAATATTAAAATTTATCATGCAAGAGTATAAATATGTTAGCATGAGTGAGTAAAAGGCTGCTATGTAAGGTTGTTCTTGATGTGCACTTCACAACTGCAAGGTTTATATTTAAATCACAGTCTATCTGAATTGTGACCCCTAGATGTCTAGATATACACAGTAGTCCTCGGAATGATTCATTAAGCAAAAATAAATTATTGTTTACTGCCTCCCAAATGATATTTTGAGTGCTGGAGATACAAAGACAAAATAGAGTTGATTGCTGTTTGTGATACAGTCAGAGGTCAGCACAATGTAGCAGGTCTGATATAGGCACTGTGTACAGATAGAGTAAAAGCAACAAGTTCTGTTAGTTGTAGCTGAGCTGAGGTTTAAGGATAATTTAGAATTGTTTATACAGAAGAGTGTCAGTCATTTTTAAGTAGAAGGTACAGAGAAGAAAAAGTATATGACACATTGGAGAAATAGCAGCAGATCCATGTGGCTGTGATTTAGGTATGAATTTCGGAGGTATGTGGAAATGGTAGAAAAAAAGTTTGGAAAGTTAAGTTGGGGGTCATTTAGGAAAATTAAACATTCTGCTGATGATTTAGGCTTTATTTCTGGGACAAGAGTCCTAGAAGCTTTTTGATCAGATAAACGTTATGTTTAAGTTTTATTTTTGAAAAAAAAAAAAAAGTAATATGAGATTTTTATCATATCATTAATAGAAATAAAGATATTAAGTCAAAAGTGGAAGCTCATATATTTAGTTGGGATCTTTTGATTAGTTTTTGTTTTATTTGAAAGATTATTTGCAAAAAGTAAAAATAAAAAATAAACTCGAGAGAGAGTTTATTTAGTACTGATTCCAAGAACGAATCCAACTCTATTATTGGTGCTACTTTGATATTTTATCACGTTGAGTTTATCTTTTGAAAAACATGGGCCATGATTTAAAAGCTGGAAAACCTTTTGTCATGAAAAGACTGCCTCTGTTGCAATGGGATGTGATATGTAATCATGCAGGGCCATAACACCACCACCCAGGGCCAGAGAAGTTTTTGAGAACTTGTAAAAAGCAGAAGTCACCCAATTATAATCTGAATTTACCGTTCCTCTGGAAAGCAAAGTTCAATTGGATGAGCTTTGTGTCTGGTCTTTTTTTGTTTTTTTTGGCTTTTAAGGTCTTCCCTATAGTGACATTTACGATGATAGATTGCCACTTGTATCATGGACAATGATTTCTGGTTAACGTTTGGCAGTTCAGGTAGTGCTCTAAAATGCTGGTGTCTAGATCTGCTGCATCATCAGAATGTGAAATAAGACCTTTAGGCAACCTTCCCATGATGAAATTATTGCTTTTAGTCCTGTGCAGCCCATTACTCTATTTATAAGCTTTTCAGATATATCATTCTGTGTTAACAGTTTTAACTATCCAATATTTGCTCTGCTTTTTCATTACATAGATAAAAATTGGACAAGGAGAAATGTCCTAGTGGTGGTGCAAATGACCATCACAGTAGCACAGCTGGTCCCTGAAAATTCTCATCTGACTATGCACATCCACTAAACTTTAAAGGCTTTACACATTGGTGAGGAACTCATGAAAATACAGCCATCAGAGAGGTGGGAAAATTAGAGAGTTATAAATGGCCTGCTGAGACATGGATGTCAAAGTAGCTGTCAGGTGTTGGCATACCCAAAGTCAAAGGAGAACTTGATTTGAATTTAATTTGTTTGAGGAGAAAGCATGATAGTTATTGCCTACCCAAAGATCATTGTCCCAGGGACTCTAAGAAATGTCTTCTAAATGAAGAAATATGTGGGCTAGGGAATCGAGTGCCTAGCACAAGTAATCACTCAATTAATATTAGCTATTAACATTACTAGTCCACTGAACTGAGAAATAAATTTAAATTTTCAAGTTGAACTTAAAATCAAGTACTCTGTTGACTTTTGAACTAATTAACCTATAGCCTATGATTCAGGTTATATATTTTTTTCTTAATCCTGCAAAAGTTAAAGTGCAATTCAAATATTCCCCACCTCCTCGATAATGCTGGAGGTGGCAAAATGGAACCACTGATGTCTGATAATATGTGCTCCCTACCATGTTCTGTAAGGATATTTATAAAAATGTGACTTAACTAAACTACTTCTGGAACTGTGATACCAAATCTCCTCATAATGAAAGTAACCATTTTTCAACCTTTAAGAATAACTACAGTTACAGTTTTAGGAAGATGCAGCATTTTCCAGATACTTCTCTAGGTTTCATCCTTATACATATCATCTCATTTGAATTTCTCAGCAGACCTATGAGATGGGTATTCTTTCTTTCTTTTTTTTCATATGAGATTCAGAAACTGGCTCCCACACAGAGTCAGTAATCAGTGAGCTGTTATTTGAACCTAGACTGAATCTGAATCACTGCATTTTTAACCACTATAATCATGGACTTTTCACTAGTGTAAGTCCAGTGTGAGTTTTATTTCTCTCTTTGCATTATTCTATGCATCAAAAGCCTTCACAAATATGATTCCTTAGACTGTCTGAATGATTGAGTGAACCTCAATGCAAGGATTGTTAGGTTTCTCTGAAATACCCTTTCTCTGATAAATCTCTCAAAGGGAATAGTCCAAGGATAATAAATCGAGGCATCTTGGGGAATCATGAGAATTTACCTCTGTGATTGATGGAATGATCTGGCTGTCAGCTGCATACATAGTAAATAAAGCCATGGAAATGCATGAGATTGCCATCTGAAAATTGACGTTGGTTTGTTCATTTTCTTAGGGGAAGAATACAATTGAAAAGAAGGGAGCTGAGGGGGACCATAAGAATGATTGATAGAAAGATACAGAGTTTAGATTAGGAAACTAGAAAAGAGAATGGAAGGTTTTATTATTATTATATTACTATTTCTCCAAAGTATGCCAGTACCCTTTTCTCAATGTGCTCACTATGCACATTGCACCTGCTAGGCACCAAGGAAAAGAGACAGAGAAAGGGAGAGAGAGAGGAAGAAAGAGAGAGACAGATGTACTCTCGCCCTTAAGGAGCTAATGATTTAATTAATGGTTTGAAAATTAATTTGCACTGAGTTGAAGGGCATGAACATGAACAGCATAGGCACATGTTTATCACCCAAGGCCATTTTTGCTGATTATTTCACATCATTTTTCTCTAAGTAAATGGGCCTTCTAAGGAAGAAAAGCCAAGCTCTCTGGATCACAAAAGGCTAAGCAGGATATGAAATGCAATGTGTCAAAGGTATTCAGGCGAAGCATTCTTTAATATACAAATGAAAGAAAACCAAAAGGCGAAAGATTATCTTTCATTATATGGGAAAGGAAAGCAGATAATTAATGATCGAACTGGCAGAGACTCTTTGTGCCTTCATTTACCTCAGATTTTAATAAGGGAATAATTTTAAAAACTGACAACTAAAGAGAGATGTTCACCTGGGGTTATTTAAATGTGGCTTTCTCAGCCTTGTATTTTACCTCAAAAATGTACTTACTCTTAATTTATATGTAATATAAATTGCAGACATTCTAGTGAGTCTGAGACGATTATCAAGTTGCCTTCTGGGCAGGGAAAAGATTGGCCAACTCTGTAGAAATTGTCCATCCTGGGCAATATGGTGAAACCTCATCTCTACAAAAAATACAAAACTTGGTGGGGCATGGTGGCATGAGCCTGTAGTCTCAGCTACTCAGGAAGCTAAGGTAGAAGGATCGCCTGGGCACAGGGATGTGGAGATTGCAGTGGACCTCAATCACGCCACAGCACTCTAGCTTGGGTGACAGTGAGATTCTGTCTTAAACAACAAAATACATTGTTCACGTATCAATGTCCAAACCACAGTTCCATGAAAATGATAATGGAATAGAGTAAGCATTATGTAATGAAGAAACACCAGGAGATAAACAGTTCAAAAAGGGAAAGAAAAATATTATCTCTAAAATTCAAGGAAACAGGAGGACAGCAATTTCTAACAACTATGGGTTTGAACCTCTATAAAAAAATGTGAACATTCCCCTTAAGACACTTTACACTAGAGAGAATTGTGTTTTCAGTAAAGTCTTTTCTAAGTAAGTGTTCTGTATCTGACTGTAGGGCGTGGAATTAGCTATGTCTTTGACTCCCAAGTCTTTTCTAACTTTTAATTCCAGTTGGAAATTTTTAGTGTGAAACCACACTTCTAAAGTCTTAGCTGTTGAGAACTTGCAAATGACTGTGGACTTAGCATCTCCTCTGTAAATACTCTTTTTTTTTTCCAGAACAGTTCCAAGGGAATAACTGGACTCAGGGCCTACATTTCATATGGTAGGCGTTCAATAAATGTGTACTGAGTATTTTTAAATGAATAAACTCTAACCACAATTAGAGAATACCTCTCTTACTGAACTTCCCTCATATAAAATCTGTCCCTACAGTCTATATGACAATGCGTAGGTTCAGAATTCAGGTTTAGAATTCTGTTAGTGGCTGGGCGTGGTGGCTCATGCCTGTAATCCCAGCACTTA
>NW_012109808.1:688897-723774 GCF_000951045.1 Mandrillus leucophaeus | reverse complement strand
AAAAAAGTGACCAAAAGACTTGCATCCTAAATGGTCTAAGAATAATACCTAGAGTTTCTTCAAGGAAAGAATAGCTGAGATTGTGGAGTACAAACTAATTATCTCCCAAATCTGTATGCACTGATTTCTTGCATGAATAGATAACTTTACCAATAGATTTGGTCACACATCATAGATCACAGTTAAGTGTTGACTGGATGAAGGATATTTTGTAGTGGTGTATAAAGAAAAAAAGAAAGAAAATTATAGCCACTACAAAAATTCTATCACAATAACTAGAAAGCATGAGATTAACTGCCTAATAAAACACACATTGGAAATTCCTCCTATGGACAAGAATGTGAAGCAAAATCTGAAATCAGCAAAACCTTGTTTAAAACCAAAAATAAGCACAAAACAAATTTTTATATGAGCACATGAATATGGTTCTAGCCACTTAAATTTTAGCTCATATTTGAATAAAGATGTTCTAGCAATACCTATTATGTTCAGAGGTCTCTTCTGTACATGATTGTGTTATGACAGTAGAAATAAGTTTGGAAACTGTCAAAAAGGAAGATTGGTTGAGATGAGAAACTCATAGTGGTCTACTTTTACAGGTGCAGAGGAAGCAAGGGTAATATCCTGTTGTCTGCTGTGCACCTCCCTCTCAACACTACAACTGTTTGAGAAAAACAGTCTGAAAGTAGACTAGAAGAAGGGTTACCAATAACTCCAAGGACAAAAGCTTTTCCTGTTTTTATGCAATTTCTATCAGACAATAGACTTACCTGGTATTGGTTTCATTTTGTAAATATGAACACATACACATACATACACACCCAGATCATAAACAAAGTAGCCACTTGTGCTTTTCAGACACAGTGAGTAGATTAACAGTGCTACATATTTCCCACTTTTAATCACTTTTGGCTGTTTTTATTTATGTGATGGTGACTTTAAAGTAATACTGGACTATTTAACTCAACAAATTGCAAATTGGTATTTAATCCTAACAGCGTTCCAACACATTCATCTCCAGAATGGGCAGCAGTGTCTCATTGCCTATGTTTCACCTGGGGAAATGAAATACCAATGATCAGTAGAAAGTCTTGAGTCTGGAAAATCTGGAAAAGGAATATCACAGCTGCATTCTATTCAACATAAATAATAGAATAGAATCCAGTTTTTAAAGATTTTTTTCACCCTTCTTTCACATAGCCATATTGGGTAATTAAAGAAAAAAACAGATATGGAAAATTAATCTTCTGTGAAATTTCATTATTTTTGTCCAGAAATGGCATGGCAGGGGTTATAAACGTAGGCAGATAACAATTGTATTAGAATTAGCAGCAGTGTAATTTTGTGTATTAAATCTCTTTGAAACAGATTTGAAGATACCGTATATGAATGGAGGCTTTAATCTTTGATTGAATATATGCCATGCACATAACCGTGTGACTATTTTACACAATAATAAAGAGACAGATAGAGAAAAAATTTCCCATTAGCTGCTGCATCAAACTTTTAGTTCAAGGAGTCTTTCTCAGTAAAACTAAAAACAAAAACGAGTCATAACCAGTTTGGTTTCTCTCCACAGGGTTGGCCTAATAAATAACTTGGGTAAAGCCCTTACTGCTTTTTTCACAAGCTAAAGAAGAAGGAGGCATTGATAGATGAGGCTAAGGCATTCTGAAATATATTTGCTAAATAAGAAACACCAATTTCTTCCAAATAAATAGTTAATTCTAATCAAATCTAACAAACCTGACAGGAAATATATAGGTGCTAAGGAAGAGAAATGAATCTCAGCCAAAAATGTGCAGTATGCAATGGAGGAGTCAAGGTTGACAAGTCATTAGATAGGAAGCTCAGAGAAGATGCCTTAACACATAGCAAGGGCAATGTTCAATTAAACATGAGGAGAATCTATTGCCACTTTAAACCTTTCCAAGTATAGACCAGAGAAAATGCCCAAAGATGGGAAAAGGTGCCCTCCTGAATCTCTTCCGATCCAATGATACTGATTCTCATCTCTAGTGACAGCATTAATTCTACACTAGAAGCAGCATCAGTGGTGGAATGTGTACATGTCTAGCCCTGTTCACACCTACTGCTCTAAACATATATCCTCCATTATTTCTTTATTTTAATAGCATGAGAGAAGTTTTTTATTGTTTTTAGTGGTGGCAGTGATTTTTCCACTTACTATTACTACATAAAATATTGTGGCGAGACAGTGATTTAAAAAAGGAGAGGATTCTGGGAAGATGGAGGAGTAGGGAGTATCAGGAATCTCTCTACCTACTTAGGCAGAAGCTGTCTGATGTAATTATTTTGGGACTCTGGAGTCTACTGAAGGCTTGCAACTTACAAAGGAAGACTTGGATGGTAAATTGTGGTTAATTTTAGTCAATTTTAGATGAGTACAGTAGTAATTACCTATCTCTTATCCCTCAGCCACATGACAGTGAGTGGTACATGTGTTCCTGGAGCAGCTTGCAAAAAGCTTGTGGGAGCCAAGGTGGGAAAAAATGGTATGTAAGGCAGTATTAGAGATGAAATTTGTAACTATAAATGCTTATGTTAAAAATAAATATCTTAAATCAACAACCTAACATTTACAACCTGAGACACTAGAAAAAGAACTAACTAAATACAAAGTTAGACAAAGTAGGAAATAATAAAGATTACAGCGAAGATAAACAGGATACAAAACAGAAAAATAATAGAGAAAATCAGTGAAACCAAAAGTCAGTTCTTTGAAAAGACCACCAAATTAAAAAATTTTAGCTAGATGAAGTAATCAGAAAAGAGATGATACTCAAATCTCTAAAATCAAAGATGAAAGTGGACACATTACTAGCAATTCTATATAAATGAAAAGATTATAAGAGTACTATGAACAATTATATGCCAACAAATTGTATAACCTAAATGAAATGTAAAAATTCTTAGAAACAGAAAACTTATCAAGACAAATCATGGAGAAATACAAAATCTGAGTAGACCTGTAACTACTAAGAGGATTGAGTCAATAACCAAAAATCTCTCAACAAAGAAAAGTCCTAGATCTATGGCTTTACTAGTGGTAGTGAATTCTACCAAATATTTAAAGAGAAACTAACACCAATCCTTCTTAAACTTTTCCAAAAAATAAATTGAGAGGGAATACTTTTTAACTTATTCTATGAGGCCAGCATTATCCTGATACTAAAATCAAAGACACTACAAGAAAATAACCTCAGACTAATATCCCTTATGAACTTTTAAGCAAAAGCCCTTAACAGATACTAGGAAAAAATGTTCAGCAACATTTTAAAAGGATTATACACCATGACTGAGTGAAATTTATTCCTGGAATGCAAGGATGGTTGAACATATGCACATCAATCAATGTAACAGAATGAAGGGATCATTAGCACAATGAAGGGGAAGGAATTCACATAATCATCTCAATTGATTAACAAAATGTATTTGACAAGATTTAACACCCTTTCATGATAAAAAATGTAACAAACTAAAAATAATAGGAAACTATCTTTACATAATAAAAGCCATATATGTAAAACCCACAGCAAACATCATACTCAAATCATGAAAGACTGAAAGCTTTTCATCTGAGATTGAGAATGAAGTAAGGATGCATGCTTTTCTCACTTCTATTCAACATAGTATTGAAAGTTCTAACCTAAATGTTTGACTGAAAACTATGAAAATCCTAGCAAAAAGCATTGGGCACAACTTTATGGCACTGGATTTGGCAATGATTTTTTGGACGTGACACCAAAGGCACAGGAAACAAAGTCAAAATAGACAAATTGAATTTCATGAATTAAAAAATTTTGCCTCAAAAGACAGTATCATTAGAGTAAAAACAAGCAGCTCATAGAATGGGAGAAAATATCTGCAAATCATATATCTGATAAGGGATTGCTATTTGGTGTATATAGATAACTCTTAAAACTCAATAGCTAAAAGAGAAACAACCCAATTCAAAATGAACAAATGACTTGAGTAGACATTTCTCCAAAAAATATGCAAATTACCAATAAACACACAAAAAGATGCTCAACATTGCTAATAGGAAAATGCGTATCAAAACTATGAGATACCACCTCACACCTATTATGATAACCCTTATCAAAAAAGAAAATAACAAATATTGGCGAGGACATAGAGAAACTGGGACTCCTGTGCACTGTTGGTGAGACTGTAAAATTTTACAATAACTGTTGAAAACAGTATGACTGTTCCACAAAAATTAAAAATATAATTACCGTATGGGCCAACTGCGGTGGCTCATGCCTGTAATCTCAGCACTTCAGGATGCCAAGGCAGGCAGATGACTTGAGGCCAGGAGTTTGAGACCAGTCTGGCCAAAATAGTGAACCCTGTCTCTACTGAAAATATAAAAATCAGCCAGGCATGGTTTCACTCACCTGTAGTCCCACGTACTTGGGAGGCTGAGGTGGGAGGATCGCTTGAACCCAGGAGGTGGAGGTTGCAGCGGACCGAGATCGTGCCGCTGCACTCCAGCCTGAATGACAGAGTGAGACTTTGTCTCAAAAAAAAGAATACACACACACACACACACACACACACACACACACAGGTGTATCTATAATTACCATATGATTCAGCAACATTAATTCTTGCCATATGCCCAAAGTAATTAACAGGAGATCCCAGAGAAATATTTGTACACTCATGTTTATTGCAGCATTATTCACAATAGTTAAAATGTGGAGGCAACCCAATGTCTATTGATAGGATAAGTAATATGTGATATATTCATACATTCATACTCAACTTTAAAAAGAAATGAAATTCTGACATATGCTACAACATGAAAGAACCTTAAAGACATTATTCTTATACAAATGGCAGTCACAGAAAGACAAGTATTGTATGAGTTCACTTACGTGAGGTGTTTAGAGTTATCGAAATCACAGAGACAGAAAGTAGTAGATGGTAGTTGCCAAGGGCTTGGGGAGTGGGGAGTTATTGTGTAATGAACATAGTTTCCAGTTGTACAAGATGAAAACTGTGGAGATGATGATAATGGTTGTATAACTTTATGAGTGTATTTAAAATCACTAAACTGTACACTGAGAAATGGTTATGATGGTAAATTTTATCTTGTATATTTACCACAATTTTTTAAATTGGGGGGGGAACTTATGGTATAAACAGCCATTCATTGCAGATTCTTTGTGTGTCAGAAATTTGAACAGTGCTGTTGTATTTTCCTCTAATTTTATCTGGAGGTCTGTCTTAGGAGAGTGGCTATTAACTGTAGTCCTGATCTGAATTGGGCTCTAGGGGGATAGGTCATGGACATTTACAGTGTACATTTCACTGGATACTTCTTTTTGTACATAAATGTCTATAACAGCACCATTCCTAATAGCCAAAAGGTGGAAATAACTCAAGTGTCCATCAACTGATGAATGCACACACACACACACACACACACAAATGTGATACATCCACACAATGGAACATCACTTAGCCAGGACAGTGAATGAAAGACTGATACATGCTACAGTGTGGATGAACCCTGAAAATATTACATCAAGTGAAAGGATACAGTAACAAAAGGCCACATATAATGTGATCACACAGGATACTTGTTTATTTTGGCCAACAGCCTAATGCTCAAGTGTCCAACCCATGGTTAGTTATCCCTCTCACAGGAAACTTGATATACTGACAGGTTCCTTTATGGCTCTTGTCTGACCTGTGACCAGTTTACTTCTACCAAGATAGCCACTCTCTAGAGGAGCCCTGACATGGAAAGAAGTTAGGTTAGAGTGTGTTGGATGGATGAGACACAGAGTTGGTAACTCAACAACATACCTGAAATAAAAGAAGTAATGTATTACTCACAGATTGCAGAGAAAAGAGAGGGCAGCATACCTTGCAGGGCCAGCAGGAAGTGGGGAGCCATTGGGGACATACATGTTAAATCAGCAAAGAGAAAGAGAGCAAGGGATTTGTAGACCAGAGCCTTTATTGGAATTGTGGGCATTACCCAAGCAGGGTTTCCCTCAGGGAGTTAATTGGGGGGTTTAGAGCACGCAGGCGTGAGTTCTGAAGAGTCACACTGTGACAGAGAAGTGGTCACAGTGGCATATCTGCACAGTGTACGTGGGCTGTGGGGGTCAGTGGGGTGATCCAAGTAGGTTGTAGGTAGTTGTCCCACTGGCAGGTTGTCGCCAGGAGGTGTTGTATGAGGCGGTTATCTAGGTCCATCACACGGAGGAACTGGTAAGAGGTAGAGAACTGGAAATTGTGTTGAGGGCAAGTAAGCTGTGCTTCTGGTATAAGTAAGTTAAACCCATATTCAAAGTGGATGTGGAGGCAATGTAAAGCTACAAGAATTAACTGCAACAGCACAGAAAGGATAGCTTTTCTATAACCCATATTGTCGGAGGCCTCAGCTGGAAGGTTCTAAGGCTGGAGGCTAAAATCATCTGCAAGCAATTTATTCACATGCTTGGTGGTTGACAATGGCCATTGGCTAGGACATAATCTGGGCCTGTCAGCTAGATCGCTTACAAGTGGCCTCTCCATGTGGACTGGGATTCCTCAAAATATGGTGGCTGTGATCCAAAAGTGAGTGTCCCTAGAGAGAATGAGCCAGATGGAAGCTGTATCACCTTTTGTGTCCTAGTCTCAAAAGTCACAAATGTCTCTTCCGTTGCTTCTACTTCCTGAGCAGTCACAATTACCTACATTCAGGGGGCAGAAATTAGACTCCGCATTTTGGTGAGAGAAGCATCAAGGTTCTGAGATGTTGGAACTGGGAACATGGCTGTGTACATTTTTTGGAAAATATAATCTACTAGTGATTACTTCCTTTTTTTTTTTTCTTTTCTTTTTTTCTTTCTTCTTTTTGGTTATGTCTTGCTTTTGCTTTTCTTATGGTTTCTAAGAAAAACAGCAAGTACACATGAAAAGTGTATTTCTAGTAAATTCTAGTGATATTTTGATCATCTGCTATAAATCAGCTCATTGCAGGTTAGACTTTTGTCTGCAATGAGCTGATTTATGGCAGATGAGTTATAATGTAGATATGCCAGATATTGGTTCCAACAGAGGTATTTTCAAGTTTGTGCTTGAGGATAAAAAAAGAACAGGATAAATAAAATTCTTAGAAGAGGAACAAGGTCAGATATTGGGATTTGACTCTACTGAGACAAGGAATTTAGGGTGTGAAGGAAAGACCTTTTTGCTGAGAGGGATTAATTAAATGTTTCTTGGTATATGTGAAACTTCTAAAGATATTCTGATTTTCGGATATGTTATTTTTCTACATACAACCAAGTACACTTTTATTTTGTTTTAGTTTAGTTTAGTTTAGTTTAGTTTAGTTTTTGAGACGGAGTTTCGTTCTTGTTGCCCAGGCTAGACTGCAATGGTACAATCTCCGCTCATTGCAACTTTCGCCTCCTGGGTTCAAGCTATTCTCCTGCCTCAGCCTCCCGAGTAGCTAGGATTACAGGCATGTGCCACCACGCCTAGTTAGTTTTGTATTTTTAGTAGTGACAGGGTTTCTCCATGTTGGCCAGGCTGGTCTCGAACTCCCAACCTCAGGTGATCCACGGGCCTCAGCCTCTCAAAGTGCTGGGATTACAGGTATGAGCCACTATGCCTGGCCTAAACATTTATATGAAGAAAAAAATTCTTATTTTATTTATCAAGTGATATTATAGCTCCGATATTTAATGTTTTAAGAATATATGAGTGATACAGTTTAATGGCCTCCAACTTCTCCCGGTCTTTAAATAATTCCCTGCTCTGTCCTGGTGCTATTTCCTTGACCTGGTAAGGACACTGATAAGTGATGAGCCTGACCTCTCCAGGGCCATTTCCCTGGATGGAAGTGACCGAATTATGGAACATGCCAGAAAGAGAAACTTGAGCTAATGCAGTTGGGTGTTACAAAAGCATAAAAAGGCCAGGCACGGTGGCTCTTGCCTGTAATCCCAGCACTTTGGGAGGCCAAAGCGGGTGGATGGCGTGAGCTCAGGAGTTCAAGACCAGCCTGAAAAAATGGCAAAACCTTGTCTCAAAAAAAAAAAAAAAAAAATTAGCCGGGTGTGGTGGTACACATCTGTAGTCCCAGCTACTCAGGAGGCTGAAGTGGAAGGATGGCTGGAACCCAGGAGGCAGAGGTTGTAGTAAACTGAGATCGCACCATTGCACTCCAGCCTAGGTGACAGAGAGAGACTCTGTCTCCCCACCCACACCACCCAAAACTAAAAAGAATAATTTATTTATTTATTTGAAAACCATGTCCTATGAATATACCCTTTTATATTACAAATCCACATTGAAAAATCTATCCTATAGAAATAATTTAGAAGTGCATGAGGATGCTCACCACAGTATTACTTGTAATAGTAAAAATGGAAAACAAACTAAAATGGCCATCAATTAGAGAATGTCTGTGTGGCACATTTACATCTAGAATACTTTTGCAGCCATTAAAATAATACATATCTACATTCATGGAAACATGCCTGTATTTTATTGATACATTAAAAAAATAATTTGCAAAACATTATGAGGAGCAGAATCCTATTTTTTAGGAGAAACACAATTTCTGTTCCAGATTGCAGACATAGCTTTCTCATTTCATATAAAATCTCTAGAAATGATCATGTATTTTCCTTTTAAAATTCACAACCACTATGTAAATCAAGAAGGAAAACCTTGATGGATCAAAACACATGAAAAATTCCTGAAAGATGAGAAATGAAAGGAAAGTGATTAGAAAAAGTAAGGTCCCCAAACACAGAGTGAATTTTTCCGTTAGAAAATCTGAGCACAGTACCAAGGGAGTGTTTATGTATGGATACGAGGATCGAGAAAAGTTCTAAGAGTAACCAACTGGATAATCAGAAGGGCTGAGCAGCTCAGCCTCTACATATCCTAGCTGCGTAGTCCAAAAAGCAGCTACACGGGTATCTGACTCGGGTGGGATGGGGAGAGTTATGCAGTGAGAACGTAGGGTCAGAGAAATGAGACAGTGCTGACTGCTATGGTACTGCACGCATGGTACATTATCCCAAGCCTCCCATCCTGAAAGAAAGCTGCACAGCGCACAAGTCAAAACAGGTCAGCTCAGCCTTTCTCATTAGCAGATACAACAGACAATCCAGCAGGGTATCTCAGCAGCAAAGATGAGAGCACATCAAGAGCTGCCAATCATTTGAGGAAAGCCAATGCTTTACTGTTCCTCAACGAAAGAACTTAATCTTGGGAACAGAGACTTAGAAGAACAAGCAGAAGAGGAAGTTGAGAGGAAGTACAATTTATAGCCTCAGAAGTGTAAGAAGATATTCCACCCATAATAAAATCAACGTGGTAGACAGTGGAAATCAAAACTGTCATCATGGACATAAAATTCAGCAGCTGGGCTGAACAGAGAAGAAAGGCCATAGTTCAAGAGAAATGAGTAAGCTGGAATTTCAGCCAAGGACTTGAGATTTCAAATTCTTGGAGGGGAAGCATTGAGTAGTGCTTAAGAGAAAGGACTCTGGAAACAAACTGCCTGGATTCAAATACTACATCTGAATTACTAGCTGTGTAACACTGAAAAAAAAAATTTCACTGTTTTGTGTTTGTTATTAAGCTATTTTCTCTGAGCTCCAAATATACCTTCTAATATTCTTGTTTGTAAAGCAGGGCTAGTTTCTCCTTTTCCATTGGTTTCCTGTAAACTCATGCTAAAATAGAGGGCACAAAAGCACAACTAGGGGTTGTGCTCCTAAGGGGTAGGAAGCATGGGCCAAATCTTTAAATTTGCTGTTGTTTCTGTCACCATTGTCTTAACAGCGGGAAGCAGGGGGTGGGAAGCATGGGCCGAATCTTTAAATTTGCTGTTGTTTCTGTCACCATTGTCCTAACAGCAGGAAGCAATTCTGGCAGCAGCGGTTGGTTCTAGTTTCTTTCTTCTTTTAGCGCCCCTGAACAGGACTCTGCACATTTCCTCACTAATGTCAGCACAATGAGCACTGCCTCATTTCCAAGAGTCCCCTCCTTTCCCTGTGTTACCTAGTGTGGCATCCCTTATTCAGAGCTCTGCACTCCCACTCTGGAGTTTCTAGATTCGGATAATCTTCCTTTGCCTCCCCTAGACATGGGAGTAGCAGCTGCTTTATTACTTCTATGTGCTTCTAGATTACTTCAGTGTTCTCATTTTGTTTCTTCAGTGTTTCAATGCTTAGCCAATTCCTTTACGTTAGCTGTCTTTGTTGAAATATCTAGTATGGTTTTGTTTCCCTGAATCAATCATATCATATTCAGTCAGGAGTGGGTAGTAATGGACATTACATTGAGTTTCTATGTGTAGAGCACTGGGAATAGTGTGTGTGTATAAGGAGCTATATAAACACTAGCTACTATTATTAACTATTATCTCAAAAGGCTGAGAAAAATTTAAGAGAAAGCGAGAGGCATTGGAGAAAGAATTAGAAATTTCAACACCTATTTTAGAAGATGAAAACAGAAGTTACTCGGGGGAGCCAATGGCAGAAAGATGGATATAAGATAAATAAGAAGATTTTACCTGAATTTAATAAATGGAAGCCATTGGCAGAACAAAACACAGACACACATATAGAAATAGCACCTTAATCTCAAGATATCATTTTCAAATCTTAGATTATTAAAGAGAAAGGAGTATATATTTATGTGTTACTAAAGCTAGATAAAGGTCGGGTGCAGTGGCTCACACCTGTAATCCCAGCACTTTGGGAGGCTGAAGTGGGTGGATTACTTGAGTTCAGGAATTCAAGACCAGCCTGACCAGCATGGCGAAACCCCATCTCTACAAAAATACAAAAGATTAGCCAGGGATGGTGTCACACGTCTGCAATCCCAGCTGCTTGGGAGGCTAAGGCAAGAGACTCACTTGAACCCAGGAGGTGAAGTTTGCAGTGAGCTGTGACTGCACCACTGCACTCCAGCCTAGCAACAGAGTGAGGCTCCATCTCAAAAATGAAAAGCAAACAAACAAAAAAACTAGCTATATAAAGAGAGAATGAGAAAAGAAAACAGTTAAACAATTTTCATTTGTGAACAGGAGTATGATATCTAAAACAAAATACTATTAGTAGAGCATAAAAATGTGTTGAAAATAATACAACATGATTAAATGTGGTTTAACTCAAGAATGCAAGAGTTGTTTAATATTAGAATTTATTAACATTGTAATTCAGTTTATAAATAAGGCAAGAAACTGTATGATTGTATCAGTAGATACTATAAAAGCATTTGATGATATCCAAAAACCATTCTTTATTAAAAAAAAAAAACTCTATGCAAATGAGAAGTAAGAGGCAACTAATTTGATATGAGATTTCTACTAGTGACCTATAGCAAACACCACAGTAAACAGTGAATCACTAGCAACATTCCCATCGAAGTCAGGGACTAGATAAAGATGCCTGCTAATTACTTTACTACTTAACATTGCACTGGAATTCCAAGTTAATAAGAAAAGAAAAATGTACAAAGGACACATACTAAAAGGAAGAGACCAAACTGTTATCATTTACAAGTAATAAAATCATCCATATGGTTTGTCAGTTGATTGTCCTAATTTTTCAATTAGAATAAATAAGAGTTCAGCATTGTGGTCTAACAAGATAGATGATAAAAACAATCTGAAGCTTTCTTGTATACCAGCAAAACATAATAAATATAAGATCTTTTTTCTGATGGCAATGAGAAATATAAAGCAACAGGGAAGAAATTTAGAAATAAATGTCTAATAATGTATAGAAAATTAGAGAAATTTGCCATAGATGGTGAAAAAAAAACTTCAGTAAAAGAAAAATATACTAGGCGCGGCGGCTCATGCCTGTAATCCCAGCACTTTGGGAGGCCAAGTTGGGAAGATCGTGAAGTTAAGAAATCGAGACCAGCCTGGCCAACATGGTGAAACCCCATCTCTACCAAAAATGCAAAAATTAGCCGGGCATGGTGGCACACGCCTGTAATCCCAGCTACATGGGAGGTTGAGGCAGGAGAATTGCTTGAACCCAGGAGGCAGAGGGTGCAGTGAGCCAAGATCGTGCCACTACACTCCAGCCTGGGCGACAGAAAAAAAAAAAAAAAAAAAAAAAAAAAAGAAAAGAAAACTCTAACAAGTTTATGAATGGGAAGATGCTTGCAATATTTTATTAAAGTCATCAATTCTTTCAAACTTAGTAAATTCAATGGAATCCCCCAAAATTTCCCACAAAACAATTTTCATCTATCTTGACCAGCTGAGTCTAATAGTCAAGTAAAGGAGTAAATATGAGAAAAGGCAGTTTTGAAAAAGAGCAAATTGAGAATAACTTGATCTAACAGAATTCAAATCATCTCATAAAGCTTCAGGAAGTAAAGCAGTCTTCTGTGCCTATAGGAATGGATTTATGCTCACTGGTATGGGGATTTTTCCAAGACACGCTGTTGTGTTTAAAGTAAAAGCAAATAAGTAAACATTTCTGTTTTCTCATTCACAAAGCTGGCATAAATCCAGAAGCATGCACACGCAGTCATGATGGCATCTGTGGGACCAGGATGGTGGGCTTCTCATTATAGGATTCTTTCACCTTGTGTGTAGGGCTGGAGTTTCAAAGAATATAATCATATACCGTTCAGGTGATTATAAACAAAAGTGGTTTTTATGTATTTATGTTCATATATTTATATCTTTGCATTGCAATATACCTGTCTATGAGTTAACTTTTACTGCACAACATACTACTCCAAAACTTACTCAAAACAATATTCATTAGTTCTCATGATTCAGAGGTTTGATTGGATAAAACCTGAGAGATGGAAAAATGGAGGATGAGGGAGGTTTTAACTTCATTACATAGTGGCATACTTTAAAAAAATAAACATATATCACTTTGGCAAATTATATTGCTTTATAAAGTAAACAGAGAAAAAAATTCCTCTGCCATATCTGAGAGTTTTCCAACCTTGACTTCATTCCCTGCATCCACATACATACATCTACCCTCCCCAGCCACTGAATCTTCATGCCCTTGTCCTTGTTAAACAATTATCTTCCCACGGTGAGACACTGCAGAGTGCCCACCTCCCTCTAGAAACTTCATCTTTGCAGTCACTCTAGCATCTGCCAGCGCATATGCACAGATACCATGGAAACAGGCATAACTATCCATCTAGGAATAAATCATCTTGGCCATCAGAGATCAGATGAAACCTGAGACCAGAGACTCATTTTCATCTAAAATGCTCTCTCCAAAAGATTTTAACAAAGAAAAGGGGGGAAATGTGAAAGGAAAACAAATATTGGGGTTCCAAAATCACTAAGCTGAAGGGAAAACTCAATCTGGGAACCACTCAGGGCAAACCTGCCTGACATTCTATTCCAAGTCATCCGTGCATATCTGATCACCTCCTTTGGAGAGGCTAATCAGAAAGTCAAAAGAATGCATCTTTCTGGCTCTTATCTAGTCTTACCTACCTTTGGCCTGGAAGCCCCTTCCCTGCTTCCCAAAAAAAGTTGTCCCGCCTTTGCTTTGATTTGTCCTGCCTTTCCGGACCAAACCAATGTTCATCTTACATATGTTGATTGATATCTCATGACTCCTCAAAATGTATAAAATCAAACTGTGCCCTAGGCCGGGCGCGGTGGCTCAAGCCTGTAATCCCAGCACTTTGGGAGGCCGAGACGGGTGGATCACGAGGTCAGGAGATCGAGACCATCCTGGCTAACATGGTGAAACCTCGTCTCTACTAAAAATACAAAAAACTAGCCGGGCGTGGTGGCAGGCATCTGTAGTCCCAGCTACTCGGAGGCTGAGGTGGGAGAATGGCGTGAACCCGGGAGGCGGAGCTTTCAGTGAGCCGAGATCACGCCACTGCACTCCAGCCTGGGCGACACAGCAAGACTCCGTCTCAAAAAAAAAAAAAAAAATCAAACTGTGCCCTGACCACCTTGGGCATATGTCATCAGGACCTCCTGAGGATCCATCATGGGCACACATCCTCATTCTTGGCAAAATACACTTTCTAAATTAACTGAGACCTGCCTCAGATACTTGGGGTTCGCAGCGCATACTAGGAACTGTATGAAGATGCCTAATAAACATTTTGGTTTGGTTAGCCAGTTCTAAGGTTGATAAAATCAATTTTATTTAAGTAACTCGATAACACTTTTGTGATTTATTCACATTTGTTGCCAATTCCTTGTACCACTAAAGGATCTACGAACTCCATGCCCACAAATGGGGAGGAAGACCCAATATATATATATATGTTATTACAGCTTTTAATAGCACAGTTCATTCCCAGTCTTTGAAGATGGATCCTTTATATCAAAAGGATATACAACTCAAAAGATACTGCGACATTCCTGAATCCCATTGTCAATTAGTCTAAGTCCATAATTATGTATCTATATCGTATAAAAATATTTCCCAGGGCGAAGCCACTCGGGTTTGCAGACTTCCGTTACATCTTGTCAGGTTGCAAAAGCAAAAGTGATCTCAGCAAACATACAACTTTACCCTTTAAAGGCCATCTGATAAAATTAATCTAAGGTACACTATTATCTCTTGCTCTGAGCCTCTTTTAAAGTGTTGAAGTTATGACTGGATTTTCCTCATTATATATTCACTTATTCGTTTCTTTTTTCTTACCCTCACCCTCAGTCCATTCCCATTCACACAGGATAGGGTTTCAGAGGTGCAAAACTGCTGGGCTATTTTTACTATGAGGCAATATAGCTGCATGCAGTGTCAACCCCAATTTTGTCAGGTAGGGTGAAGGTACCACCTACCTCCATCCAGTCCTTAGTGATTCTGACATAAAGTTTAAAAATGTACTTACACTTTATGGTTCTGGCTTAGATATTGTGATGTGTTTTTTAAATGGAAATTATCCAGTCTTTATCTTTGAAGGGTTCAGAGTCTTTCTGGGAAGAGATTAACATGAGAGAAGTAGGGAGTGATAAAGCCAATATAATGTAAGGTCTAGAATAAGCACTAAAACTAAATGGTATTGTGCTATTTTTAACAAGGGAAGAAAATGCATATAATCTGCATATATTGGGAAACCTTTGCAGAGTAGATCAGAGTTAAATCTTCATTTTTCAGTAAAGAAAAAGCCAACATAAAAAAAGTTCAAAAAATTGTGATTGCAAAAATTACTCTGCTTTTTGCTTTAACTTCTACATAGACACATTCAAATAGTCACAATCATAATATACAATTTATTTATGCTTACATTATCAAATGTTTTTAGGTTTTAATATTTTTATGCATTTTATTACCTTTTTTAATGACTGTATAACATTTCGTTGTTTGGTTATGTCAAATTATACAACCTTCCATTTGGGCTCTTTTAAAAAAATTTTTTTGCAATTTTAGATTTATCCATGCAAATATCAGTTGTGTCACAATAATTCCACTTTCAATGGATTGTTTCTTTGGGATAACTTTTAGAGAAGGAGTGCTGGCTCTGGACACATTTATGCTCTTACTTTTGAAATACAGATTCACAAAAAGATTGCATCAGTTTGGCAGTAGTGATAGGAATAAACTGGTTTATCTTAGCCACATCAGCTTGTGTTATTTTTTTAATCCTCTTCCAGGATGCTATAATTTGCATTTTTAACTACTAATGAGAAAAAGAATCTTTCCATCTGTTTTCTTTTTGTATTTGTTGATGAGGTTTATAAAATGTGCAGAGGAAAGGGGAAAAAATACTCTGATAAAAGATAGAAATGAACAAGGATGGGTGGTAAAAATAAAGAGAGCTAGAATATAGAAGGATAAATAGAAATGTTTTTCAGAATGTGTGTATGTATTTATATGTATGTTTATACATGTTCACATATAATATGTCCCCATATTTCTTTCCGATCAAGTATTTAAACCCAGCAAAGTATTACGTGAAGTTTTAAGTAAGTCTCATATTTTCACAACAACCTGATGTTTTTTTCCTCATTTTTCAGGTGAGAAATGGAAAACTTGTGGAGGTTAAGTCGCATGCCCAAGGCCTCCAAGCTTAGTAGCAGTGTGGGATTTTTACCAACGTCTCTCTTACTCTCACACATTTCTAATCACCAGAGTTACTCTAATATTTTTTGCCTAAGTGGAGAATCTGTATGAGAAGTGAAGGCACACATGACAGGTTATCAGAAATTGGTAAAAATGAAATCTCGGACCATGGTAAGATTTACCAAAACAAGATCCATATTGGTAATAAGGGTTCTATCTATTTTTCACTGCCAAATGGACTTGGCTTTAGTTTAATTCCTTTATAGAATTGATGTTTGTTCTTGGCTAACCATCTATGATATCATTATACTGCACACAATGAATTATGCACCCGAAGGTGCCTTGCAATTAGCCTCAGCAGAGTATTTGCTCCTTTCATCCAAACATTTTACTTTATCTATAAAGATTAAATTAATCATCTCTGCCAGCAATGAATAACTGAGAGAATTAGTTTTTAATATCTGGAGTAGAGAAGGGAAATTGCAGGCAGAGAAATACATTTTGCTTGACCAGTGTTCCATGTTTCCTTTTATAATGTGTATTCTCTATCAGATGCGGCATCTTTGGCTGGGAAGAGGAGGAAATAGGACACATGGTTTGAGCAATGACTGCTCACATTTTGGGGAGGAAGACAGCTGGACAAAGATGATGAATTAAAATGCACTTTAATTTTAGTCATACCATTTTAAATTCCCATTACTTAATTTTCACAACAATGCTTTAAGTTAGGTAATATTAGTCTCTTATTTTACAGGTAAGAAAGTAGGCACAGAGAAGTTAAGTGATTAAACCACAATATGTTTCTAGGCTGTGCAGCATCAATATTCATGTTTTGACTGCTGCACTGGTGACGGTAAACTGCTTTGGATCTCCTCTTCTTTCTGTTCCACTCCATAAGTGGAACAATTAAATTTCCCAGAAGGAAAGCATCAGGAAAGAAGAGAAGAGGACTCTATATGCCCCAAAGACATGTACTATTTGGTAGATTAGCAATAGCTGTTCACATCAACACAGGATAACCAATTTACAAACAAACTGCCTTTTTGAAACAGTATTTTTCTAATTGTTTCCTCTTCTGTATTATTGGACTGAAAAAAACAAATAGGAGAGTTAAATTATCTACCTTGACTCCTAAGTAAGTCAGAAGTTCTGAGTTTTTCAAAATGCCCTCATTTGACCAATTACATCAGGGTCACCCAGGCCCCACCTCACACATACTGAGTCAGAATTTTTGGACATGGAGACCCGAGAATTTTCATTTAAAATCACTCATTGGTGTTTGAGAACTACTTATTGAGAAGTTTTCCCACAATGAGTTTGATAATGATGATGATGATGACAAGTGAAGTAGTGTCTGGCATATACTTAGTGATACATTCATATTTGTTAAATGTTTTACAAATATTATCTTATTTAAACTCATAAAACCTCATGTGGCAGTTACTATTAGTATCCTCCCATTAGATGAAGAAACTACAGCATTACTAAAAAAAAAAAAAATTAGGTCCAAGTGTTCTAGTTCCAGAATTCATTGTATCTTTTTTTTTATAACATATCAATGTGTTTCAATTGTAGAAAATTTCAGCCAGTGATGCCCAAGGCACAGATAAGTGTTGCAGTGTACAATGAAACAAAAAACAAAATAAAAATGAAAGTGAACCTCTTATTTTGAATAAGAATGTATTCTCTCATTTTCCTAAAATTTACTGAATGACAAGATGAAAAGTGATTTATTAAATTTATAAAGTACTATAGTTCATTAAAAAACTTAACTAATGACTTGGTTAAAATTTCGTGGTGTTCAATTATTGGCATGGGGAATCTGGACAAATGAAAGTGAATGAAAGTAAGAACTATTCTCCAAAGTGAGAAAAATCCAGACACAAATTACTTTGGGTGGCCCACAGAGAGTAGAAGTGGTTTTCAAGGGGTAGTAATTGCAGAGTGATCTCACTCGGAGCTGCTAGAACTTGCTTTACCTTGACTACATAAACTTGCAGGGATTATGTCTCCCAGGGATCTATACAAAGCTTCTTAATCAGAGAAAACACTGGGCAATTTCCAAGTGCACTTGCTACCATGCTTAGAAGTAGCAGCACATGACTTAATGCTTTTTTTCAATTCCTTCACTGAAAAAATGATGCTATTTGAGAATCACATTTTGAAAAAGGAGGCTCAAATATTAATGGCTTGTTCCATCATTCTTTCTTCACAATAACAATGGGGGCATCCTTATTTACCACTGGCAGGAATGTACATTTGTACAAACTCCCAGGTGGCAATCGGTACTAGATAAGAAGTCTTGAAAGTGCTCTTTAATTTAGCAAATCTATTTATAGGACTTAGTTGTAAGGCAATGATGAATATGAACAAAGGTTTTTCCACAAGGATGCTTATCATGGTGGTTGTAATTTCTATAAAAAATTTGGAAATATAGAAAAATACTGCTTGCTCTCCCAACACAGCAACATGGCAATAATGAAATGCCCATGTATTTACAATTGTGATAAACATATATTTTAATATCTGCAAAATGAAACAGTACTGTAAAGGCTAATAATTATTTTTGTTTTAGTTGAATTTTAATGATGTAACATAATTTAAATAATTCCCTATTGAATATTTTGTCTACTTTCTTTAATATTATTAATAATGATACAAGCAATTGGATGTTCAATTTAATTATAGTAATTCATAGCTATAGGTACTTTTTTCACATAAAGAACTTATTGCTAAAATTATATATATTTTAAAATAAATGATATCCTACAGAGCATAAATTGGGGCCTTCATTTAAAGCAAACTAGCTAAAATATATTTATCTAAGTAACATTTCCTTTAAAAAACCTATTTGGGGACTTCATATTGTTTCTTTTTGTCTGTAAGTTTACTTAAGAGCAGCTTTTCTGAAATCCTCTGTCATAATTTGAGCAAAGTCAGGCCTTTACCAATGAGGATAATCTTTTAATTATATGTCCTCAAAACCATGTTTATTGCCTAATGGTTGTCAGAGTTTATGATATGATAGTTTTTCTTCTATTTATCTCTATTTCCTCTGTTTATATTTCTACAATATTTCCAATATTTTCTAAATTGAAGAACTAATATTAAATTGCCATCATGTTTCAAAAACACACAAAAAAAGAAAGTTGCCTTCTTTAGAAGCAGTAAGTTACAGTTTAAGACTGTGTTTCATGTTGTTAAAAGCTATAATGGGGCCCACCAATGACACTTTGGATTGGGGGGAAAAAAATAACCCCAACACTGTGTTATCAAAGAGTGGGTGTATTATCAAATTTGTGGGTGAAATGTTTAGGTATCAGTCTTTTCTTTCACAGATACTTTTCACAATGCATCATCTTGGGTTGAAAAAATGAAAAATTTCTTCTTTGCATTTCTATGAGGAAGTTAAGCAAATAGTATATAAACCACATGTTTCACAAATAATAAATGGAAACAACTGCTTTATCTCAAGATAAATGACTAGAAAGTAGCTAATCATGCAAACTAACCTATCTCGGACTTTCTGAAAATGTAGGATATGTTAATTTCTTAATATTCTATATAATTCATGAAGACCCCATGATTCTGTTTAAATGAAGAGCCCTTAAATGTGTACATCTACACATCTTATTATTAATAATAAAATAATTTTTTCATATACTAGTCAAATGCTTGTTTTGCTGCCAGTAATGATTTTTTTTCACCTCATGGAATCCATTCAATGTCTTAGGAGAGGAAAGTTGCCAAACAGAAGCAATAATAATAATGATAATAATTGTAATAATTAATGTAATTTAAAATCTTACTGGTTTCAGCAAAACAAAAGAGCTTATGACTTACAAAAGCCGAAGGATTATTTTTTTTCTCCTATGGACCCTGCATGCTCATAATTAAATGAGTTGTGACCCTTGGCTCATGAAACACACTTTCATTGGCTCCTACAAAGCCCTAATGTTTTTTGTTTCATTTTTAATAATGTAGAGAGCATCCACAAACTCAGCATACCATCCAAGAACAAGAGTTTTACCAATAACTTGCATCTACTTACTTGCTCTTCTTCTATCTCACCCTTCTGCCTACCCTGCAAGGATAACTCCCAAATTTTGTTTATCTTTACCTTGTAAATTTCATTCTTGAGCACATGAGCATGAATTGTTCTCGGGTAAATAGAAGAATTGCTGGAACATAGAAACCTTATTAGCTATCAAACTATAATAGATAATGCTAAATTGCTTCAAGAGTGGTTGTATCAATTTATCCTTCAATGAGTACTGTATTAGAACCCCTGTTGATCACTGTTCTGGTTTTCCTTGGCTTTCTTTTACCAATTAAATGAGATCAAATTATATCTCATGTGTTCTTGATTAGCTTCTCTAAAGCATTAGTAATATGGCCGAACCCATTTATTAACCATGTGTTTACTTTCCTGTACATTGCTATTTCTGAATTTCCCCCATTTTTCTATTGGCATGTTTGTTTTTTCTATTGATTAGTAAGATATCTATCTAGCCAGCTATCTCTCTATCTCTGTATTAACCTACCTATATAGATATGTTTTATGTATATGAACATATATATATATATACAATTCTTTGTGTTTACATATTGCAAACCTGTTCTCCCAGTATATTGCTGGTCTTTTTACTTTCTTTCAGATGTGTTTTGACTTCATAAAAACTAAAACACAAATTTTATGCCATAAAGAATAGATTTCGCAAAACGTGAAAATATCAGCAATTGAAGAGACAGTTTTCCTTGCCACATAGTAGGCCAGAGAAAAGGGATTCACTGAGATAGTTTTTAAAAACTGGCCATATATTATCTCATTGGAATATTGTGTTATTTGTTTCTAAGACAGAGTCCTACTCTTGCCTCTGTACTAGGTGAGTCTGATTAAAGAGGAGCGTAAAACTCAGGCAGGTTTGGGAGGGGGATCTTAGAATACAGGACACCTGTACCTAACAACCCAGGGAGAGTCTGAGGAGTTGGAAAACAAAGAGCTCTCCTACAGCAGGGAACAGTAGAGCAGAGACAACTGCATGAGAATTTGGGTTTTCCTGAAGGGAGCATGCAGATCTTGTGTGTAAAGAAAGATGCAAAAGTAGCTGGAGGCCCAACATGAAGAAACTTTTGAGTTGACATAAGGAAGACAAAGTAGCAATCTTCATGGAAAAACAACCAAGGCCTGTCAAGAAAAGAAAAAGAAATCCTAAAGACCACACAGGTGAGTAAAATAACTAAGGGTCAGCTGGACCCAATCTTATGCCTTAGCACTCTGTACGTGGGTTGAGTTGACTAAGGAAACACTGAATTAGTTGCAACTCTCTGAATTAATTACACTTTACTTTTATTACAGATGGAGTGGATTAAGGTAATGTGAAATAATGTAATAGAATGTTCCTAAATTTAACAGTATCAGGATCACCTGGAGGGCTTGATGCATCACAGGCTGCTGGCCCCACCGCCAGAGTTTCTGATTCACTAGTTCTGGGCTGGGACTCACGAATTTGCATTTCTTACAAGGTGATGCTGATGTCGCTACTCCCGCAACCATATTTTAAGATTTGCTGGCATAACAGATAAACACGAACATCTCAAATGCTTAGCACAATAGAAACATCATCCTTATAACACCTGCTTAGTGTGGTTGTGTGCATGTGTGCATGCAGTGACGGGGTAGCACTGCTCTTTTCCACGTGGTTTCCAAGGTCACCTTGGACATCAATATCCCACTGACTGATAGTCAAAGAGAGTGTTGAGGGGAACCACATGGGAGATTTTTATGGTCCTGGTCTAGAAGATGCATATGTTATCTTTCATTCCCCTAGTCAGAACTCAGACACATGCCATAACTAATAGCAAGACAGATTGGCAAACTTTGTCTACTCACATGTCTAGGAGGAATAAGAAATGGATTTGGTAAACAGCTAACCTATCTTTATCATAATACTCATAATTAAAAATATGTTGAGTTAAGGTAAAATGGAGATAGATGCTTTCATGTCTGAATTTTAGAGCCTGGGATTTTGCACCATGAGCACCTAGCTCACAGGAATATTTATGCTCTGGTTCCTGCCTATATTTGTATTCTTATTACTCTCTGTTTTCTTCCTTTGCACCCTCTGCTCCAGCCTAACCGACCTCATGTCTGTTCCTTGCAGGATTCATGCTATCTGAGGCTTCCTCTCTACATCTATTACACTCTACCTGAAAGAGTAGAGTATAATTTCCACTGCCTACTTTCTCATCTCTCCCCCTTACTGTGCCATTTGGTTAATTCTTCATCCTTTAGGTCTCACTTTGAAAGTTACTTCCTCAGCCTTCCTCTGACTATGATAGAAACCCTAGACTAAATTAATTACAATTGACAACTGCTGGGTGGATGCACCAATTTTACCCTGTTAAGTTTGTTTAGTTTTATGAACTTTTTAATTTATGCAACTTTCCTATTGGACTGTAAGCTTCAGGTCAAGGCCTGAGTCTATCTCCCTCACTATTTTATCAGTTCCTCTTGGAGTATCTGGAATCATGTTTAATAAGTGATTGTGAAGGAAGGGGGGAAAGAACCAAGAAAGAAAGTGTATGGCAGATTCACCTGACAGCAATAAATTAATTATACCTTGAGAAGCACGCTGTATGATGGACACACCTGACAGCAGTAACTTAAGCATGCCCTTATGGCAGACACACCTGACTTAGCTTAAGAAATGAGGGTTGCAATGTGGAGATTGCTAGCAGGAGGCTGCTAAGGGATACTGCCATATAAATGACATGCTTTTTCGGAAGCAGTTGCTGTTCTCCTGTCCAGCCTACTGCCGTCGCACCTCCCTGTAAGTAAATTCTCCCAATTGAACTCTGTTTCATTCTCTGGCTCTGGGTCTCTTCTTCAACCTCTTGAATCTGACGCCGTCCATATTTAAGTTAACAGGGGTCCAGCAAGACAAGCAGGAAGGGAAGGAGGAAAAAGAGAAAGAAGGCAGTATTTTTTGGCTGATTTCAGAATGTATCAATAATGATATTGTTGTATTTGTTACATACTGATTGCCCAGGTTAATTTGGCAGATTATTTTAGTTGTTGGGCCTAAACCCCTTTCTCTGTCAATATTCTACATATGCTCCTTCTCTATGCTGCGTCCTTAGCCAAAGGATAGGCCTCCGAGAGAGGAAAACCCATCCTGGGTCAATTGTCTATAAGTCACTGGGCTCTTTTGGCATTCTTAACTATGATTTCATTTATTCATGTTGGGAAATGTGTTTGCAACATCCTGATGAAAATTACTGTCAAGAGCATGCATAAACATAGATTTTGATAGACGACTATGAGACAGAATGATAAAGCCTCCTAAGGGTTCTCTAGAGTCTTGTTGAAATGAGGGCATGAAGACCTGGCAGACATGTATCTAGGTTTTGTAAAATGAAGTTTTGAGGATAAAATATAGTTTAATCGAGAAACTTAGTGAATCAGAAGTTAGGTGGTCTGTAACAAATAAGAGCTTAGTCCAGACTGTGACTGATAAGGCAGTGGGTATGCCAGTGAAAAATAACAAAAAGGAGAAAGGAGAAGTTGAGAGTATTGCTATTTTCTCTTACTTGGGTGTAACAAAGAGTCTTGTATTGTATGCTGGTATTACTGAGGCTAATAGAAGAGAGGCAGAAAATAAGAGAAAAATGATGTCGAAAACATAGTCCTTTTACATAGTTACCAAACTACAAATTATTCGTATTCTAGCTTAGGGATTGCCACCTGGATCAGCACACAGCTTCTCCCATAGGTTACTCACTTCTGTTTTACATGGAATGGTGCAAATCCCGTTTTCCACTACTCTAGAGGACACACTCACCACTGATAGTCTTGTGCATTTGGAAGTTTTATGGCTTCTCCTTGAGGCTCTGTCCCTTTTCTCTTCTTTCCTGACTTGGCTATTTCACTGCTTTGCATAGCCTTCCCCAGAGATTCCAGTGGGATCATCAAAGGAGAGGAGACATAAGCCAGACAGTTTTGTAATGATTTGTAGCTCTTATAAAACCATTTCTCTAAGGAAGGAGATTTTAATGAATTGTTCCCATAACGGGTTGGGATTATCTGTGATTTTTAATTATTGCAACTTCTCAGATCATTTTTGCCATAGAGTTGAGACCTGTCTACGTGGTTTGGATTATTGAGATCAAGTTGCTGATGTGCTAAGTAATTAAAAGCACAATTGATCCTTGAATCCCTAATTGCATATGTACCAATCTTCTTTTATTAGATATCTTCTTGCTTATAATGCATAGTGCCAATTTTTAAACAGAAATCTTTTTACTTTTACTTTAGACATCAGTGACACTCTCAAAGTGATAGTATCCTTGGGTCAAAGCTTGTCTATATTAATCAGACTGAAGCCAGAAGTGGAATGCATATGTTTTGACTAGTTTTTAGTATAACTGATTGCGTTTAAAGAAAAAAGAACCTTTATTTTTAAATGGAAATTATCTTTGCATTTATATGTCACCACTTTGTAAGAGATTCTGCAGTGATAGAATATTCTTTCATTCTTTCATTGTTATTCATGAGATACCATCACCAAGTCATAAAATCATAAAATGAATTGCCTTAAATTAGGATTAGGGTGTAGTGAACAAGTGAAAAAAATCACTCATTACCTCCTGAATGCAGAGAGGCTCCAGTGTGTAAAGCTTCAGTTTCTGACAACCCATTTATTTTATTTCTTTAAGGAAATTGAATTGGAGAGGGCAAATGGGAGGTAAAAGGAAAAAAGTTCAGCAAGGCAAAAACATGTGCATTCACAGGCTATTTCAGAGGAGTAGGGCTGAAAACAGGACAAAAAAGAAATCACAAATGTACCCTTAGTCCTCAGGAAGATTTAGGGATCTGGAACCACTAACTTTCAATCCCAAAAGTAGGTCGAATTGAACTAAAATAAATAGAAAGCACTGGAATTCCTATTGGGGCATTTTGTAAATGCTACCGTAAAATAGGCTATACTTCCATGATGTGAGACAATGGATGTTATCCGGTGCTTGGCATCCTGTCTCTTCAAAGGTATGGCATCTGAAGCACACGTTGAAAGATGGGCAGATATTGTGACTCTCCACTCTCAGGAAATTCAAGCTTCTTGTTGATACCTCTTATATTTTATTCCTCCTCCTTTGACATTATCTACATGGTAGCCAGTTTTAGCTCCTGAAAGAGGGAATCTAAATCAGGTGTAAAAATAGGTAAATGTAAAAAATATTCTGGGAAAACGACATCCCGCTTTTGTGAAGTAATATTGTGAGTAGTAGAAAAACGAAACCAAATAGGGTTATTTATTTTATTCTTTATTTTTATAGCATATTTATAAAAAGTACATTTTAATTTTAAATACTTTTTAAAAAAAATAAAACACGTCCAGTTCCTGGAAATGCCTAACAGTTAGATGGAAACTTCTCTGTATAAAGACAGGTATCCTTACTGTTTTGTACTTACTTTCAAAGTGTCTTTCAATGTATTCATTTTTGTTTTGATTTTTTCCCCCAATATTCTACATAATTATTTGACCATTTCTCTGAAAGACTCTCGTCATAATCGGTCACTCTGCCTTGTCAAACCACTGATAGAGAACTGACTTTGTTCTGAAAACAGTTATTTCCCAGAACTTGTATCTTTATTGGAGTAGCCATAATTGAATATTTCAGTCAGATAGGAAACATTACAGGTGATGATAGTAGCTCTCCCACCACCTTTTCTAGTAGTGTAGCCCATTGTAGATATAAATGCGTAAACCCCGAATTGTACATTTCCACCTAGCTGGCACAAGATGGTGAGTGTTCACTATGAGGAGGTTCCTTGAGCTTTGATACATATTGCTATCAAAGTTGACTACCAACTAATATCTAACTCCAGTTGAGAATGTATTTTGTGGAATTGTGACTACATCTGTCTCACACTTTAATGATTCTTTATAGGTTTTTCTGCTGGTGTATTCTGGTCTTAGAGTGGAATGTTAGCTGCTGTGGTAAATAAAATACAGCATAAGGAACAGTGTAGAAGAAGTTTCTATCACTGGGCTGCATTCTCTATGGAAGATCTTGTCATTTAAAGAAAGATTAGTCCCTTTCTCATGGTACTTATTTCATTGCATTCTCTCCTGAAAAGTGGTTATATGGCCATGGGAAGACAGGGTGCTGCCTTTTTTTCTTCCTTTTTTCTGGAAGACAAGTTTAGGAAAAACTCAAAGTGAATGATAACGCCTCATGCCATATGATGGCAAACATGCCTGGAATTATGCAGTCTTACACACCAAAAAAGGGAAAATTATACACTGTAACCCACAGTGTCAATCACTTTAACAATCTACAAAGCAAATTACAAGATGCGTGCACTGTTTTCTACCCAGGTTAAGGAATCACGACAATCTGCTCTCACTTCCACATAGCAATTACTGCACTTACTGATCACGTCTCTGGAATGGTCATGCACGAGATGGCACTGTATTCCCCACTCTACTCAATAGTAAAAATAAGCAGAGAGATGGCACTTTTTGGCAATCAGTTTCCTTTGGGAAAGGGAATGTGAGGTAGGAAAAAGTGATCTGCTTCTCCTTCTGGATACATTTGTGCATTTTATCATTAAAGATGGCTTGGAGTCAGTTCTGATAAATTCGCCCCAAAATGTTTGGCAAATGGTTGTAAGTGACATGCTGATAAACACACATCGACTAAACAAACACTTCAATACCCAGTAAGGCCTTTGATCATTAAAATAACCTTATAATGAAGATTGTACATATGTTGAATATTTTCTTTTCTATCTAATGTTCCATTTATTCACTCGCTGTCATTTACCACCAACAGTTTGCATATCTCATGGGGGATGTCATGTGTAAAATGTGGCCAAGTGATACATTTTGCCCAGTTTCTATCTTTTGCTATTAAAGTTTTACTCCTCTCCCCTTGCTTACACTGTAGAATATGTAGAAATAACCAGCATATTATTTGTAAGTGAATTTATTCAACATATATATTTTAAACATTGTACCTACTATGCACCAAATGCCAAGTTAAGAACTGTAGGAATGGCAATAATAAATAAAACCCGGTCCTTATCCTTAATGAGATTTCAGACTGCCAAGCAAACTGACTACTTCTCTTTCATATTTTGGGGGGATAGAAGGCATATGGAGAATCTACTCACATTGTAAAATCGTGGGACACTCTGATTTTTATTTTCAAATAATTGCCATCAAGAAAATTCATATCTCCTAAAAACTTAATCTTTCCAGAATAGTAGGTTGTCTGCCCATTTACTCTACTTTCTAATCTTTCACGTGGTCCTTAGTTTTTGCTCTCTGACTTCTGCTTCTATTACTACATGGGAGATCTTCTTATGTGGGCAACAGTGACCTTCTAGCTGCCACACCCAAGTCAAAGAAACAGAGGTGAGAGCGTGGATGGCATGTGCATTAACTCATTCCACAAACATACAGTGGGTACCCACCATAAACCTATTGCGGTGCTGGGCTTACTAGGGGAATTAAATATTTCCCTATGGTGAGTGTTATCTCTTAAGGCCTTGAGCCTCTTGAGGACAAAAAATTTGTCTTTGTTCTATTCCCAGAAGTGAAACTTTCCAGGTTGTTTTTTTTGTTTGTTTGTTTGTTTTGTTTTTTTGAGACAGAGTCTTGCTCTGTCACCCAGGATGGAGAGAGTACAGTGGCACGATGTTGGCTCACTGCAACCTCTGCCTCCCAGGTTCAAGGAATTCTCCTGTCTCGGCCTCCTGAGTAGCTGAGATTACAGGTGCCTGCCACCACGCCCGACTAGTTTTTTGTATTTTTAGTAGAGATGTGGTTTTGCCAAGTTGGTCAGGCTGGTCTCAAACTTCTGACCTCAGGTGATCCACCCACCTCGGCCTCCCAAAGTGCTGGGGTTACAGGTGTGAGCCACTGTGCCCAGCCTACTTTTCAGTTCTTATTTGAACTGCTGTGCTTCAAACAAGCAGTTCTTCCTTTCCTGATGCTTTGATGATAATGCTTTAAAGTAGTTTGTACCTTCTGTGGCCACTTTGTTCCAGTGTCGAAATGCCCCATTGTGAAGAGGATAGGGTTTTCTTGTAGTGCTGTCAAGTGGCTAGATCATGGTTATGTTCCATGGGGAAGAAGCATTGGGTTTGATTTCTATTTGGTGAGGCACATAGATCTAGGAGTCCAGGGCATGACCTAAGTTTGAGTTTGGATATAACTCTGATTCAATGACTAAAGAAAGGCAAAGTAGAAACACCAATTCTAGAGGCAGGAATCATGTTGGCTGGTGGAACCAAACGTTCAAGGGCTGAGGGAGAGAGAACATTGAGGTTTTTAGAAGGAGGCACTTAAAAATTTCTCCAAAGATAAGTTGTTCAATTTTACCCATCAAAGTTTACAGGGGATACAAATCAACAAACCCTTCCTCTGGCATGGTAGATGCCCCCTCTCCTTTAATGATAGTACTTTCTTTTGTGCAAAAATGTCTGAATTCCCACATATTTCATTCATTCATTGCCCTCTGTTCTTTTTACTGGAAATATGTGTATGTGTATATATGTGTGTGTATGTACATGTGTACGTACGTGTGTGTGTACAGTCGGCCCTCCTTATCCATGGGTTCTGCATTCAGGGATTTAACCAACTGTATATTGAAAATATTTGGGATGGCTGGGCGTGGTGGCTCACGACTGTAATCCCAGCACTTTGGGAGGCCGAGGCGGGTGGAGATCGAGACCATCCTGGCTAACACGGTGAAACCCCATCTCTACTAAAGAATACAAAAAATTAGCAGGGTGTAGTGGCGAGCACCTATAGTCCCAGCTACTCGGGAGGCTGAGGCAGGAGAATGGCATGAACCCAGGAGGCGGAGGTTGCAGTGAGCCAAGATCGTGCCACCACACTCCAGCCTGGGTGACAGAGCAAGACTCAGTCTCAAAAAAAAAAAAGTATTTGGGAACAAAAAAGGATGGTTGCATCTGTACTGAACTTGTAGAGACTGTTTTTCATTGTCATTATTTCCTAATTGATACAAACAACTATTAACATAGCCTATATGTATTATAAGTAGTCTAGAGATGATGTAAAGTATACAGGGGTATGTTCATAGGCGATATGAAAATACTACATGATTTTATATAAGGAACTTGAGCATCTGAACTTTGGTATCTCTGGGGTAACACTGGAACAAATTCCCTATGGACACTGAGTAGGGAGGATGACTATAGACATAGTCAGCCCTCAGTGTGTATATATGTATCTGTATACATGCATATGCATGTGCATATGCACACATATGTATACACACACATAGCCTTTGAACAATTTTATCTGTACTCCTTAATTAACATTAAATATTTCTAGTTTTTAAAACATCTCTTTCATGAACATGTTTATGATTGTGTACTCATATTTTCAATAGATATCTGTTACTATGGTTCCATATCTATTCACTTAACAAATATAAAGTATTGGCAAAACAACAAATAAGATAGATATAACTCCTGGCCTCATGAAGCTGACAGCCTAGGAGAGAGACCATATTCTCTACTGAAAGAGCTCTAGTTCCTTGAGCATGGCTAGTACTATGGCTAGTGCATAATAAGCACTCAACAAATATTTGTGGCTGGGAGCTGTGGCTTATGTCTGTAATCCCAGCACTTTGGGAGGCCGAGGCCAGTGGACCACCTGAGGTCAGGAGTTGGGACCAGCCTGGCCAACATGGTGAAATCCCATCTCTACTGAAAAAAAAAAATGAAAAAAATTAGCCAGACATGGTGGTGTGTGCCTGTAATCCCAGCTACTCAGGAGGCTGTGGCAGGACGATCGCTTGAACCTGGGAGGTAGAGGTTGCAGTGAGTTGAGATCACACCACTGCACTCCAGCCTGGGTGACAGAGCAAGACTCTGTCTCAAACAACAACAAAAATTGTAGGATGAATGAATAAATATAAGTGTATATACCAGTGTTCTTATCTCTGTGTCTTTGAATGTGTGATTTCCTTTGCCAAGAATACTCTACCCATACTTCTAATAAATTATACTGGTAGCATTTCTCTTCTTGGTGCCATTATCTCTTTTTGGCCATTTCTAAACAATCCAGGCAATCTGGCTCTTCCTTTTTCTGTGTTCCCAATGCAAATTATATATCTCATTCACACTTCATTTGTAGAACTTGTGTTGTACTTTTGTTTGTACATAACATAGTCTCACATGAGACAGACACCTAACTGCCTGAGAGCAGGAACCTTGTTTCTTTCAGGTCTCTTTTCAGCACCCAGCCAGGGGCTGGTTCACAGTAATCTGTCAGCAAATTGTGAATTAGTAAATGAAAAAAAATTGAATTGAAATAAATTACCTCCCTACAATTGAGTTTGCATGCAAAGCTTGCCGTATTTTGGCCCCAAATTCCTCTTATGTATCTCCCATTTCTCCATGTGTCAACTAGAATCGAGCCACCTTGTTATTCTTGAAATGTTTTTCATTTTCCCATTTTATGCCTTCCACATATTGATGCCTATGACTGAATGCCTCTTCTACCTCTTCTACAGGTGCTAACCACCCAGACTTCAGACATCTTCCAATGCTAACTTCCCGCCTACCTTTACCACTCTTACAACATTCTTAACTCAACAAACATCCCCTCACTCTTAGCATATTTCCCATCTCCTTATCTAAAATTATTTATCTTCCTTGAAGCAATGTCATACTTTTCATATATGCTGCTGAAAATCATGTCTTCTATTTTAGATTAGGTGCTTATCACACCTGCCTTACTAGATTTCAAGCATCCTGAAAGGAGGAACCATGCCCTTGCACAGAGTCTTGCAAAAAGGAAGCGTGCAGTCTCTCTTGCAGTGTATGCATATGGTTACAAAAAGGTGGGAGGAGGAAATATTTGATTAAACTCTGAATATAATCCTTATTCTGCTGACAAGATTGTAAGGTTCATAGAGTAGCTAACCAAGCAGCAGCCACCAAAGCATGTCATCATGGCACTTGAAACACCAGGGAGAGAATATTCTGGGGAAAAAAAATAACAGGTCACACACAGAAGACAAAGAACCAAAATGGCATTGGTCTGTTCAACAGCACATTAGAAGCTGGAAAACCATAGAGGAATACAATAAATAGGGGAAATAATTTTATCTCAAGAGTTCTATACTCGAAGAAAAGTATCAAATTTAAATGGTAATATTTCCAGGTATGTAAAATCTTGAAATACATATGATACATGCATTTTCGGGAAGCTACTAGAGAATGTGGTTTACTAAACTAAGGGAATAATGTAAAGGAGCAATGTGAAACCAGAAAACAAGAAATCTGTCACAGGAGAAGATGTAAAAACCAAGTCGATGATGAAGGGTAATAGCTGTGAAAGTGGTTGAAAGAGCAACTAGTTCAGGTTGGAGCAAGAAAATAGAGAACTCTGGGAGGGATGCCTCAAAGATTAACACAAGGAGATGAATACATCATTAGTAAGACTTGGCAATGCAAAAGCTTATCTTGAGTCATTTTTCAAAGCCATTAATGGGAGTGAGACAATGTAGCCAAAGGAATCCAAGTAGGTGACAGTGACGGGGGTCAGGGGGAGGGAGGTGGGTGGGGGTGACAAGAATGAAGTGATTATCAATTCCAGAAAAAGCTAAGCATTTTATAAAAATTTAGGTAGAAAAGCAAAAGGAATTCTAACAATACTTTATTCAACAGGACAGTATTTATGTAGTCATAATCATAAAAGGACCTAATAGTATTTAAATATAATGTATAATATAACTACATTGGAAGAATGAGGAAGGGAAAGGGAGGTGTCAGACAAAATCCTAATGTTTAACATTAGGAAGTCAGTAACATCTGAAATCAGTGAGTCAAAAGATAGGTCCATATTTTCTTTGGAGAAACGTGGAGGTAATTACCAGATAAAATAATAGTAGAATGTGGTTTCCTATGGCAAGCAGGAAACGGGAGGAGTGAAGGAAAACTGGAGCAGGGGCTGCTGTTATTCACTATAAAGCTTTTATTTGTCCTATTAAACTATGTGCATATATTGCTTTGTTAAATTATGAAAATGTATTGGACCCAGTAAACCTATGGATAGGGACATAAAAGTTTGACACTACGTATCAGGTAGTTCATCACAGCATTCATCTGTCATTAATGGGCAAACAACAAATAATCCTATAGCAACATGATAGGCAATCCACATTTTACATTAAAGGGTCTAGGAAGGGTCCTGCTTGATGTTAGGTCTTGGTGGTGTGTAAACAATGCAGGCTTTAGAGTTTACACTCCTTAGTCCATATCTTGCTAGCTATGTAATCTCAGACAGATTACTTTTCTGAGTTTTCTCAAAGATAAAATGAAGATAACATCCATATCATAGGACTCTTCAGGAGTAATATTCAAATTGCTCTAATTGTTGGCACTGTTAATATTGCTGTCAATACTGGTTCTGCTACCATGGCCTATATTTGGAATTTGACTTACATGTCTTAATTTCTTAGGTATCAAGGAAGGATCAAGTTTGGATATCACAACTTACTGGAAGTGTGAACTTGGACAAGTCACTTAAACTCTCTAAGCCTGATTTTTCTCAATTGTGACAGGAGATAAGAGTTTAGCAGAGAGTTTAGCAGAGATCCTAATAGTGAGGCTCAATTCACTGCATTCCTCTGTTATCACTTTCCTCTGGCAAATCAGCTTCCTTCTCTGGCATATCAGCAGTATCCAAATAATTCATCATAGATACAAAGAGCTTTCAGGTTGGAAGACATCTGAGCCACTGGGCAGGAAAAGACATCAAATCATGCTTTTTAAATTAGTGGAGTTGACTACTCTTTTGCCCTAAAGTATATAATTGCTCTTTTGTGATTTTACAGGCTGCTGTGCTTCTCAAAATGTGGTCCATGGACCAGCAGCACAGAATAGCCTTTGCAGGTTAGAAATGCAAATGTTCAGATCTCATTCCAGATGAACTGTAGTAGTAGGGCCAGTGATCTGTGTTCTAAAGAGCCCTCCAGGTGATTCTCACACGTGCTTGAGGTTGACAACTGGCTGGTCTCAAATTTTCAAAGCACAGTACTGGGGAAAAAAAAGGAAAATTATAAAGATGTGTTTGCACATCTCAGGAGTATCAGGTCACCTATATTCAATTGTTCCTTCCACTAAAGTTGATCGGTGACCTCCTCTGTGCCAGACACTGTAAGAGTTACTGAGGTTTCAAGACGAACTTCTTAGGTCACAGCGAACATTTGCCTGACCAACCAGAATTTTCATAAAATCATTCTGCATAGTCTAATGGACTCAATGATTGGCTTTCTTATAAATATGGATGCATTATCAAGTGCTCCAGGATTACTTCTTGGGCTCTAGTTTTCTCGTTTAAGCGATCATATTTTCTGATGTCTCGTGTCTATTTTCTTGCAAGCTGCTATACTGTGTATAAACTCATCTGCCTTCTTGAATGTTTTACGTAGAATTTACATAGAATTTGGCCATGAAGTACATAATTTTCCTCTTTATCCAAGTAAAGCATCTACCGGAAAAAAATTATCTTCTATGTGACTTTATATTATAGATGATGATAGCCAGGGTGTTTTTGATCTTTTAATATAAATTGTTCCAGTGTGTACCCATCTCTCCAGTCATTAGACACTCTCCCTGAAAATACTTCTTAGATCTAAATTGCTAACCAGGGATTCCGTGTTCCTAAGACTTTAATGAGCTGCATGTATGCCATTGCCACTTTCTTACAGCCATAAAGTCAGCTTCCAAGGATTCAGTTTTTAATAAAGAATAAAAACCTAAGTAGATTCAACCTAAAGCGGGAAAATAAAATAATAGAATATGGGTTATGGAGGAGGGAAGAAAGGAGGCAGGAGAGAGAGGCAAAGAAATAAGCATTATCAGCATTTTAATGGGAATGAATAAACAGTCTGCACTATAATAAATCTCCTAGGCATTTGATCCCAATAAACCATCTTAATCCTCAGGGCTCTTCTGTCAGCATGAGATAACTACTCTGAAACCAAAATGTATTTAGCATAAAACTCACATTGCAATGTTTACTGTGTATCTGCTTTTAAAAAATAAATTGAAAATTTAAACTTCTTTGAGGCTGTGTAAGGGGGGGAACAGCCTCCAAAGGCACCTTCTGCGTGTCATCCAGCACCTGCCTGCCAAAGTCAATGCTGGGATGCCCACTGGTGGGGGAGCTGGAGTGCTTGTTAGCTGAGGTCTTTTAATCCGCTGTTTCATCTGAGCATTATTTGACTGGCTTAGGCTTTGAAAACTTTCTCCTTTTTGTGTGCATGTAGACGGCTTTTTGATATGGGCATGATGGCAGTCCCACTTCAACTGATTTATGTCATAGAAATATCAGTCACATGTCCATCTATGGTTGACCTGTAAAATCTTTGAATTAAAAAAGTACTGTTTTCAGTGTTAATCATGACCAAGGAGTCTTCCAATTATTTTTTATCCTTTTTTTCTTTTGTCAAAGCCCATTAACTTATCTATACCTAATGTTCCTAGTAACACACACTTGCCAGTTACTATTTCATAACCTCAATCTGTCTAGTTATAAAAGCTATTGTCTGCCGGGCATGGTGGCTCACGCCTGTAATCCCAACACTTTGGGAGGCCAAGGTGGGCAGAGCACGAGGTCAGGAGTTCAAGACTAGCCTGGCCAACATAGTGGAACCCCATCTCTACTAAAAATACACAAAATTAGCCGGGCATGGTGGCAGATGCGTGTAATCCCAGGTACTTGGGAGACTGAGGCAGGAGAATGGCTTGAACCCGGGAGGCAGAGGTTGCGGTGAATAGAGATTGTGCCACTCCAGCCTGGG
>NW_012109808.1:613958-688447 GCF_000951045.1 Mandrillus leucophaeus | reverse complement strand
GTGTGTGTGTGTGTGTGTGTGTGTGTGTGTGTGTGTGAATTCAGAGCTTATCTGTTAGCATCAGACACTACTGCCATGAAGAGAGAGACTTCGTTATTTTAGATGCTTTAATTCTGAACCTGTCTTCTGAGCAATTACAAACTGCTTAGAAGCAGCTCTCCTGCCTCTCCTCTCTTTCCCCTAGCCTACGTTTTCTTCTTGCTTGCTTTGATTTTTAAGAAAGAACTATCCTAGACTTCCCACATCAAATTTGACATCAAACCAGATCTGGTTACTCATACCCATACGTGCATATAAGCACATTTCCCTGCGTGGTATATGAACATTGAAAACTATACTGTAATGCCAAGTAAGTTTCAGCTTTTCAGTTTTAAGGATCTCTATTTTTATCTACTTTCTGACCCCCACCCATCAGCCTGTCTACTGTACTCTTCTGCAAATTTAAACAACCTGCCTTAAGAATGTATATATGCTCTGCTAAATTTCCAAAATAAATAAAATGTCAAACCACCAAGTGCACAGTAGGAACAGAAAAATCATTAACTTGTTGAAACTAACTATTCTATGTTCCATTCGGCTCCATGAAATCAAGAAGCAAAAGTTTGTAGTGGTTCTGTCCATTCATCCTAATGCTTCCCTTGACTTTATGGTAGAAAAGAATGTACTATCAAATAGTCTATATATAATTCTGTGTCTCTGACTCTCTCTCATGATAATTTTTATGATGAAGATTCTAGGTCAAAAATGGCAAGTGAGTGAGAACAAAGAAGAAAATCATTGTCAATAGACAATGGAGCAGTAAAAAATCATAACTTGAAAATGTGCTTAAGGCATATCTCTTCTGTGTAGACTCATGTAAATTCAGTATAGTTACAACTATTGAAAAATACATGAATATAACCCTCTTAAAATATGCTAGTAGATCTCTGATCATGTTTTTAGAGGTAAAGGTATTTTTAGCTTCCACAGGTACAAATTAGTAGTCTTCCCTTTTACTCACTCTCTTGAAAGAGTACAGATTCTCTTCCACAATGGCACATTTTACAAAAGATATAGCAGCAATATATAATCTATAGACCACTTTTTATTCATTTTAAAAGGTGATTGAGCACAGCTGAATTGAAATACGTACAATCTGAAAAATCTTTTCAGTTTTTCAGGCAATCTCATTAAATGAAGAGTCTACTTAGCAGCTAATCTCTTTTATGTTGTCATTGGATAAAGAACTGGAATCATGCCATTAATTGTCCATCAGAAAGAACGTTAGGCTTAGGTACACTGAAACACTAAATAAGACTGAAGTCGAGAGGCTCAACAGTAACTCCGAATGTTTTTTGTTTTACAACATTGTGTAATATTAAAAGATATTCTTTCATAGGGAGGCGGGCACAGATAAAACAAGAATCACAAAATATTAATAGATCTTGAAACAGTGATAAATGGGGGTTTGTTATGCTATTCTCTTTGGGGTATATTTGTAAAACATTCAAAATAAAAAGTTAGAAACAAAATAATGCATATCAATAAAGGGGTGCAAGGTTGCCCAAGGTATTTGGCTGACCAAGGGCCACAAGAAAGCTGAAGGATGGAAACTCAGAAAAGGAGTGACAATCTCGGGATGCAAGGCTTCCCGGGGCCTAACTGAAGCTGGTAGCTGGAAACAAATAACTAGTGCTGATAAAGGAAAATCTTTGCTAATGAGCCAGCAACCAAATTTTATATTTTCTTGGCAAATGAAAGAATTAGAGAAATACTAAGAGTGATTGCCAGACTTTCATATTTTTATTCACTTTTTGGTCCTGGTTAGTCATGCATGTAGCAGCTAATTTTGGTCCTGCCTGAATCAAGTAACAAAGCCAATTGTAATAATGACCAACATTTATTGAAGGTTTATTATGTGTCACACATATGCTAAGCATCTCACGTGAATTATTTTGTCTAATATTTCTCAAGAAACCTGCAAGATAAGTCTAACAAAATTATAGGTATGAAAACTGACCTATAAGCTAAGTAGTTTATCTTACGTTACAGTACCAGATGAGCCATGGTATTTTGACTCTAGAACCCATATAATCATTTTAAAAAAAATTCAGACTTTTTGAAATTCACTCTACTCATTTAATACGTCTCCAAGATCTGAGCATGCATTGCCTTTAGCTGTTGTTGTCTTATCCCTCACTCTTATACAACCTTAACACTGCTCTCCTATCCTGGGCCCTACTCACGTGATCCTACTCTGCTCTGTGGCTTGGTCTCTCATGGAATTATTTGCTCTTCTACTTAGGCCATGTAACCACTTCGAAAAAGTTAGAGTTGCTTCCCAATTCTAATTCCCTTGATATTTTGGAACTTTAACCTTACCAATTCCCACTACTATACATTTGCTAGAAACAGAACCATATCCCCTCCAACATTCATATGTTGAAGTCCTAACCCCAAACATGACTGTATTGGGAGGTAGTGTCTTTAGGAGGTAATCAGGGTCAAACAAAGTCATAATGGCAGGGCTTTAACCAATAGCATTGGTGGTTTTATAAGAAGAGAAACACAAAGAAATCTCTCAGGGCATGAACAGAAGAAAGGCCCTGTGAGTACATAGTGAGAAGGTAGCTTATCTACAAGCCAGGAAGAGAGCCCTTCCCAGAAACAGCCCCAATAAACTTTGATCTGCAACTTGGTTTCCGAAACTGTGAGAAATACCTTTCAGTTGTCTACCCAGCCTACGGTATTTTGTCATGGTAATCCCAGTGGACTAACACAACATCCTGTCATTTCCTGCCTTAGCTTCCACTTCAAATGCTTCTGGAAAAAGTAGAAAATGACTTGCTTCTCTAGAAACAGCATTTTGAAGGAGCTCTAAATTTGGAACCACAAGACGGGATTTTAAGTCATGACATTGTCACATATTAGCTGTGTGACCTTGGAGAAGTCATTTAAGTTCTTTGGGTCTGTTTTCTTTTAATAAACACAATTAGAAAAATATCTGCCATCCCTATTTCAACAATAAAAGAAAAAATATAGCAAAGATATAAAGTTGTATTATCAATGACAGCTAACCCCTTACTGATACTTAGAGACACTGTATCTGATACGGATACTTACCTTTCATTAGCAGCCTTCCTACCAGTGTTGTCAGTGGACCTCTGCCATTAATTACTCATGATCCCACTTGGGTATCTGACCTTGTCCTTTAATATATTCCAGAACATTGAAGCCCTCTGACTACAGCTTTTGTAACTTCTGTAGCAATATGTCAGTTTCTGATCCCATTCTCTCCGAGAAGATTGACTTATGCCTCCTTTTTTTTTTTTTCCCCCAGAATAACATCTCTATCAGGAAACTCAGTTGCTCCATCATCTTTCAACTTCACTAAGAGTAGATCAGTTATTACCTTTCATTTCAAATATGCTCGAGTCCTTTGTACTCAATGACAAACAAGCCCTTGACCTTGAACTTCTCAAGCTATTCTCCCATTTCTCTCTTCCCGTTAATTGACGTGATTTCAAAAACCTTCCTACTCATATCTTCCTCCAGTGTACTTTGTGCAGTCTGTCATCAATCCAAATTATGGTTTTTGATCCTGCTTGCTCCCACATTAAGGCTTTGCTTAGAATGACATACAGCCCTTATTTCTGCCTATCAGTTTTCCAAGGTTTACCAAACATGTCACCCCTTCTATGAAGTCTTCCCTTACATAATTTCTTCTAAGCTCCCAAATAACTTAGTCTGTACTTTTTGATAGCTTATTTGCATTCACTGTAGTATCATTATTTGTGCATCTTTACTAGATTATAAGCTCCCAAGGCTCTCAACTTAATATCCCATAATCATTTAGTAAATATTCAACAGACATTATCAAACTGATCTTAAACTATATAATCAAGGTATTAGTTCAATTGGGATGAACATAGAGCTTGGATAATTTTTGGAGAAAGATCAAACTTCAATTTGAATATGGGCAAAGAGAGACTGGGCCTGTTTATACAAGAGACAAAAAGGATTAAAATCCTTCTAGCCATTTTCTGCCCTCGTTGAAACAAAGTAACAATAGCCAATAGTAGACGAGCTTGCATGTAAGTGTTCAATAAATGTTTCTTGAATTATAGAAAAAGTGAATGCTTAAAGTAATCCTAGAATTATATGTTAAATAGTGAGATTTAGAAAGATTCCGGGAGGTGTGACTCACACCTGTAATCCCAGCATTTTGGGAGGCCAAGGTGGGTGGATCACTTGAAGTCAGGAGTTCGAGACCAGCCTTGCCAACATGGTGAAACCCTTACTAGAAAAATAAAAAATAAATTAAAAAATTAGCTGGGGTGGTGGCCCATGCCTGTAGTCACAGCTACTCAGGAGGCTGAGGCAGGAGAATTGCTTGAGCTTGTGAGGCAGAGGTTGCAGTGAACCAAGATCATGCCACTACATTGCAGGCTGCAAAACTCCATCTCAAAAAATGATGGGAGAAAAATCTAATACAGAACTTTGAAGATAGGAACAACAACAATAAAAAACTTTGCATAATTTGACGTCACTGAACCTGACTTTCCCCACCCCCCAATTCCTAAGATAGTCGATAATATAACCATTCCACTAAAGTTATCTTGAAGGCACAGGCTTAACTAAATATATATTTTTAAAATTCTAACTCTTTGAAAACTGGTAACCAACATATGGATAAAGGACAGCTATTCAGTTAAATCTATATTTCTAGATCACAGTGAAGAACATAGGGTAGATGGATTATCCAACTGGCCAAGTAAGTGTGTGCTTAGAGAACCAGAAATATGAGACATTTCTGCTACAATGAATGTATGACACAACTTGTAATCAGAAATTCTAGTAGGAAGCTGTTAAAATTGAAGCACTCATTTAAATTTTGGTTTTGGATTCTGTTTTTTAATTTTAAATTTTAATATGGTGGGAGGCTTGGAAAGAAGACATCTAAGACTTTCTAGTGCTTATGGCACTATGTGAACATAGTTTTAAATACTGCTTTAAGCTTGATTTATAGAAAATACGTAAAAGGTACCAAATGCTTTTAAAAAACACAATATCCAATAATCTTTTCCAGAATACAATGTTTCTATCATCTTTTCAGAAAAAATGCACTCCCTCCTGGTTATTCTATCACAGCAATCTAAACAATAATGCCTCAAGTAACAGATGATAATTATCTCATAAATATGCCATTTTGATAACTGAATGTAATAATTAGTAACTGCTTAGAATATTTTCTATCACATGAAAGTGGTCTAGCTCTTATTGGGCTTTTAATAAGATATGACTTAGCTTCAGTGTGAGATTTTCTCAAATGTGAAGAAAATAAAAGTGCATCAGCACACAAGGTTTTGGGAAGAACATTTTATTGCTAAGCATATCCTTGAACGAAAATGCAAATATGAACTAAAAGAAAAAAGAAAAAGCAGTAATGTCACAACATCATAAAATAAATTCCTTTAGGTTCTGCTAATAAAACAGGAATATGATAGAAGCTCACATAGAGAATGCACATGTTCCCATAAAATTGTCCAAATAGAAACTTACACTAAAAGGAATATAACAAATGTATTATTACTCAAATTGAAAAAATGAAAGAAAGCAGGAAATCAGTTCACAAGACCTCAAGACTCCAAGAACAGCAATCTTTTACAGACATCGAGATATAATCAACTTCGTATAGGCTGGGCCATTTAGGTTATCTAAAATCGTGCTTTGATATCTCTTTATAATCCTGTCTTTTTAAAATGATAACAAAAAAATTAAACTCTTAACACATTGAAATATTAGATAATGAGGAACACCTCTTTCCATACACATTAGTAAAGGCTACCATTTAGATTGCGCTTTTTGCCCCATGTCATTAAGATATTTTTTCAAAGTCAAATATTCATGCAACTTACAAAGACCAGCAAGAGTAGATTTCTAAATCTAAACAGCTGATTGATTTTCATCTGTACAAAAGAAATTGTATATCTCTGACCCTCCAGAGGACACACGTCATTTTTGTGTGAATATTTGTCTTGCTTTGTCTCTTGCTTTTTGGATAGCTATGGCCATACAACCAGTTTATTGTTTTTCTGTACATTGTTTCCTCTTTACAAAAAGAAAAAGACAACCAGAATATAAACCAAACAGAAATAAACAGGAAAAAAAAAAACAGTTCTTAAAGCAGTATGTACATAGGTGGCTAAGGAATTATACCAGCAAAGATGTAGTAAAATATGTAAACAAAATCTGAAGTTTTTTTTTTAAATTCTCTTTGACACAGTTAACTGTGACAAAACTAAAATTCACACTTTCTTCACATTTTAAGGTTTGCTTTTTTGTTGTTTTGTTATTTTCTTTTAAAACAACATTCTCATTCCACTTCAAGACTTTAACAGATTTCCTGTGTCAGTCATCCCATCAAACATACCATGATAAATATATCTGTATATATATTTATTTATATATATATTATACTATTAAATTCCTTTTTTGTGTGTGTCACAGCAGCTTTATTCATTTATTTATTTGTTTTTTAAAAAAGATGGGTGAAGGGAGAAGTGAGCAAATGGAAGGACAGAATTATCCATAAATGTCAGGCTACAAAATTAAACCACTATGAAAACCATTGTCATGTTCGGGGCGGGGAAAGAACTATGTGTTTTGTACTCTGGCATGACATGTTTGGCTTGTGTGACCTTTTGTGGTTCCATCTCGAGTTGAACTCCCCTACTGTCTGGTTTGATAATTTAACAGACTTTAATATTGTCTTTTTTATTTGCATGCATTTCAATCAGTCACAGATCCAGCCCACCTCCCCTTCCTCTTCCCAGGAAAGGCTATTTTAGTTTGTGGGGCTTTCTTCTTTAACACAATTTGGCTGGGTGAATGGACAGGAACAATATTGTTAAGTAAAGCCAATAGCTCTGATAACACCAGCCCTAAACCCATCTGTTCGGGGTTTGGGTGGTGAATTCTGAAATTAGATCCTGGGGGACCAGCTTTTCGAATCAATATTATCATCCGTCACATGAATTTTGCTATGTGTTCAGCAAAGCATCTTATAGGAAACAAACAACAGATTCTAGAGACACCATAACCTGATATGTAGAGTGAACACCATGGTAGCTTTTGAGTTCATATGGCAATAGTCTCTCTCGCTTTTGTTTTGAGTTTTTTCCTCTTCCGATGTCCAGTCATTATCAAAAAAATAAACAAAAACCCAAAAGCCATTTTTCCCCTCAGACCTTAAAGTTACACGCACACTGGTCAGAACCAGATAAGGGTTGTGGGTTTTTTTTGTTTGTTTGTTTTTGTTTTTTGGTGTTTTTTTTGTTTTTGTTTTTGTTTTTTTTTTTTTACTTTTTTCTTTTTTTGTTGTTGTTGTAGTTTTGTTTTTTACATAATTAAACCGAAAAAACATGGTTACAGTCAAGCTTCACAAACATCATTACAGACTCACTTGGAGTTATGGAACAAGTAAGCCATGAAGTCTTCTACCTTTTAGCAAAAGGTCCTCCGGAGAAGGAAGCTTCCAGGCCTGCGGAAGTGGTGGAGCCACCGTCCGGCTCCAGAGCGCTAAGTGTGTGCTTTATGATACAGCAGGGCACAAAACCTTCTGCCTCCCAGCGACCGCTGGGACCTTGCTGCAGCCATGGCTGAGCTTCAGAGAGAGATGCATCGCTCTGTGTGTGTGTGTCCTTTAAAAAACGGTTTTCCCCACCAGAGTCGTGGTTATATACCCCATTTCATAGTTCCAGCAGTTCTGACATCTGTGAGATCTCACCGTCCAAAGATTCATAGGCGTGGATAGAAATAACTGTGAAACTCGCGTGTGAGCAGTGTTCGCATGTTTACACGTAGTACTCCCTGTCCTTGTTTTTCTGTTTCTTGTGGCCGCTCTTCGAGCTCTGCTGCTTCTCCTTCATGAGCGTGCCGTTGCTCTGGGCGGAGTTGCTGATGTAGTTCCGCGTCTCGTCCACTTGATAGGACCCCTCGTCCCTGTTCCTGTACTTGTACATGGCGTACAGGAGGATCAAGATGCAGAGGGCGGCAGCAGCCACAATGCCGACGACCATCCCTGTTGTGCTGCTCGACTCCCGGATCACCTCTGAGGCCCCCGGGACCCGTCTGATTCCCGGCTCCGTGGGGTTTGCTGTGGGCACATTACGGAACATGGGGGAAGTAATTAGTGGGCTCTTCAGTTTGGTGCTGTCTAGCTCATAGGCAGTGGGCAACGGAAGCAAGACTATATCAGGCTGGGGTTTGAGATCACGGTTATTCATTTTGCCAGCTGGCAATTTGGGCACCATCCCAGACGAGGAGGAAGCTGTGAAGCGGATCAGCTCAGGGGATAAAGATGTGGTAGTAGTCCTACTAGTTTCGGAGACTTTGTTAGGTCTAAAGTCCTTGGATTCCCACTTGGGCGCATGTGCTTTGTAGCCACCTTCGAAGATTGAAGTGGAAAGACTCTTATCTGTTACCAAGGAGAAGGTGGTGTAAAAATCTTCATCATCAGTAGGGGGCAGGTTAGAGTCAAAGGTTTCCCCTGAGCCATACCCAGATATCACCAAGCCATCATCATCACAACCATCGCTGCCTTGGTCCGACAAGCAAGGTAACCCCGCCTCAGAGGTCATGGACAGGGAATCTTTGGTGGTCTCAATAATGGTGAGGAGGGGGCGAAAGGTAGGGGGGAGTGTAATGGAAGGTGCACGAGTAGCAATAGGAGGGGTAGCTAAAGGGTCTTCTACAAGAAGAGGGATAACTAATTCACCTCCTGGGATGGAAAAGAAAAAGAAAAACAGAATTAGTATATTTTTAAACACAACTGTAGTTACTCTCAGCCAGTGTAGTTCACAGATTATGCCTCAGCAATTATAATAAAATGATCTGGATCTTGTCTGAATGGAGTCTAATCATTCTAGGCAGATTTGGAGCCTTCTACATGCCTCTTGCCACCCAAACCTGAAATCCCTAGATCAGGGGCTTAGATTTTTAAAGATACTCTCAAGTAATTATTTAGATAGAATTCAACTATATATGTTCTTTCCAGGATCTGCTTACGGGCTGATGACATTCGGTGACATTGTTATAAATATTGGCTGCTATCAAAATTGGCGTGTGTGGGTACCTGTACACATTGTGTGCTTAAGTTAAGAATTTATTAACATGTATTTAAGATTTCTTTATTTCCTTCTTGGGATTCTACTTATTTGTTCCCAGGAGGATGAGAATGACCTATTCACCATCTTACTGAGACCAAGATCAAGAAACACAAAATATTGTGTCCTTTGTGTTTTCTTAAGTTACTTACTTTTATTTCACATTTATTAATCACAGTCCTTTACTATAAGCTGAGTGATAGGTATTTATAATAATTCAAAAATGTTCATCTAACAAATCCATTTTGACTATTTTCCAGAAATTCCCGATTATTAAATGACAACTTGCCTTGCATTAGTCTAATATTTGTATGCATTGCTTTCATGTTATATGCAATATATTGTGAGCTGGAAGCTAGATTTTCAAAATACCCAGCCTAGATATCCATGACTTGAAACTTTTAGACTCACAAATGTTGACTTAGCAAAGTGAGTTTTTTTAAATTGGTGATTCCTAACTAGTGTGGCAAAAATATATCGGTTTACCCATAGACCCTCGTTATTGCACTTAGAATCATGTAGACTAAGTTGGGAAAGAAAGCTCAGAATAGTTCATTAAATCACAGGGCCTTGCAGATCATGGGTGCCACAAATATTCCGCAGTAGTGGTTGTTTATCTGGCTGTAAGGCCAAGATTGCTATGTATCTATGGCAGCAAGATAATTGATCTCTCTTCAGTGTCTTTATGATGTTATTTTCCAAGCAGAGGAAGAATCTTAAGAAGTCACAGTTCGTGTCTCTTAATTGAATTTATTCCAGAAGAATGTATTCCCACTATCACTTAAAAAAATCCACTCGCAGGAATGGTACGAATGTTTCCCTACCCCAGTTAGTTTGAAGGTTGAGATAATAATGTGACGTTATTGTTGAAGGCCTCTTTCTGAGTGGACCCACTGAGCTGCCAACTGGTACTGCGTATTGTGTCTCTTACACTTGGTAATAACTTTGCTGTGATGGTATAGTCAGTGTTTGAGTAGCTTTTAACGGATAGGACTGTAGCTGAGGTACCCACCTCATCAGTAACAAAGCCAGACAAGGAGGTGACTCAGTACCAGAGTTCTAGGGGCACTCCAAGTGAATAAGCCTTGGAGTTTACACAGTCTTCCAGGGTTTTTCCTATGAAGATTGATTCACGAATTAAAACTCTCCCTTTGAATGCATGGGAAATGTTTCAAGATGCAAGCTTTCCACACCTTGCATCTTGAAACATTTCCCATGCATCCAAACTGTCCAGGTTTCAGGTGTGCTACGAGAAGGACTTCCTGAGGAGAAAGCTAATGCCTACCTTCAAGCACTAAGAAACTGCTGGTGCCCATGTCAGAAGCCTTTATTCTCTCCCTGTTTAGCTATTAACAATTGTGTTGCGCAGAAAGAAACTGAGTTTGGGAGGGAGCTGATAAAGTATATAACGTTTATCATTTAGAAGGGCAGGGACAACAGAATGTTGTAGTGTCACCTCTGGCCTATGTGATAATTTTACTATGAAATTAAAACAACACCTTTTTGAGATTCTCAAGATGATCTTATAGTATGTGCTCTTAACCTGAGCCTGTATTCTGGTGCTTAGAGTTTGAAACTATTGAGCAAAATGATCTTTGCAGATTTGCCAAAGATTCACACTTGCTGTACTAGACCAGCAGACACCTATTTTTTTTTTAACATTGTGAACATATATAATTCATATGCCTTGCAACTTATTTAATGCATAATTTACACACTTTTGCTAGTTTTTAAAAATGGGATTTGGAGTGCAGTTCCCTAAAGGTAAGCCAGTCCTAAAACTAACTCTGAGCAAACTTTTTTATTATTCTTCTGCTAGGGGGCCCCAAGTGGTAGATTTAAGGTGATATATGAAAGAGGGCAATGTCTGAGTAATAGGAGAGCAGTGATAAGAGAGAGGAAGTGAAGGCCCATGGAATCTGTCTAAAGCTTCCTTATGAGTTTCTCAGGCACAATTTTACTTACCTTCAGAGGACAAGACAGGATTTTTTTTTAACTTATCTATAACAAAGGTTTAACATGTGTGTTCTTTTTTGGCACAAACACCTAGTCATTTGTTCCTTATGGCAATGACAAATCTACCCCATGTAGAGTAAGCAAAGAGGAAACTAGGTTAAAGGACAAGGAATAACTGATATCTTAGGAAACAAAGGCCCAGTACAAACAGTTTAAATATAAAGGCAAACTGTTGGGTAAGAGGCTAGTGTCCCTTTAAGTGGGATTAAGATCACCGTCTTCATGATTACAGAGTGGCATTCATTTGCAATTTTAGTGTACCATCTGTGACACCCAACTGGAGTCTTAAATTTGCCTTTTTGTTTTTCTGGTTTGTTTTTTTTCATCTCAATACCAGGTAAAGCTTCCAGTGTACTTGTTTCAAAATCTACAAACTGTTCACTCTGCAGTTGAATTACTTAACTTTCCTTTGCTATCTCCCTCTCATTTAACACACTAATGCAAGTATCTTAGATTTTAAAAAACTAACTTTCCTTTGCTATCTCCCTCTCATTTAACATTTAATGCAAGTATCTTAGATTTAAAAAAAAAAGAAAAAGAGTAACCACATTTTTTATAACTGTATAGTAAGAGGGTTCTGAAGCTTGTTAATTTCTAAAGAGCTTCTAAAGCCTGGTGAGTCCCAAAGTGAAATGATAAGAGCTTATTTTAAAACCAAAATGATGGGTATGCTATTTCAGAGTTTAGAAAACAAAATCTTTCAGAACTACTGATCTCTAGTTTTCTTTGCCATTTTGTTATTAATCTCAGTAGCAGCAATGAAAATGATAAATGATACCCTCTTTGAGAAAATCTGAGCCGAAATCATGCTGATATTTAGACAAGGAAGTGGTAGAAGCTTAGCCCCTCTTTCCTGGCTTCTCAAGAAGTGGGAAGATTGCCTTTAGTTTAAAATGAAGTCCAGTGGGATACAGAGGGGTCCTTATGACCAATAGGAATTCTAATGAAAATAGGTAGAAAATTTTAGATAACTGTAAACATGAAAGATGCCTGGGACAAGTGTATATGTTGGTGTAATTAATTTTAAAACTAAATTCCATGTTTAAGATTGCAGACAATAATAGGGTCCTGAGGGGATCAAAGGCACACCTCATTTGAGAGGAGAAAGTGATGTATTTCTCCTACTATTAGATCCTTAATTGAAATAACTTAGTTTGGCTGGATGCGGTGGCTCACGCCTGTAACCCCAGCACTTTGGGAGTCCGAAGCAGGCAGATCACGAGGTCACCAGATCGAGACCATCCTGGCTAACACAGTGAAACCCCGGTCTCTACTAAAAATACAAAAAAAATTAGCCGGGCGTGGTGGCGGGCACCTGTAGTCCCAGCTACTCGGGAGACTGAGGCAGGAGAATGGCGTGAATCTGGGAGGCGGAGCTTGCAGTGAGCCGAGATCGCGCCACTGCACTCCAGCCTGGGCGACAGAGCGAGACTCAGCCTCAAAAAAAAAAAAAAAAAAAAGTTTGAGAAGCTATTCAAGCCTTCTTGTTTATTTTAATCAAAAGTGACTACCCTGAGAAATGTTCAAGTGGCTGATACTATTTTCTTTACTTCCCAGAGACCGTGAAGTCAGTGATCAACTAGGTGTCTATGGGTCTATGGCTAAAAAAGTATTCATGGAAGTAAAGAACCCAAAGTCATAAAAGGTTATGGGCAGAGTAATACAAAACCTGTAATCCATCAAAATCCTAATTTCCTATGCCATCGCCAGAATTTTTCCTTAGTTTGGGATAAAAACTATCTGTATTCCTTAGAGTTAGCATTTTAAAATCAGGCACACAATACCCCTTTTTAGCAGGATTGTGCTTTACTTTAAACTAGAGAGATCATTAGAGATATAAAAGGTCTATTTGAGCCCTGAAGGCTTCTCAGCTTTTTTGCTTTTTGAGTGTATTTGTAGATATATAATTCATGCCTCTAGGGCTGATGTCCAGCAAAAGGGGCTCACTACCATCAAAAAAGACAGTGTATAAAAAATTTAATAGAACTCTTCTGAACTGTGAGAATGTTGTGGGTGGTAGTGAATGTAGTGGGTTATCTTTGAAAAAAAATAAAAAGAACAAAAAACAACAACAACAAAAAACAAGAAGCCTGAAGTTTCAACCCTTGCCTCTCTGGAGATATGTGGGTTTTGAGAGTTCACGAAAATACCTGAAGAGTGAGACTCTGGGAGAGGACGCCATGCTCGAATTCCTTGAATTCTTGTTATATATATTTGGGTATTTCACCTCATCTCTTATTTGCATTATTCTAATTTTCTGCCTGAAAATTCACATAATGGGGGAAATCATTCTTTTCCCCCTCAAAATTAATTTTTCAAAGATATTTAGCTCTTTGGTGACATGGAAATGTGCACTTGTAACACATAAATATCATAAAGCTTGTAACCATGAAATTGCCCTCCATCAACCTTCAGCAAAAAATAGTCATGGACAAACAGGGCAAGTACCTGGGGAGAAGACAGTAGAAAAACAGGTGTCTCAAAGGGGCTTAACTTATATTTTAACAGGATGAGAATTTCTAGATAGGGCATTCTCCCTGCCTTCCCCACCACCCTTCCACCCCAGCAAAGGGTTTTTCTGAAATAGGTTTGATTTTGAAAGGCTACAGATTATATTTTTCAACAATAAGATGGGCCACAGCCCTTTGATATCATTATATATTATAAAACATGAAATGTCAAGTGGAGTGTTTCATTTGCTTATTGATTAACAGCTTTGCCTCTGAAGTAACTCTGACTCTTAGCATTAGAACTCTGTAGGAGTTGCCACTGGCGCTAGGAATTTGGTCAAATTTCTTAAACTCTATGGAAAATGAGAATAATAAAATACTCTACCTCAAACCATCAATGCAAATATTAAAATAATGCATATCAAGTACTTTTTAAATATGTTAGGTGGTTAGTACAGTACCTACTGCTATTCAGGAATGCTAGGTACTAATGTTGTTATTTCTACTAATGTATTTGAGCTGTACATACTCAAATAATCACCTTCTTCAAACCCTTTTTATTTAGTGGCTTCATGCTAAAGTAGAAGTATGATTATATAGGATCTAGATTATTGAGGCTATTTTAAATAGAATATAAGGAATAATTCAAAGAGCTGGTATTTTTTCAAAATAACCTTTTATTAAATTTACCTTTGGATATCTTTTTCATAGAAAGAAAATATTCTAACAAGCAACAAGATAAAACAACATCCCATTTAGGAAGTTCTAAGTTTTAGACCTAAAATATTATCAGCATGTCAAACAACACAAAATCACATAAACTGAGGTAGAGAGAGACCAAGCATTAAGCTGCTGGCTTGGAAACATCTCTTATCTACCATTCAGTTTGATATTTCTATAACAGTTTCAAATAACACAAATATCTATAAAGCAAAACAAGTAACTTGACTAAAAAATTATATAGTGCTTCTTACCAATCTTATGTATGTTGAAGCGCATAAGGCAGCATTGGTCCAAATAATCTTAAGGTGAAAGAATATTCTTAGCCTGTAGTTACACGATGATAGTACCTACCTGAAATATTTTCTATGTAAAACTTTAGGTATGAAAATCATCATATTTTCTTCTTGGCAGAATCTTAAGATCCCTGAAAGCTTACCTGATTAAATCCTTGAGAGAAATGAAACAGGGAAAAGAAGAAAAGACAAAGGAAAGAGGGAGAGAGAGAATGTGTGTGCACCTTCTGTGTGTGTGTCTGTGTTTTTGTCAGTTGTTAGTTCCATACACTGGAAGGCGTCAGTATCACAGAACAATACTCGAAACACCCGGGATTCTTGATGTCTTCATTTTCAGTATAATTGATTTTGTAGCCTGAAGCAAAGGTGAGAGTATAATCCTGGATAGCCAAACTCTACCATAGTCACTTGAGAGTACCTTATTTTCCCCTTTGCTGAAGGGAAATAACTAATATCCTAAATGCTTTTTAAGGACTTTTAAAAGAATGCAATTACCACTGTTACTACTTGGAGCTAAGTCAACTCATTTTCTTCTGGGGGACAGGCCTCCCACTGGCTGTAAACAATTTTAAGATGCCAAATAGAGCCTACCACTACTTTCAAGACTTTAAAATGGTGGTGAAAAAGTTCAGGCAAAGAGGCCAGGCTTTCTTTGGGAGGTAAGGATAATGTTTTAACCCCCTTCTACTGAGAGTAGAATTCACATTGATTATTAGAAGCAATTCAGCACAAAACATAACAGTGAAAATTCAGCAAATAGACACAAATGAAATAAAAATATAATATAGTCTTCAAAATTATACAGTAGAAAATAAAATCAACTTCATAGCCAAAGTAAGCTGGGAGAAGGAGAGCAAATAACATTGAGGCATTCACAATATAATAAGAACAGAAAGAAAAGTAAAAGCAAATTAAAAAATAGAGGCTGTTCTGGGAAAAAAAAAAAAAGAAATCATTTCCATATAGGCAAAATAATTGAAACTAAAAAAGCATACTGTATTAATTTATAGTCAACTTACATCAACAAATTGCCCGCATGTTTTTTGGCATGAAAGAAAAATTTACAAAAGAAAGTTGTGTAAGAATGCTCTTGGACAAATAGAATTGCCACATTCTTGTAACTTGCTTTTTTGTTGTCATTTCTTAAAAACTTTTGAGCAAAATGTCTAATTTTTCAAATATAATAATTTACAACAGAGGATGATACAGGGAGGCAACAACACATACATCCACACCACATAACATAAAAAGAAAAAAAAAATCTGCACTTTAACAAATTTTTACTTTGGGGGGTTTGGGAGGGCATCAATTTTTGAATTTAAAATAATTCCGATTGCTATGATTGAAAAACCAAACAAAAAACCTGTTTCCTTTTATAATTTGCCTTTCAAAAAAAATTCTATGAATCTAACGGGTTTTGAATGAATTTCTGCATTTATAGGTTTTCAGATATATACTTAATTTTTTTTGTCTTTTTGACAAATTTTAGGCTTTCTTTAATTTAGGGAGATGGATGACAGCACATAAATTTTAACAATGCTAAAGAAAGGGGGAGTATGGGAAGGAAAGATGCAGGAAGGGGAGGGTCATATCTATGAGTGAACTACACAGGAGATGAAGATGATAGGAGTAAATGTGTAAGTGAGTCGCCATGTCCATGTAAGGGCGGCACGGAGTGATCTAGCTGCATTAGAGCTTCTGGCTGTAAGGAAGGGATGGGCAATATACAAAAACAAATGAGCCTACACATGCCCATCTATGGAGATAAAGAACAGAACTCTAACACTGACAATCTCACACACCCTAAGCTGCAACTTCTTCAACATGCAATTACTCCAAAAATTATTACAGTTTCATTAAAGATTTTCAAATAATAAAAACAGTTAAACTTTTTTCCTACTAAAAATAGCCAAAATACATAAAATACTAGTAGTCATGATCAAAAAGTTTAAAGCAAAAACAAGAAGACTAGATTTATGCATTCAAGTTGAACAACTTCATCGGCAGCCACACAGCCACATCTAGAGTTGGGGAGGTTTAGAAGTCTACAGAGGTGATTGAGAGGCAATACTAAGCAGGGAGCCCATGCACTGGGTTGCTAATTACATCTCTATAGAGAAATGGTATTTTCCAAATGACATCATCTGTCTTCCTTACGCCACCCATGTTGCACACAATTGGCAAGGAGACCAGGCTAATTTGAAACGTGGATGTGAGGATTCTGCAGCTGAAGTTGTTCCACATTTAAAGAGGGAGTGGGGAAAAATTGCAGAAAACAATTCATAACTTTTTTCTCATAATTTTAGATAAAATCAAATCTAAGATAAAGATCTAGCAATTAAAAGAAACACATTGATATATATATATATAGATATATATAATATAAAAAGCACTTAATTCCCAAACAAGAAGGGAGAAAAAAACCAAAAAGTTTAAAGAAAAAAAATATTTCACACACTTTCAGAGATGAACAACCAGACGCACAGGCTTGAAAGGCACAGACAGAGCAGTCAGGGGACACGTTTTTTTGCTTCGCTTTTTTGGCTTGTTAATTCCCCTTTTTGTGAGAGCCAAAATTAAAAATAGATTGTGCATTTTCTTTAAAACCTAATTTTACATTTTCTTTATTTTTGGCTTTGCTTTGAAAAAATAAAAAGGGCGTGCAGTCTGGATGTACGTCGTAAGTAGACATTTAAAAGAGAAGAAAGTAGCTAGACTGACAAATGGGTTATCATTTACTATCCTTCAATTGTAGGAATGTTAATCCAGTTAACACATGCTTAAAGTAAGTTGCATTTAGGGGAAAATAGAAAAACAGAACAGAAAGCTAGGATTAGGGGGTCAGCAAGACAAAACCAATTTAGGGGTAGGAGGAAAGTACTGGGTTTTGTTTCATGCCTTTCCAGTAGGGGTGAAGGACATCTGAAGGCTTCCTGCCAATTAGAAGGAAAGCATGTGAGAGGTGTGTGTGTGTGGGATCGGGGGCAGAGGAGTTGAACTAGAACCTGTATTGACAGGAACTGGAATCAAAATACATATGGGTTCATGAGTTCTGCTTCAGGAAATTTATCCCAAATTTATTCATAGCCTTTAGAAGGCATATTTTATAAGGCATAGAGGGGTTATAATTAACATTGCTCTGTGGGAGGGTTCCTGGGCTTAGTCAAAGTGACAGGGCACAATGATGACAGTAGAATGTTAATAAAATGAGCCTGATAAATGGAGGAATAGCCAATTTTTTTTTTTTTTTTGTAAGAGTGGCAAAACCCCTCTCCACTCCAAAGAATACAATATCAGTGTCTGTAAACTACAGGACAATCATGGATAAAGTTTACTGGAAGTGCTTTGAGGAAAACTATGCCAATAAGGTTTATTTGAGGTACATTGAGGGAAAACTATGCCTCTCACATGTACGCACACGGAGAGGTAGATACTGTAGAAGGAACAGAGGGAAGGAATTTTTAGAAATGGCCTCAGCCTCCACTGGAAGAGATCACTAGAGTTATATTCAGTATTCTATCTCGTTGAGAACATTAATGTGCAACCAAGGACTGGGAAACCCAGGTAGGAGAACCACAAAGGCAAGACACTTGAGAGCACTTGGTTCTGACAGCCAATTCCAACCACGCCTAAGAACTCTTTCAGGTGACTTTGACAAATAGAGTAAATTTTGAGGATGAGTTCGACTTTTGCCCACTGTGGGACGCCCCTTTTATTATTTGACTTTAAAGTAATTATAGCAATGTGTCCCCATGGGTCAGTCCGTACCAAGATTTTTAGTCTCTGGTTTAATAATGTTAATCATTATTCTGGGAACTTCACAAAGAGCAGCTGGAAAGTTATAGATCGAGGAAAAAAAATTTAATAATATAGAAAAAGAAAAACCCTTGTTGCCATTTAGTTGATTTTTTTTGGACTAATTATACTTTTAACATTGAATTAAGATTGTATAAATGCATATATGGTCGGTCTCAAAAGCCATCGAATGACATCTGTAGAACAAAGTTCTACAATTTTTAAAAGTAGGAAACATAAGCAGTCTAAGTGTGAGACTTAAAGAATAAGATACTTGCAATACACACATTCTCCTAGATAATGAGAGGCATTTTGAAAAAGATACATCAGCAATTTGGGTTCTCTAAGCCTTCTACTGAGTAATTTACCTATTCCCAAATTGCCTGTTTTGAAACTCTTACAAGTAGGACACCACTTACATTCTAGAAATCACTGGTCTGAACAATTGAATATATGAAAATTTAGGGTTGTCACTTTGTAAATAATATGTGTATTTTTTAAACCCATGGAAGCTGTAGTTTCAAATGAAGCCAACAAAGCCTGAATATAATGCATGTATATCTTTACTGTATAAGTCAACCATTAGTTCACATACATAAACCTTGTTTGGTCTCTAAGATACAAAATGACATTGCTTGCTAATAGTAGTTCATAATCAGGTCACAACTCCATTTTCATCTTTCATTAACTATCTACACTAGGTTTGTATTAATAACTGCCTGATTTTGTGGCTATGCCTTTACTCTGGGTATTAAGAATGTGTTTGGGTTATGTTTGTCACTGAGAACAAATAATACAATAATGTGATTTGAAACAGTATATTTTGATACAACTATTTTTATCCCACCATGTCCTAATAGCCCTGTTTAAATGTAAAATCAAAAATTTTTAAATGCCAAATGCCATATTACAGTTGTTAGAATTCAGCTTGGGAAATTGTTTCAAAGAAATGTTTCTGAACTGCTTGGGGTTGAGCTCAAGAATCCCAAAGACATACTCAAGTTACTCCAGTTGCAAGCCCTCCTCTCTGGAAGCAGGGGTCCTCCTTGCTAGAAGGCATTGTCTTCAGTGTATAGAGGTGAGGCCCAAGAGGAAGGCCCCAGTGAATTCCTTTGCATAACATTATGTATTTTAAACTTCTCAGGGAGAATACTAGAAAGATGAAGGCAGAGGGAACCATCTCAACAGTCTTCGTACAACACTGGGTAAAGATTTAAAAAATTTCAAACCAGGAGGGCTGAGAAAAAAGTTGGAATAACAAATAACTAATGAAGATTTTGAAGACTTTTGGCATTGCATGCATGAGTTAAGCCTCCGCATCTGTTTCTCCTATGAAATATACAAAAACATTTTCATAGATTGTGACTCTTGTGTCTATGGGGTGAATGGAGGAATTCTTCTGGGAGGATGGATGGCTCATTTCTGAATCACAGTTTGACTTAGAATGAAAGTAGAGAACCCTGTACATGAACATGGAATTCTGGATGTGAGGATTGTTGTTGTTAGCATTACAAAACGAGCCCTGCGTATACCTTTATTCCTCATAACTTCCTCTGTAGACATGGAGGGTGCTCAGAAAAGGGGTGAAGGAACCCGTTTCATAATATGGTACAGTAATGCTGCAATGAGCATGGAGTGTAGATATCGCTACATGATGGTAATTTCCTTTCCCTTGGGTATATACTCAGAAAAGGTATTGCTGGGTTATATGGCAATTCCATTTTTAATTTAGGAACTTCCATACTGTTTTCTGTAATGGCTGGACCAATCCAAATTCCCACCCACAGTGTACAAGGGTTCCCTTTTCTCCACACCCTCATCAACACACGTTGTCTCTTGTCTTTTTGATAATACCTACCCTAATAGATATAAGGTGATATCTCATGGTGGTTTTAATTAGCATGTCTCTGGTGATTAGTTATGCTAAGTATCTTTTCACATATATGTTGGCCATTTTTGTCTCCTTTAGAGGAATGTCTACTCAGGTTCCTTTGTCTATTTTTAAAATCGGGTTATATGTTTTCTTGTGATTGAGCTGTGTGAGTTCTTTATAAATTTTGGAAGATAGCCCCTTATTAGATATATGGTTTGTAAATATGTTTTCTTCAACCTGTAGGTTACCTTTTCATTTTATTGATTGTTTTCTTTGCTGTGAAGAAGTGTTTTGGTTAGATGTATAATTCTTCAAGATTACTTTGGCTTCAGTATGGAGAATGGACTTCAGGGAAGCAGAAGTAGAATGGGGGAGATCAATTGGGCAGCTACTGCAGAGTTCAAGCAAGAAATGATGGTGACTTACACTACAGCATGAGTAGCTGGAGCAAAAGAAACATGTGAGCAATCTGTTATCGAGCTAGAGTCAACAGGACTTCTTGACTGAGTGTAGAGAAGAGAGTTGGAACAGGGGCCCAAGAATGATAACAAATGTGGAGTTTGTACATCTGAATCAAATTTAAGAGATGAGAAACTCTGGAGGACATGCAAGTCTGGGGAATCCAAAGTTCTGTTTTAGCTCTTCTGAACCCAAAGTGTCTCTTAAATATCAAAGTGGAAATGTTGAATAACCAGATGGATTTGAGAAACTGGAATTCTGAAGGGAGGCTTAAACTGAAAATTATCATCATATAGAAGCCATTTAAAGTCAAGAGGCTGAATCAGATCACCCAGAAGATTAAAACACCTGGGCCACACCTGGGGCCACCTAAGAGATGGTGAGGTGAGGGGCCAGGGTTGGAGAAATACTCAGGAGACTCTTGAGCTATTCATACTATAGAATGAAAATGTTTCATACAAAACCTTCATTTCTGACTGGTACACAGGTGATTTTTTAATGTCGAAAAATATATTATCTATAATAGTATTAAAAGGGTCTAATGCAGAGGTGTTCAATCTTTTGGCTTCCCTGGGCCACAGTGGAAGAAGAATTGTCTTGGGCCACACATAAAAAAACACCAACACTAACAATAGCTTATGAGCTCCCCCCAAAATTGCAAAAACTCAGTGTTTTAAGAAAGTTTACAAATTTGTGTTGGGCTACACTCAAAGCTGTCCTGGGCTGCATGCACCCTGTGGGCTGTGGGTTGGACAAGCTTGGTCTAATGGTTTGCAAGTAACAAGCTATCTGCATATATAAATCCTAAATTCCACACAGTGGCAAGACTAAGAACAGGGGAGCAGTTGCTAAGCTCAAGCTTTGAGTGCTATTTGCACTGTCCTTTCTCTTTGTTTTACTTTATGAGGATGTTTCCTCTTAATTAAACAAACTAGTGCCAGTAAAAAATAGTTTTTAGAATCCGCCACTACACACATATACTTTATAAAAATGAGCTTCAAGTATTGCAAGATGTGCTATTTTTTTGTATTTCAATTCAGCAAAGGCACACTGAAGACCTATGTTGTGCCCTACTCTATGCTAGACAGATTAAAAAACACCACATGAGCATAAAGGTTTAGCCTGTGCATCAAGGAGCTTATAATGTTCTTGATGAAGAAAAGCTTAGTTACACTAAGACATGATTATTAAATTAGCATGAAATCAAAATGAAAAAAAAAAGAATTGCTGGCAATTTCTTGGGTGGGTTTTCCCTTTTGTGTATCTTAACCAGTATCAACACTTTTGGGAGAAAGCAGCTAAGATACTACCTTGACCCTCTGTTCCCTTTTGCCCTCATCTTACTACACAATTCTAAGGTCTGTCAGGTTGTTTCCAAGAGATTTAAGGAGAATTCTTTGTCCTCAGCCCCTTTGGTCTCTTCAGGACCATCAAGGAGTGCTGAGCTCAGAAAATATAGCTAATAACACCTTGGTGCATTTGAAATGAATATTTTATAGTTTCGAAGGTAATTGTACATGTAATGCTCGCAAATTCATGAGTTAGGACAAAAGTCTTTGATCTTTTTGAATGAGAAAAGTGAGGCCCCAGGGGTTGGCATGGGGGATAGGTGACTTGTCTCAAATCTCATAGTTTGATAGAGGGCAGGAGCTCAACTCCAGATCTGTTCTCTTGCCAAAAAAGGAATGCAATCTTATGGAAAGGCATCAAAATAAGACCTCTTCAGAGCTTAACTCTAACTCACAAGAATGAAAGAAAATAACTGTAAAATTACATGCAGAAATAACCCAAATTTATAATAAAAAGATGTATTCAAGCTTTAAGAATTTATCATTATTGGAGAAAGTGGAGACAGAGATTGGAAAGAAGTAGTAATAATGGCTATTTGGGTTAGGGTTTTGGGTTGAGGTGATTCTTGTTTGTTGGATGCTGAATCAGATACTCCAAGGATCATACTTGGAGTAGCACAGGCCTCAATTATCTGAGACTCGGCCTCCTCTGTTGAATATGAAACCTTCATTTGGTAGCTAACAGTCTTTGAACACAATAGTAACAAACATTAGAGAAGCACTTTAGAATTTTTAAGCACTTTCCCATTCAAAATCTTATTAGTTGTGCAAATCTATGCTGTGAGGTTAAGTGACCAGACATTGTAGTCACTACAACTTTAAAGCTATAGGTTAGTGTGGGGGGTAAAATATACGCAACTAATTATATTAATTCATTTGATTATCCATTACTTCATTCAATAAACATTTGAATGATTATTAGTGTTCTAGTTGGTAGGAAAAATAAAAGTAAGCAAGACGGCACTATCCTTTTCTTAAAGTTGTTTCAGGTCTAGCTGAGACGAAAAACAAATTAAGTGCAAAGGAATATTGAGTCAATAAAAATCTGTGTAGGGTACAGTAGGGCCACAAAGAATAGAGATTTTGGGATAGAATTTGGTACACATTAAAGTTTATATGAATGTAGGGAACAAAGATTAATTTAAAGTCCTTCCGGATCTAAACAGTGTAGTATCTTACCAATTTTTAAAATGTAATACTGTCTTTTGTAATGTTTTATCCATTCTCTCACCTTCTTAAGTTTGAAAGTTTGCTGTAGATTGGGCAAGCAGATTATTAGTGCAGAAATACTATTCTAAGTGTTGGGTTTGAGGCTGTCCTGGGTTCTCCTTTCCATCTTGAAAGTTTGGTTTTTCTCTCCTTTTTAGTTACTGTAATTAGGTGTGGAAACTGAGTTTGGGAACAGATAATACATGAAGTTTTTACATGGGACATTTTTGTTCAGCATTAAAAACATTATTTTTATATTTAGAAACAAATACAGGTATATCTTGTTTTATTGTGCTTTGCTTTACTGTGCTTCACAGATATCTTTTAATAAATTGAAGGTTTCTGGCAACCCTGTATCCAGGAACTCTATTGGCACCATTTTTCTTCCAGCCTGTGTTCACTTTGCAACTCTGTTACATTTTGATAATTCTCACATTTCTACTTTTTTTCTTACTATATCTGTTATGGTGATCTGTGATCTTTGATGTTACTATTATAACTGTTTTGGGGGCCATGAACCACACTCAAAAGATGGTGAACTTAATATTGTCTGTGTTCTTCTTCACCCACCTGCCCTTCCTCCATCTCTCTCTCTCTCTTTCTTTCTCTCTTTCTTTCTCTCTCTCTCTCTGTCTCTCTCTCCCTGTCTCTCTCTGTCTCTCTGTCTTTCTCTGTTTCTGTTTCTCTCTTTCCATCTCTGTCCTCTCTCTCTTTCTCTCTCTGTCTCTCTATCCTTGTCTGTCCCTATCTCCCTATTTCCTGAGACACAGCAATATAGAAATTAGACAAATTATTAACACTACAGTGACTTCTAAGTGTTCAAGTGAAAGAAAGAGTCACCTACCTCTCACTTTAAAGCTAGAAATGATTGAGCTTAGTGAGGAAGGCATGTTGAAAGCTGAAATAGGCCAAAAACTAGGCCTCTTGGGCCAAACAGTGGGCTGAGTTGTGAATGCAAAGGAAAAGTTCTTGAAAGAGATTGAAACTGTTGTTCCAGTAAATACCTGAATGATAAGAAAGTAAAATAGCTTTATTGCTGATATGGAAAATATTTTAGTGGTCTGGATAGAAGATCAAACTAGCCACAACATTCCTGTAAACCAAACCCTAATTCAGAGAAAGGCCCTAACTCTCTTTCAATTTTGTGAAGGCTGAGGTAGATAAGGAAGCTACAGAAGAAAAGTTGGAAGCTAGCAGAGGTTGGTTCATGAGGTTTAAGAAAAAAAAAAAAAAAGCCACCTTTATAACAGAAAAGCACGAAGTGAAGCAGCAAGTTCTAATGTAGAAGCTGCAGCAAGTTATCTAGAAAATCTAGCTAAGATAACTGATGAAAGTGTCTATACTAAACAACGGGTTTTTAGTGTAAATAAAATGGTCTTATATTAGAAAAAGATGCCATCTAGGACTTTCACAGCTAGAGAAGAGGAGTCAGTGCTTGGCTTCAAAGCTTCAAAGAACAGGAAGATTCTCTAGTTAGGGGCTAATGTAGCTGGTGACTTAAAGTCAATACTTATTGGCCACTTCAAAAATCCTAGGGTTCTTAAGAATTAAATGTACTCGGCCTGTAGGCTTTAAGCGGACTAGCAAAGGCTAGATGACAGCTGTTTGCAGCATGGTTTACTAAATATTTTAATTCCATTGTTGAGACCTACTGCTCAGAATAAAAGATTCTTTTCAAAATAGTACTGTTCATTGACAGTGCACCTGGTCATCCAAGAGCTCTGATGGAGATACACAAGGAGATTAACATTGTTTTCAGGCCTGCTAACACAACATCAATTATGCTGTGCATGGATCAAAGAGCAATTTTGACTTGAAAGTCTTATTATTTAAGAAACACATTTTGTAAGGCAATAGCTGCCATAGATAGTGATTCTTCTACTGGATCTGGGAAAAATAAATTGAAAAAATTCTTAGAAGGATCCATCATTCTAGACACCATTAAGAACATTTGTGATGCATGAGAGAAGTCAAAATATCAACATTAGCAGGAGGTGGGAGGAAGTTTAATGCAAACCCTCAGGGAGAGTTTTGAGGGGTTTAAGACCAGTGGAGGATGTAACTGAAGATGTGGTGGAAATAGCAAGATAATTAGAAGTAGAGCCTGAAGATGTGACTGAATTGCTGTAATCTCACGATAAAACTTTAATAGTGGTGTATATATATCCACCATGGAATACTATTCAGCCATAAAATGGAACAAAATAATGTCTTTTGCAGCAACTTGGATGGAGTGTGAGGCCGTTTATACTAAGTGAAGTAACTCAGGAATGGAAAAGTAAATATTGTACGCTCTGTTTTATAGGTGGGAGGTAAGCTATGAGGACACAAATGTACAAGAATGACATAATGGTCTTTGGGGACTTGAAGGTTGGGAGAGGGGCAAGGGATAAAACACTACATATTGGGTACAATGTACACTGCTCAGGTGCTGGGTGCACTGAAATCTCAGAATCACCACTACAGAACTTATCCATGTAACCAAAAACCACCTATAACCCCAAAACTATTACAATTAATTTTTAAAGAAAACTTTAATGGTTAAGCAGTTGCTTCTCATGGATGAGTAAAGTGGCTTCATAAGAAGTAATCTACTCCTGGTGAAGATGTTGTGAACACTGTTGAAATGACAAAATAGTTAAATATTAATATCACCTAAACTTAATTGACAAAGATGAGGCAGAGTTTGAGAGGACTGACTCCAATTTTGAAAGAGGTTGTACTCTGATTAAAATGCTGTAAAACAGCATTGCATGCTACAGAGAAATGTTTTGTGATAAGAAAGATCAGTCAATGCAGCAAACATCATTTTTGTCTTACGAAGTTACCACAGCCACCCCAACCCTCAGCAACCACATCCTGATCTGTCAGCAGCCATCAACATCAAGACAGGGCCCTCTACCAGCAAAAACATTCACTGAATACTGTTGATCATTAGCATTTTTGTTAGCAACAAAGTATTTTTAATCAAAGTATTTTTTTAAAGATATAGTGCTGTTTCACATATGATAAGCCACAGTATGGTGTAAATATATTTTTATATGCACTGGGAAACCAAGAAATTCATGTGACTTGCTTTATTGTAATATTCACTTTGTTGAAATGGTTTGGAACCAAACCCGACTTATATTAACATTAGCCAAGATATGAAAGCAATCAAAGTATCTGTCAAGGGATGGACACATTATGAAATATTAAGTGGAATATTATTCAGCTTTAAATAAGGAGATCCTGCCATTTGGTACAATATACATAATCTGCAGGGTTTTATGCTAAGAGAAATAAGCCAGGCATAGAAAGAAAGATATTAGATGATCTCATTTACATGTGGAATCTAAAAAACAATGTCTAATACCCACAGAGATAGAGAATAAAACGGTGGTTACTAGAGGTGGGAGGAGGGAGAGGAAATGAGATGTAGGTGAGAGGATACCAAGTAACAGGTATTTAGGATGGACAAGTCTAAAGATCAAATGTGCAGAGGACTGTAGTTAATAGTGTATTGTATTCAGGATTTTTGCTAAATCAGATTATGGTTGTTCTCGACACAAGAGGAAAATGTATAATTATGTGAGATGATGGATATGTTAATTTGTTTCTCTATGGTGACTATTTTACTATATATATATATCTCATAGAACCATGTTGCATTCCTTAAGTATACCAAACAAAATTTATTTCTTAAAGTATCCAATAAAAATCAGATCAAGGCACTTTCCTCTTAAAAATCCTCAAAAGTTTCCCCAAACCAAAATCCCTGACTCACTGGGAAAGTCCACTGTGACCTGCCAGCTGCCTACTCCAGTACTCCAGTCTCATCTATGACACACCAGCCCCAGGATATCTCGAGCTCTGGCCATACTCTCTGGCTTCTCTTGCAGGAACACCCCTTGTCTTGCTGAGTGCATGGCTAACTCTTTCTCATTTTAGGTCTCTGCTACAATTTTACTTCTCAGAGGCCCTTCACATCTTCCCTAGTAATGAACCAGCCTGCTCACTAACTGGACAACAACTCTTCATGATTCTCTGCGTAGTATTTATTAGCTGACTTTTGCCCATGTATTTACATTTAGTCCTCTCCCACTTCACTGGAATATAAGCTCCAAGAAAGCAGAGACTTTGTCTCTTTGTCCGCAATCCATAGAACAGTGCCAGGTACAGAGTAATAATTCAGGAGATCGCTGCTGACAGAAGAAAAGATGCCTGGAATAGCCATGAACACCTTGCAAAAGCAGGCCATTCTGTTGATTTTTTTTTTTCTCGCAGTCCTCTATAGTTCCTAATATGGTGTTTTGCCCACCCAAGGGAGTGGATACATATTTTGCAAACTAATTATTGAAGCACTGCATTCACAATTCTGTTTTATTTTCATTTACTCTTCTCTAAACCAGATGGGATTTCCCTGAGTTCTAGTTAGCAGTTCCAATGTAAATTGGACCTTGTCATCCACAGCTGGCTTAAGAAACTCTCTGAAAAAATACATCACTATCTGACTTGTTTTCCCTTCCATAAACAGGTGTTGGAATATGCATTGAGAAACTCAGGCTTTCCTTTTGCAGTTGTGTAGGCTAAAGATAAAATAAACAGTAATTCAACCTAGAGCTGCCAGACATTGATTTTCTTCAGGCAGTAGGAAGGAACGGGCCAAGCAAATTATTAATGGGGGAATGGTGATCAGGGCAGTGAAAATGTGCTTGGTTATCTCTGCCTGCTGTGGCCCTGCAGCCACTGATGTAGAACACAGGAGCAGTGAGACCTTTCTCCCGAACTGATACCATGACACTTTATGATTGTGTTTATAGAATAATAAATTATTCAAAAAGGTTTATTTTGCTTCTGTTATCCCCAAAAGCTCATTTTCTCTGTCATGATAAATATAATTTTGACTGTTTTCTTTGTGCTGGGATCCCATTGGGTGGTAGCAGCTGGACATTCCAACCTGTTTTCTCCTCTCTATAGGGCCCGTAAGTTCTCTTACAATAAAACTCACTGTTTCTTGCAAACATCCTCTTTTACCCTAAAATCTACCTTCATTGCAAGGAATGTACAGGGTTCATAAAATCAATACCACCAAGGTGTTTTCATACTTAATGGAAATCAGTTTTACATAGAAAGATGAAAAGCTTGCCCAAGACTCCGGCACTTGACATCAAGATTATGTACCCTAACTATACAGGGCTTTGACTGTGTCTAACCTGAGCCTTAGGCAGCTGACTTACAATAGAGGAGCCCTGCAGATGTACTTGGGTGGATGAGACACACATCGTAAGCTTATTTAATTTTTGTAAACTAAACTGTAGATTAGGCAGGAAGCTTTGAGAAATTGTCTAGTCATTCCAAAAGCTCAATGAATATGGGTCTCTAAATTAGTTAAGATATATGCTTAGAAACAAATGAGTATGATCAAGTGGTTGACAGTGTTTTCTTAGCAAATATGAGGAAAGAGAAAGGAAACATAAATTATAATTACATAATTAAAACACTAATTAACTAGAAGCCTACCTCCAGAAGGAGATGTTTTTAAGAGTATTAAAAACTTATTCTCTGCCAGACATTGTGTTAAATGCTTTAGATAGTTTGTTTTACTCAATAATTATAATTACACCTTACATAGCAGTAAATCTGGGCTGAAATAAGCTAAGTAATTTGCCCAAAGTTATACAACTTAAAAAATTAAATAGCCATGACTGTATCTAGTCCTGTATGTTTTATGTTAAAATACAGTGCCACCCTTCACCAGTTTTTTAAAATATTCAGTTCTTATTGAGTGTGGGAACTTACAAACAAGCTAATCTTTAGGCACAAAAACAACTTACACAGGAGATCCTAAGATCTCTACATGTTTATTTCATACTTTTAAGCCTTAGGAGTCATAATTGCATAATGAGAATTGATATTCAGAGGGACTCTGAAGATTTACTTTTTTGTACAATCCCAGGTTATCTAAGCCAGGCATACTAAATGTCTCTGCTAGGGGCAGTGGAAAAAGGATAGCAGGAAGTGCCTGGTTATCTACATGTTTTAAAAGTTTCCTAAGGGACTCATGCAAAATTAGATTTAGAAACACTACTCTAAATAACTTCATTATGTTTGCTCTTTTTTACCTCAGAGTTATAGAGTGGTCCTTAGTCATGAAAGTAAAAAGAAAATTGAATTTCTAGACCCGGCTGGACTAAAGTTCCAGCTGTGATCCAACTTCTGTGACCTGAAATAAGTCATAATCTCTCTTATTCGTAAAATGGAGATAAAATTCCTTGGGTATTGAGTCAATTGAAAGAAATGCTAGATATACAAGCATTGGTTTAAATACATACATGCTTCCAGAAATGTTATAAGGGTGATTATCATCTTACTGATACATCAGAAGTTTTCTATCAATTTCTAATATGTAGATTTTAGGATCACACAATGTTTTTGGATATTCTGCCCACTTAAGCGGTAACATTTTGAAAGCTTCAGCTGGTCTGAATGATTTGATTGCCTTGCTGAGTTGTTAAATTACAAGTGCTTTCTGCAACTACTAGAAGAAAACATTGCAGAAATGCTATAAGATATTGGTATGGGCAAAGATTTTTTGGGGGGTAAGACCTTAAAAGCATAAGCAACAAAAGCAAAAATAGACAAATGATTACATCAAGTTAAAAACCTTCTGCACACTAAAGGTAACAATCAACAAAGTGAAGAGACAACCAAAAAGTGGGAGAAAATATTTGCTACTATTCATCTAACAAGGGATTAATAACCAGAATACATAAGGAACTGAAATGACTCAACAGCAAAACTAATAATCTGATTTTAAAAATGAACAAATGATCTCTGAATATCTGTCCTGTGTCATTTTCTTTCATACCGCATCCTAATTCATCACTGACTCTATATACACTTTTTAAAAAGCCCCATAAACCAATTGTTAAAGAGCATCCCATTTCTCTTTCCATTTCCTGTTATGTTATTCTACAATGTAACCCCGTTCAAGTTTAGGGGAGACCATCGTTTCAACTAGACTCCTGCCCTCGGCCTCAGCAAACCAGACCAAACCAGAATGGGTCAGGTTTTTTGCATGTGGTGATTTTGTTGTCTTTTTAAACAGAAGACTCACAGCAACCAAGCAGAAAGGGCCCTTTACCTGATTCAGCATAAGAAAGTCCCCTCTGCTTAAACCCTAGAAAGAAGGTAGTGTTGAAACAGCTGGTCTGCTTTTCATTCTGTTTCTGCTTTCTTCAGTCCTTCTCTGTCCGTAAAGTCAGACAATACCTTGCCCAGCTCATCGAAACATATTATTTTATAGAACAAGGTATTACCCAATTCTACCACTGCAAGTAAAACCAATACATCTTTCAGCTAAATTTGTTGTAATTTTGTCTTTTGACCACCCCAAACTGGTAGGTTTCATTAATGGCTCAAAGGTGTTGAGAAAAATGGCTTCTTTTGTACACAGTGAGACTGTATTGCTAGCACAGTCTCAGGCAGGCCAGAAGGCACAAGAATGAGCTTCCTACTGTGCCCCTTCAGAAACACAAATCCCATCCTGTCTCAGTGTCATGGTGCTCGAGGATGGACAAGACACTAGCATGGCAGCAGCTTGGTGTCACAAAGTGAGAAAGGTGCTATAGGCAGCTTTGAAAACAGAAGTGCCAGAGGCCATCTGGTCACTTAATATCTTCTCAGCCAGACTACAGTCATGTTTTTCAGTGTGGTCTCCAACACTATTTCTCTGTGGTAATAGTGAAAAGATGCTGACATATTTTGCTTGTGCTGCTTTAGATGGATGTACTACTTAAGTTTTCATACTACATATGAGTACCATATGAGGTATCCATCTAAAAAAAATTTAGAAACACTAAGTCTTATTTTTAGCAATACTGCCACATTTAAAAAGTCAGCATGGGGAAACCCTGGAACTTGCTTACAGTCTCCACCTTTATGCATAAGTTTGACGTGTTCACACACAGTCCTTCCCTGTGAGAATGTCTGCTCATCAATTTTATTCCTGTGTCATAGTATTAATCTATAGTGACGTTTATTTCAATGCTATTAGCCAAAAAATAACATTTTAAGGGATAAAAAATTAAAACTTTTATGAGTCTTAAGTCTGAAAGTTGAGACTTAAAACTCATAAAGTACTAAGTACTGTCTTTGTAAAATCATGTGGATTAGACTTGCTTGGGTTCCTCAAAAAGACTGAGTTTTTCACACTGTATACTATTCAGTATAAAATGTGTTGGCTTTTATGTAAGCAACTCACTAGGAACATGCTGCTTATCTTGAATTACTAGGTAGGATTTTTTTGATAGAGGCAGGTCATTACCAGTTTGTCCTACTTGAAAGGACAAATATCTATAAGACAAATATAAACATTGAAAATAAAAAGGTATTTCCCAATATGCCCTGTGGAACTGGCTAATGGTTACAACTTAAGATAGGAAGATGCTGCGTGAAGAGTTTAAATGTTGGAAAATGTCTGGGCAGCTTAGCTCATAAACCACCTTCATATTTGAAGGCATTTGATTAACCTGTGGTCCCAAAGATTTATTTATTTGGTTTAGAAATAATCCAAAAGCAAGAACTTAACTGTGTGGAAGCCTCTAGAGAAAAACTCTTTCTGACAATTCTACAAAAAATGACATCAAGGAACTATTAGTGGTGAAAAGGATAACTTTGTAAAGCAGTGGTGTTCACTATTTGTGGCCCAAAGGAAAAACCCATGAAGTAGAAAGAGATGGGGATATTTCTGTTCAATGTGTTTTCAGAGAAGGCAAGGAGATAAGTAAAATTGGACACTGCTGTGTCTTTTCCCACAGGTTATGCATCCTACTAACAAGCAAAGCTTCCAGAAAGTAAGCTCTCTTGAACTTGTTAGAGAAGATACAACATTAGGAAGCAGAATATGAAGACAGTGAAGACAATTTTACTTATTGGTTAACTCAACTAAGTGACTTAGTCTCTGTGCCCCATTTCAGTGCCTGTAAAACATATGAAATGAATAAGATGATTTTTTTAAAAGAACCAGTGACTTAAAGAAGGTAAGCGCTATGGCCAATGGAACTCAAAACTGTTCCAAAACCAATACTATAATTTTCAGAATATTTTGAATGGACTGTAGATACTGTTTTCCTAACACTGTATCATTACATTAATGAAAGCTCATTTTTTATGTTGCCTTTCAACTTAAGAATCAAAAGTTGAAAGTCAGTTGCATACATACTTTGCAACACCCAAGCTTGGTGAGTCTTAGAAAGCGGTGATAATTTGTTTCTTGCGGTGACATGACAAGATCCTGGAATAATGTAGGATACTAACAGTATTACTTTGGACACATGGGATGGAGCTGAGAAAGTGGGGAGTCTAGTATTCAAGGATGAGGATGTCACAGTTGACTCCATACTGTGCAGACTAACCACTATGAGAGTCCTGTATGGAAATCAGGCAGCAATAGAACCATGGACCAAAAAAGGACAACATAGAAGCTAGTGAATCAGGAATTTGTTTGTGTGTGTGTGAGTGCTATGTAAACAATGACAAATTTTCCATCTAGCAGCTCCAACTTTTAGAAGAAAGTGCTGGGCACAGCTATCTGTTACTGCTCTGGAAAGTTCTGCCCCTCCATCTTTTGCACTGTGCTAATGTTCACATATATGAGGTTCTCTGGGGCCCTCAATCTAAGATGTTCAGAGACTGCACAGCGACAATTACCCATCTGTACTCTGAAGCTGTAAGCAGGTCTTTCTCTGTTGGAGAGCTCCTATTATAAAGGTGGCCAAACAAAAAAGATTTTGAAAAGCATAGTTCGGAAGCACCACAGGTAGCTTTGTGTCCTGCAGGCTAGTTTTATCTTTTTTCCAGAATAGTGGATGGACCTTTCTTGTGAGCCAGGCTTGATACAACAAGTGTAACATTTCCTGCTCTTGGCTTTAACAACTTTAAAGTGCATTGAATGTCAATTGGCAAGAGTTTCAGTGAGAACCATCAGACCCGATCCTCTGGTCTTACATATGGAACTGATGGTTGCAAGAAAGTTAACTAGAAAAGCAGAGTGGGCTATCAAAACAATAGCTGTGGCTCACAGTTACTGTCATCTCTGTCATTTGCCAATGTGTTCCTTCAATGCATAGAACCATTGCAGTCCGTGTTCTTGAACTATTAGTAGCATTCAGCTGAACTTTGAGAGGAATAACGCATTTGTTCTGCTCTTCTCTCTATAATATATCAAAGAAATCTCACTAGAAAGCATTGTACCCTAATGATGCAGAGTTGGGAATCTGGAAATCAACTGCAGAAAACTGAGTTCTGATTGAAATTTACTATGTAGATTACAACAACAATCCACAGATAAGTGAGGCTATTCTACACATGCCAGGATTTAAATTACATCCTCCTACCAGTGGCCAAGTATGACATTGTGCTGTTCCCCTGCTGTCACTGTCAAGTTTCCTGTGCAACTATCATGATTATCAACAACAAAGCCCATGTGCTGCATGCAGGGATGTGGTTTAGTGTTGAAATCTTTAATCCTTATACTTGTACAGAATCCCAAACCACTTTGCTTATGAAGATAAATATGAAACCCAGGGCAATGGCCATATTCCAGTTTGAATAATTACATTGCTTTCCACAAATATCTTTCATCCACTTCCTCAATTGTGTCACCTAAGATGTAGCTATTCAATTCTTTCTACATGCATTTTCACTCCCTGGAAACAAAGACTGCCAAAAACAGATGTCTCCATGACCAAGGTTAGCCCTAAATCCCAGAACAGAACCCCCAAAAATGTAAATGTGGAGAAACAGAAATCAAAATCTTGAGATGCTGAATTATTTCAAAGTTAAAGAAATAACTGTTTAGAGAGAAATATTATTCCTATATATCATTAAAAGGAAAAGTGTTATGGTACAGAGGAAAATATTTTAAATGACACTGTCTGCAGGCTCACAAAGCCGAGTGAGTGACAACTCCATAGGACAGGTTCTGAAGAGGCACTTCTCTGTTTTATAAATTGGCAAATAAAAATTGTATGTATTTATCATGCGCGACATAATGTTTTGAAATGTATATAAATTGTGAAATGGCTGAATCAAGCTAAATTATACAGGCATTACCTCACTGTATTTTCTTTTCTGATAAGAACGCTTAAAATCTACTGCCTTAGTGATTTTCACCATGTTGTACAATAGATCTCTTGAACTTAGTCCTCCTATTCTAAGTGAAATGGACCATACACAGACAAATATCACATGACCTCACTTCTTTTTGGAGACTGCAAAAGTTGAACTCATAGAAGTAGAGTTAGAATGGTGGTTACGAGAGGTTGTTAGGGTTGGGGTGAGGGGTCAGGAATGTGTTCAGCAAAGTTTCAGTTAGATCTGGATTCTTACTGTCACTGGTGGCATGGAACGAAAAAGAACACTCTTGCTTTCGAAATAAACTGTGCAAGATGGTCTCAGTGATATAAGAAAGTCACCGAGATTGTCATCTACTGTGAAAAGACAAATGTACCAGAGGAAGATGGAGATGTCTGAATCTGTGGCAACTGCAATTTCTGTTAAAGTATGACTGGGAATGAATGCAAACTTTCCTGGTTTAGGTTTTGACTTATTTTCAATTATTTACTGTTAACTTAGAGCACCGCTCTTGGCAAATATTTCACTAGCCCCTTTTGTGTCATGTTTAGGGTTATGGTTTACTAGAACCAAACAAGAACAGATGCGTGGCTACATTTTGATAGATAGATAAATAATATTTTCAACATTGACATTTTCATGTAAAATGTTGTGTCTTTAGCTGTGACACCCAGGAACAAATAATACCTAGTTAAATGGTTTGAGAAATAGAAAGATTAAAATAACCTGGCCTTCCAGGAGAATTAGATCTTATCACTCATTCTCTGAACACATTTAGCAATTCTAAGAGCAGTACTTGGAAGAAATCCCTTATCGGAAGAAAGGAAGGTGGCAGAAACAGAAGTAAGAAAATGAAAAGAATAGGCTCCGGGTGGAATCCAGCATTTGTAATTGAGTTTGCTTTTCCACTGTGGCACTTTAAACTCCCAGTATGAGAAATTTCTGTGTTTTGTTTCTTAAGGGCTGAGAATACCTTGTTAATATTATTGGTAGCCGTGGGACAATTCTGTTTATGTAACTACCAACTCTCTGGATTGCCAGTCTGTCTATATAGTTGTTTTCATACAGCGGGACTTTAATAACAAACAACTTAGAAATATATATATGCCGTAACACAAATGCTGTAACACAAACACTCTTTCATGTATATTTTCCTGGGAGGGCAGCCAGAGCTCTTTTCCTCTGCCTGTTTACATACAAGATGTTGTCACTTGGCAGATATATATTAGAATGGTCGCTCCAGATTGCAAAGACTTGTGCACACCTGGGTTATTTTCATTCCAAAAGGTCCAATTAAATAATATTGTGCAGCATTTGCATAATTATTCAATTTAGCTATATGGCTGAGCCACCAATCTGGATCTTTAAATTTTAAAAAATCTGAGTATGTCAATTAAGAACTTTGAATTTTTGATAAGTTGGTACCTCTACAGATGATCTGCTAAGAGATTGATGGAGTCCACGCAATATCATTTTAGAAGGACTTCAGTGAAAATGAGCATTTAAGAGCTGCCTATCTTTTAAAGGTGATTTCTCAACATTTTTTTGTTAATAAACCCTATTAAGAATCTGACGAAAGCTGCATGCTCTTTCCCAGTAAAAATGCTCATGTAAATTGAAGAAATTCAGGAGGTTTTGTCCATCAGTCCCAGGCAAAAATTTTAAGAGGACAACATTACAAAATTAAGGTAAGAAGTTAAGATCTATAAACATGCCTCATAAACTCCAGAGTTATATATACTTACGAGGCAAATGCACCATAAAATCAACACAGAATTAATTCTCATTACTACTATTACCAATGTTGTAGTTTGGCTCACTGGAATTGAATTCATTCTTTTACTATCTCTAGTTATCTGAGTTAATATAAAAGACCATTATTAAGAGTCAAATCTAAAATTTGCCTTCAATGTAAAACATGTTTTATTCTTAATATAATGTGAGTAGATATTGTGTAGTTTGATATTCATCAGCACCAGTAAAATGAACCCAACCTCAGGTGCAAATCTAATAGAGCTGAATGTTAATTAATGTGATCCAACCAACTTATCATTTCAGACTTGCTTCTATTAGGAAAGATGTGCTGTGGCTGTACACTAATAGAAAAGTCTATTAGTTCCATGGATTCCAATTTCCTTTATCTATATTAGTCACTGAATAGTAGGTTTCTCCTAAGCTTAATAAGTTTTCATTGTTTCTCTTTATATTTAGACCATTCATTTAAAACCATAAAATTATGAACCAAGATTCAGTGGATACATTTAATATATTTTAATGTGATAGCTTTATGTATAACTTTCAATCTAAAAGAACAAATCCATGTTTCTTTTTAAGAGTCAAATTTAGTGTCCATATGTGCGATGCCCCATAGTAGTAACATCAGACATAGAAGGGCAATTTACGTTTTTTTATTAAACAAAATGGGGGATTGAGCCCCATAGGTATCCTGTGATAATGGGATAGACATTATTTACATTTTAAAGTGACATTTTTCAACCTCTACACTATTGCCATTTTGGGTTGGATAATTCTGTCATGGGGGCTGTCTGAGCACTGTAGGATACTTAGCAACATCCCTGACCTCTACCCATTAGATGCCGTTAGCATCTTCCCATTTGTGGCAATCAAAAACATCTCCAGACATTGACAATATGTCCCCTGGGGGCAAAATTTCCCTCAATTTAGAATCACCGTTTACAGAAACTACATTGCAGAGAATTTAGGGCACTGGCTCAGGGTCATAAAGACACTGAGTAATAGAGCCAGGGCTTGACTCTTGTCTCTGGCATCTAGCTCTACAATGCAACCTAGGAGACACTCCATCCTGTAATTCCTTTAGTGTTTCTCTTGAACTATGAATATCACTAACATAGATAATATTGTAACATAAGTAAAAGGGAAGTAGTAACATACAGTCAGCTCTCCATATCTATGTGCCCTGGACTCATTCAATAACCACAGGCAAGTGAAAATATTACAACAATTAAAAACACAAAAACAATATAGTATAACAATGTTGGATTGGGTATTATAAGTAATCTAGAGATGATTCAAATTATAGAAGGATGTGTGTAAGTTATATGTACACACTATACCATTTTATATAAGAGATTTGAGCATCTGCAGATTTTGGTATCAGTCAGGAGGTGTCCTGAAATCAATCAATTTATATAAAAGTGCCTGTTAAATACTAAAGTATTATGAAAATTTCACATAAGCATATGTGTGTTAGAATCTACGCTGAGATAAACGTGGGGGGCTCACAGAAGACATGAAAAACTAGGAGCAAAGTAAACTGCAAACTAAAAGGTAGATCTGCTGCTGAATTCAAGTTCTGAACTGCAAAACTGATCTTAAATGGTAAAGAGCTTAACGCAATCTGGCTGTTGTCGGCATCTTTCCAAAACATTGTATTAGCTGTTGCAGTGGAATGTTGCCAGCAGCCAGATGAACAGTTTTTAGTCTCTCATGAGTAGTCGGTACAAACCGAGAGCGCTCATCCTCATCATTTCTTAGAGCGATGGAGCTGGGCCGAACCAAAATAGCTTTCTCCAGGCATACTAAGTGAAGCTAGAAAACCCTCGTTTGGCAAAATAAAAATAAAATCATACACAATGCCTAGGCTCATAGAAACCTGACATCTAAGAAATCTATGGATACATTGTGAGTTCTCATGATTACACCAGCTTCCTTTAAAGCAGGACCGGATGCACGGGCAATCCTCAAGCCTTTGTCTAACCAGAGGAAGCGTGTTCTCATCTTGCATGTGTGAAATGCCATAACCTGACCTAGTTCTGCATTAACATTCTTGTACGTGACCAATTCTCATGTGAAATCTGTCACTCACTGGCTCTTAAGTGACTAAACAAGATTATGCAAAAGAGAAAACTGTGGCAATAGGTCTCCAGCTCTATTGAGCTTCAGAGAGAGTATTAAGTTTCTTGTCCCTTTGAACAAACTGACACAGCTGGTGATAAAGCAAGCATTTTTCTTAAAAATATCTCATCACTCCCAATTTCCTACTGCATCTAGATATTTCCATCATTTTTCTTTTCCTCATGATTTCCTAGTGGTCTCTATCTCTAATAGGACTGTCCATCTTTAAAGACCTCATGTCAACACATTCCTGAAATGAACTGGAACCTCCTAAAGGTTTATCTTTCAGCTTACTACTTGTCATCTAAAAAAGCGAGCTTATTCAGCCTCTTTCCCATTTCATCAATCAGTGTGAAGAGAATGAGAGGAAGGACCAAAACCAGCTGACTTACAGCTATTAACAGTGCCTTGCGCCAAATAAAACAAAAGTTCACAAAATCACCTGAATCGTTTACTGAGCAAGTCTCCCTTCATGGAGTCAGTGAGAGAGAAGGTAGACAATAGAACAAGGTAGTTTAGTCCATTGTGACCAAATGGAGAGATTACTTTGCTGTGTCTATGGTTACTCAGACTCTATTTAAAAAATGAACAAGTTTTCCTCGGTTGCAATTTGGGTGAAACTGTGTCATTGCATAGTATGCCAAGGCTTTTTTTCCCCATAATCCTGGCTGGTGGCATTAGGTAAGTGTCTGGGAGGGCTCTCAGGCCTATAGGCAGCCCCTAATTTTCATGCTTTGTAAAAAGCAAAAGCCTCCTTTACTGATTGGGTACTTGTGGAAGAAAACCAGGCACATACCAAGCTCTTCTCTTATTTGGTTCCTCTATCACACAAGAGATACATATTTGGGGAGTTACTGACAACACTCCCAGAAAAAAATATGCCTCCATTTTAAAAATTGAAAGAGAAAAAGCATTTTGTTCACTATCCAGAGCCAAGTCCACTTCTGAAACCAAACTCTGTGGCCAGGTAAAGGATCCTACATACCTATAAAACATTCCTTTTTTTCTAGAAATAGAACAAACTACTCTAGATTCCAAATTTATTCCTTGTAAGCTTATTAAAAAACTCTCGAAGTTACAACTAAGGTACTATAGTTACAAATGTTCCCTAGAACTTCATTCGTTTTCAAATGATGCAACTTCTCCGGACAAGTCATGCCAGAGGCAAATAGACAGCCATTTGTATGATAACAATGGCCTTCTCCATCCTTCCATGCCAGGCCGTTGTAAAGGAAGCAGCCATGATGCTCAACACATTTTCACAGCATGAATGGATTTCATCACTAGTCTTTCAAATGTTCCAAGTGTGTTGCAGACAGATAAACAAGCTCTGCTTGGAGGAAGTGCCTGAATTTGAAGTTGTAGAGCATATCTTCTCTATTCAGAGTGTGTTGAGTGAAGCAATACATTGTAATGAAATACAGTAAGCAGTGCTGTGGATAGGCAGACACCTTCATATTAAAAATAAAAAAAAAGTCATTGGATTCAGTGGATACAGTAGGCTGGATGTATAGATGATGTTGTTACCATAACTCAGTTCTATTCCACTGAAAAGATATTTACTTGCAATCTCCTTCAATGAAGAAGACTTCAGAGAAGTCTGTTATCCCTTAGAAATACACACAGATGCACACACACACAGAGGCACACACACACACATATTCAGGAGTTAGAACTAATCTTTTGTGTCAGTGTACACATTGATCATTATGTGGGTAATAAAACAATTCATTTATAACTGATTCAGGTTACGGCTATTGACCTTGATGGTTACTGGCTCCTGACTCCATAAAATGTGCTATGTCACTTAACAAATCTAAATGGTAATCAGTAGTAACCTTATACAATGCAATCAGCAGAAGTGATGAATTTTTATAAGCAGAGAGTGACCATGCATGGGCAATAACAGAAAACCTGCTGTTCCTCAGTTGATAGAAGGAATATATATGTTCCAACCCAGTAATGGAGTGCTGTTAGCAATCAAAACATGACTTAGAAAGCTCTTGTGGTAGAGACAGGTATTCTGAAACAGATTTCCTAAAATTTCGTTTCTGGAGAAACTTATTTCTTTATTATTATCATTATTATTAACATAGTCTTAGTACAAAGCATTTTTCTTTTATTCTAACTGTAAGTGCACAAACCCAAACTTTTATTGCAGAATATTAATAATGTAAAAGCCATTTCCTTTTAACATCATGAATCACACTGGTAAATGGCAGCTTCAAAATTACGTACTGAACAAGTTAATTGGTAATAGTTATAATGGTGAGGGTAATGGTGAGGAAGAAGGAATGTATTTTCTCCAAAGTGTGGAATTGTGTAAATTATAAGTGGATTAATAGTTGATCTCCCCTTCCTCACCACCATTGTATCTCCAGCACAACACTGAGGAAATATTTCTTTCTTTAAATAATTATTGTGTGACTAATTCACTATTAGGCTAGGCAAGATGTAAAAATGCCTGGAATTTGTATGCTGTCTTGATTCTCTCTCAATCAGGCTGTATGTGCTTGAAGAAGCACCATCAGACACTGAACTACAAAGTATCATCTAAGACTGTGAGGGCCTGGAAATGGCTCTGAGGACTCTTCCAGTCGAGTCTATTCCTATCTCTTTCTCTTTTGTTGATAGGATTTGGTATGCAAAAAAGGACAATTTCCCTTTTTCTTTTTTTTTTTTTTTTGAGACGGAGTCTTACTGTGTTGCCCAGGCTGGAGTGCAGTGAGTGGTCTCAGCTCACTGCAACCTCTGCCTCCCAGGTTCACACCATTCTCCTGGCTCAGCCTCCCGAGTAGCTGGGATTACAGGTACCTGCCACCATGCCCAGCTGATTTTTGTATTTTTAGCAGAGATGGGGCTTCACCATGTTAGCCAGGCTAGCGTTCAACTCCTGACCTCAGGTGATCTGCCCGCCTCAGCCTCCCAAAGTGCTGGGATTACAGGCGCGAACCACTGTGCCCGGCCATGTCACTTTTTTTAACCACCTTTCCTCCAGTCAACTCATCACTTTCCTCACTAAATCTCCATTTTTCACAAAGCCCACTGCCCTCCCTCCCAGGAGCAGTACAGGATCGGAGAATTCACTCTCATCTGGGTTGACCCAAAAATGCAAAAGGACAGAAAAGCCTACTTAATTCCTGATATAGTTTGGAATGTTTATCTCTGCCTGAATCTCATGTTGAATTGTAATCCCCAAAGCTGGAGGTGGGGCCTGGTGGGAGGTGTTTGAGTCATGAAGGTGGATCTCTTGTGGCTTGGTGCTATCCTCATGATAGTGAGATCCAGTCATTTAAAACTTTGTGGTGGCCAGGCACTGTGGCTCACGTCTGTAATTCTAACACTTTTGGTGACCAAGGCGAGCGAATCACTTGAGGTCAGGAGTTTGAGACCAGCCTGTCCAACATGGTGAAACCTCGTCTCTACTAAAAATAGGAAAATGAGCCCAGGTGTGGTGGTACATGCCTGTAATCCCAGCTACTAGGGAGGCTGAGGCAGGAGAATTGCTGGAACCCAGGAGGTGGAAGTTGCAGTGAGCCAAGATTGTGCCTGGGCAACAAGAGTGAGACTCCGTCTCAAAAAAACAAAGTTTGTGGCACTTCCACCCCTGCTTGTTCCTGCTCTGGTCATATGACATACCTGTTCTCCCTTCACCTTCTGCCATGATTATAGTTTCCCTGAGGCTCCCCAAATGCTAGCACCATGCTTCTCACATAGACTGCAGAACTAAGAGCAAATTAAACATCTTTATAAATTACCCAGTCTCAGGATTTCTTTATAGCAATGCAAGAACAGGGCAACACACTTCCTTATTTTATACTTTGGACAAAATCTTGTGAGATAGTTGCTGCTCCCAAATAACTCCCTCCCAGAAATGGCTGACTTTCTCTAATGTTTAGAGTTTTTCGCAAGCTTGAATGCATTTTTTCTTCCTCTTTGCTGTCCCTTATCTCACACTATTCTGCTCAAATATCATTTTTTCAGAGAAGGTTTTCCCGTTGTTCTCTACATTCCCAGCACCCACCCCTGCCTTGTTACCTGTCCTACCATTGTATGCCCATTGCACCAAACACCTTTACTTTATAGCCTTCTTCAACGTTTGTTATCACATATTTATTTGGAGGTCACTTAATTACATGACAGTGTCCCCAACCAGACCCACCAAGGCCATCTCTGTTCTAGCTTACTCTTGCATCCTCAGTGCTTCTTCAGTGCTTAACATACAGTAAATGCTTAATCTGCAGCTAAGTGAAAACATTAATAAAAAGCATTGTCAGACTATCATATCGGTGCTAAGGAATGAATACTGGATGAAACACAGGTCCTTCCTTGCCATAATTTTAATTCTAAAAAACGAAATCTTCCTCCTGTGTTTAAGCACAGGTTCTATCTTCCTGCGTCTACACCAACACACCTAGCAGGAATTTAAGAAGTCTACTTGCAGACCAGTACAAGTGGGGAAATAAAATAACATATCCTAAATGCAATGTGTGATCTTGGATTGGATCATAGACTGGGAAAAAATAATCCCAAAGCCCATTATTCAGACACTGGTGCAAAATGAATATGTACTCTAGGTGAGATTTTGTGTCAAGATTACATTTCCTGATTTTGATCACTGTACTCTGATTTTGTAAGAGAAAGTCCTTGTTAGGAAATACACACTGAATTATTTTAAAAAGGAATGATGACTACAACTGAGTTTCAAATGGTTCAGGGGAAAATACATATCTACATAAATATGTTTTGTATGCGTACTCTCAAATGGCTTGTGTGTGCATGTACACTCACACATATAGAGAATGCTAAAGCAAATGTTAACAATTACTGAACCTGAGTAAGGACATAAGGAATTCCATATACTATTCTTGCAAGTTTTCTCCAACTATAAAATTATTTGAAAATCCCAGGCTTAAAAAAAAAATCTCAGGTTGGGTACGGTGGCTCATGCCTGTAATCCCAGCACTTTGGGAGGTCAAGGCGGGCGGATCACCTGAGGCCAGGAGTTTAAGACCAGCCTCGCCAATATGGTGAAACTCCTCTACTAAAAATATAAAAACTAGCTGGGCATGGTAGCGGGCACCTGTAATCTCAGCTACTCAGGAGCCTGAGGCAGGAAAATCGTTTGAACCCTGAAGGCAGAGGTTGCAGAGAGCTGAGATCGCACCACTGCACTCTAGCCTGGATGACAGCAAGACTGTCTCCAAAAAAAAAAAAAAATGAGGGAGGTATATATATATATATATATATATATATATATATATATATATATATATGTAATTTGGGGTACATATGACACATAATCATGCTAATATTTATATACATATTTTGCCTTTGTGGTTAGGTTTTCAGTGTAACATGTGCTAGAGGATCTATAACTAGAGTTACTTTTACATCAGAAGAACCAACCATGAAACTTACTAACTGATGCTTTAATACAAGTATATAAAAGTGTAACTATATATATATATTTTTAAGATCTGAGTTGTGAGTAGTTATGATCATGTCTTCCAGCACCAGCAGGATGGGAAGAAAAGTCTCAGACTATCCTATATAACATGAAAAACTATTCATAAAGTAGTCAGTTTAAGGTAAAATAATAAAGTCACACACTTTGGGATGTGTTGGACTCTAGAAAAGACAGATTTATTTACTGAGAAAAGTTAAAGTGAAGCCCTTCTTAAATTTCTCACTTCCGTCTGTCACATAAGCATTGTGCTCCATGCTGGGGTTGAGGAAAGGAAGACGTTGAAGCTTATTCTTTGTGCATCATTTTAAAACAGGGCTTTTCTCCAATGGGTGAGATCCTACTAGGATCAATGTGGCTACTCATTAACTCTCCTAGCTTCCCTACTTCTGAAATTTTCTTAAATGAAAATAGAACCAGAGTGAAGAGAGTAGAGGAAGAAGTCAGCATGAATGACAATTGATAGGGTAAACACACATTTATCGAGTTCAAGCATAACAAATCAGCATTTGTGCAATGCCTGACTCAGAGAAAATCCACATATAATTTGAAAATTGGACTGCCGTAAAAAAAACACAATAAAGAATTATTTCACCAATTGGTCTGACAAAAGAAGCTACGTAATGGCATTTAGCAGAGGATGCAGAACAAAACAGCTTGGTAAACAAATGAAGTCATTACAAGGGAAGGGCATAAGGTTGACTCCAAATGTAGCAAATACAAAATAAAATCAGGTTTTTAAATGCTACAAATACAAACGCTTGTTCTTTAGTAGCAGTCCCTGACCTTTTCACAAATTGGGTTATAGGATTGGTAATAACTAAGTGCATTATCAGTTTTCCATGTCAATCTTCTGGACTATGCACAGATGTTATCAAATAACATTCTTAGAATAAGAAAGCAAATTTTTATGCATCCATTATATGTAAATTTATATATTTTACATATGATGATACAGTTTTAATAATTTGAGCAGCTTTTGATAAGTTCACATACTAACAAAACCAAAAGAGTTAAAGAAGTCTCAGAAAACAAAATAGAAATCAAAAAGTCTTAGCAAGCTCTCCCATCTCTTAAATCTACGTGTGGAAATCACTACTAATGCTGATATTTAGAAGTGGGTGCTTTTATCTTTAAAGAACCCTGTTTGAATAGATATGCTCCAGGCATTGCGCTTGGACCATTTGTTTTACCAGCTGTTTCTAAAAATATGTTCACGATGGAAACCTTTTCTGCCTCCTCCAAAATTGCTTTTCTGAGGGCTTTTTCCCCCTTCCACAATGGAAAGGGTAAAGATATGGAAAACAACATCTGCTGAAAGATCTTACAGCTTCAGGGGTGGACTATAGTCATAAGATGCATGTGGAAAAAAAAGAACCATCAAAAAACCCTGATAAACTAAATGACTAAAGAGACTGCTGCATTCTCTTGGATTAAAGGTAATCAAATGTTTTAATTCATTAATATAATCTTTGTAGCTGCAGTGACAGATGTTCCCTACATGGAAGAGAGTCTCAATTAATCTGCAGCTGGCTTAATTTTCTGGACATCCTATCAAGGGAGAGACGGAAGAGGAAGGGGGAGGTAGAGAGATACAAATGTAAAGTTTTAAATTACTTGTTTGCAACTGCATCTTTTTCTCTAACCAGCAGATGTACAGATGAGAACTGTTCAGGCATTAAGTATGTACACAACACCCGAAGCTGGGTTAAAGGATCAAGCATATTCCCAAGACTCTGGTGAAAGCCACTTCGTGTTCCATCTGTGTTCCTGGGTTCCAAGCACACATTTTAAAGTTTCTGGTAATGGGTCATTTACAGGATAGCTTGTGCTCACTGCTGCTGCATTACCACCTGGTGTATCCATGGACAATTTGTCAGTTGATGAACAGAACTGACCTTATGGAACTAATGTGTTAAGTTATATAGAGCCCTGCAGATCATCAGCATCATCATCATCTTTGAATTCCTCCAGCAGCTTTCCTTGCAGGGCTATACATCATAATTCAACCCAGGAAAAAAGGATTCACTATTTTTTAAAAATTTACTGGTTTGGCAAAGCTTCTGTATCTAAATATTAACAACATTTCTCTTGCTGGTCTCCTAGTATAGTCTTCTATATTTTAAGAAATAACAGGTATCCCTTCTCTCGGATTACAAATGTAATACATGCTCTGCACAGATTTTTGTTGTTGTTGTGTTTCATTTTTTAAGACAGGGTCTTGCTCTGTTGCCCAGGCTGGAGTGCAGTGGTGTGATCATGGCTCACTGCACCCTTGAGGTCCCAGGCTCAAGCAATCCTCCCACGTCAGCCTCCCAAGTAGCTGAGACTACAGGCATGTGCCACCATGTCCAATTTCTACACAGAAGTTTTGGAGTATGATTACCAAGTATCAGTCACCACCTAGAGATAAACACTAAGTCTGTTATTGATAATATAATTCTTATAGCTGATTCAGGACATGAAGTCTCTGATTTCCAATAAATACTCAGTAAATTTGGCATGAAATTTTATTAAGCTAAATTTGGTATAATGTTTTCAATATTTAGATAATAAATTTCATGAATCGGGAGGTTATTGGTATAGATTACCCAAGAGACAAAAAAGAGGAGAGGGGATGAGAACTGTAGATACATGTTCAGGAATTGCCTTTGATGTAGATCACATGCCTTATTTTGGCTGGGGACTATAATATTTGACCTTCTCTTGACACAAAGATGGATCATGTTAGCTCAAATGTAGGCTAATTCAGCTTTCCAAAATAGCTCTCTCTCCTTTGTTACAAGGCTTAAAGTGAAAAAATTCTAGATTTAGCCCAGAGACTTTTTTATAGGCATGAATTATCTTTCCACACAGTCCTTAGAAGTTTCTTTAAGTAGACTTCTAAACTGATCTTGGCCTTCTAATTATATTTATCCTAGGGTAGTTTTTTTTTTTGTTTTTTGTTTGTTTGTTTGTTTTGGAAATCTATTTTGTACCTTTAATCTTTTTTTTTTTTTTAAACTGAGATTAAAAATTATCTTAATGCTTGTTATCTAAGTGACAGATGCTTAAACTGGTAACTTCCTGGGACCTCAATAAAATAGATGAGTCTTAACATCATCATTATTAGTTCACAATAAAACTTTACATGTAAAAAGGCCTTCAGTCTTCGAAATCTACTCAGTCTAGTGTGGCAATATAGAGAACTTTAAAACTCTTGTTTTGGGGGATGTTTATTTGTTTTCAAAGCCTGAGGGAAAAAACTTCAAAGAAAAACTGTAGGGAAGGACATTGCCAACCTTTATTTTGCTGATTAAGAATGCTATACATAGTAACAGAATGCTGCTTTTGTAAAAGACATTGATTTTAGCCATCCAAAAACATGTGATACAGTATCCGAATATAGGGCAGTTCTGTAAGTTTGACTTTGTGCAGACTCACTATATTGTCCTTGCTTTTCTCATTTCACTATGGGTCACTGAAAGCTTTGGCATAGACTGGTACTAGTTTTAAATTCGAGTTTGGGAACCGGTTCTCTAGGTTGCTTAATCTGCCCTCTGTGTGGGCAGATAACATTCCTGAGAACACATCACTAGAGCATATATTTGAGTTTGTGCCACAAGAGACTTCTAGTCCCCACTAACTGCTTCACAACTTGTCTGTAATCTCTCAGTTCCCTTTGTGACTAAAATAATAGAGTTGTAGATTTGAGCCCTAAGTGGGTCAATGATATTGTCTTGTGTGGCAACAATGTCCAGTAGAGGGAAGATAATAAATTTCATACTACTTCTGAATTCTCTGTTGGATGCTATCTCAGTTTAGAATAGAAATCTTTGGATGTACAATCAAAAACAATCTTAACATTACAATATCAGTAAAATGGCATGGATTACAGTTAGGAAACCTGGGATTTAATTACAACTCCAATAAAGACTAGCTCAAATCAATTTACCTTTGCAGGCATCAGTTTTGTCACCTCAACCAAAAGCATTACAATGAATTCTAAAATTCATCAAGCTTATAGTTTGAGGTTATATAAACTCTGAGATTATCTGAGAAAAAAAGACATGGAAAAAAAAAAAGGTCTTAGCTTATGGGAATTTGGAAGGGATTGCTGTTTAATTTGATAATGTCACCAAGAGTTTATTCAACCAGAAATTTTACTGAGAGCACATCCTTCCAAATTTATGAAAGGGCAATATTTAAAGGAAATTAAGAAATAAAAAACACTGTGTGTCTCATTATGCCTTGTTTGACCTTCATGGGGTCTCTTTTAGTGTTTTTAAAATATTTAATTTGGATGCCTTTAAATGAGGGCATGTTCTCTTCAGTTCAGAGTTCCCATGACTGCAGACTGCATCAGGTCTGGTCTATTTCATCTATTCATGTTATGCAGCAGGCCCCTGGGGACAGTGTTTTCCCTTGCTTTATAGGGAAAGCTAGTAATGAGTAAGTGTAAACAAGCAAGTAAACAAACCAACTAGCCACATGGTAAAATGCGAGGTTATTGTAAGCAGAAAGGGAGAAAAAGTCCTTGTCAGGCCATCAGGAGTGCCTAATTTATCCTTGTTTTCCTCTTGTTCTCCATAATCTCTTTGATCTCCAAAGCTTATTGAAACACTTATTGCAATAGGTTATTTTAGAAGATGACCCCGTGCCTCCTGCCTCCAAAGCCTTTCCTAACGCCTCCATATTTTTTGCCTCCTTGCATTATCTCTTCATTTTGTTTGCTTTCTAGTTCAGAACCTTACAACTCCAAACACAAAACCACACCAGGGGGCCCTGCTAATGTAGAAAGCACATAATGTTATCACTAAGCACCTGGCTCTCCAAAGTTAACCTCATGCTCCCTCTGGGGTTTCGGATACATTAAGATTTAGCTTCATGGTTTACCTCATGTTTATATATGAGTCTTTCATATTTCTTCTCCATAGATTTCTAATGCGAAAGATGTTAAAGAGAGTAAGCATTAACTTATACTGCATGTTCTCAACAAGTTGGAGCTAAATGATGACTTAACACAAGGAAACGACAGACAATGGAGTCTACTTGAGCAGGGAGGGTGAGAGAATGGAGGGAGCAGAAAAGGTAACTGTTTGATACTGGGCTTAATACCTAGATGATCAAATGATACGTACGACAAAACTCCATGACACATGTTTACATAGGTAACAAACCTTCATGTGTACCCCTAAACCCAAAATAAAAGTTAAAAACTTCTTAAGGAAAAGCCATTTTTGCAGTAGTACTAAATCTGGCCATGAACCTGTATTTTCATAGCCTGCTCTGGTCTAATCTGCTGCCAGGTGGTAGAACACGTTATTCACCTCAGGACATAGGATGCTCCTTCCTGTACCATACTGTATAATCTGCTACCTTCAACATTCAGAGGGTTAAGATATAAATAAATGCCTTTGCTCGCAATGCAGGCAGGAGTCCTAGATATGATGCCCCTCCATTGTGTCCTCTTCATTCACTGCCTGTGTCACCAAGAATGTTTTTCCCACTTACCTCACAAAACTTATAAAGCTACAAATCAAAGAGTACAGGGAAAGAAGAGGCTCTCAGCAGGTTGTGAAGTCGTTTAGACATTTGTCAGCTCAAAAACCCACAGCCAAGGTCTGGGGAAGAATTACTGGGATATGACACAGTGTGTGGACTGGAGATCAAGGAAGCTACTGCCAAAGAGGTCTGAAATTGGGGGCGAACGCAGCCCACACATAGCAGAGGTGGGGAGCTCAGAAGACAGATTGGCAAAGCGAAGGGCAAGATGTTAAGCACTTAACCAAAGATGTAGTGTACAAGCTGGGTGGAGATGACCCTGGTTTAGTTTGTTACTGTGTTTCATGTCTGAGATAGTGGCTTATCTAAAACAAAGGTGGGAAATGTCCTTAAAGATGAGCTTTTAGGGCTGGATGCGGTGGCTCACACCTGTAATCCCAGCAGTTTGGGAGGCCAAGTGGGGGCAAATCTCGAGGTCAGGAGTTCGAGACCAGCCTGGCCAACATGGTGAAACCCCGTCTCTACTAAAGATACAAAAATTAGCCAGGCATGGTGGCTCACGCCTTTAGTCCTAGCTACCAGGAGGCTGAGGCAGGAGAATTGCTTGAACCTGGGAGGCGGAGGTTGTAGTGAGCCAAGGTTGCACCACTGCACTCCAGCCAGGGTGACAGAAAAAGACTCTGCCTCAAAAAAAAAAAAAAAAAAAAGCTTTTAATGTCCTATGTGGTCTCATGTACTTAGTGGAGAACTCAGCAAATGTTGGGATCGACTATAAAATGGGCAGGAAGGTCTTATCTATTAAAAAAAAAAAAAAAAAAGACTACACAATTTTAACCTATCGACTTCTCTAGATTGGGGTAAACCATGACCTCTGAGCCAAATCCAGCTCCATCTCTGCTTTTGTAAATCAAGTTTCATGAAAACAGAGCCCTGCTCATTAGTTTATTTCCATGTCTGCTATTGTGTCATAAGAGCTGATTGAGTAGTTAGGACAGGGACTCTAACACCCTCAAAGTGTGAAATACTTACACCCTAGCCCTTACATAAAGAAAGTTTTCCAACTTTTGCTCTGGGTAATCAATCTGACAAATTTTAACACTGGGCAATACAGTATTGCCAATTTTCACGGTCTTTTAGTAAGAAGAGGTCTCTGTGCTTCAAAGCTAAGATGGAAGCACTGCTCTAGGACAGAGGGTATGTAAACATTTTCAACTAGACACATTTTCCAGTTTATGATCTGGATTCAGGATGAGTTGCGAGTGATATTATTTGTAATGGAATCCTCAGATGCTTGCACAGGCCATACTTGCCTTGGAATAAGGATTATAATAAAAGCAAACACAGTTTTAAAATGTTTCCTTTTTGATTGTGAATTTTAGGTCTTTCTAACTAATTTTAAGATTCTTTTCTTGCATAGGAAACTCAAAGACCCAAAAAAGTGTGTGTGTGTGTGTGTGTGTGTGTGTGTGTTTTGTTTTTTTAAATAGTTTTGGATGCATAATGCAAGGAAGTGAGGGAAAAGGGAGGATAAACAAATGGGTACAATTTTAAGAGATGTCAAAAGCATGTGGGTGTCAGAAAGGGTCTAAGATAAGAAATACAAGTTCCCTTTTTTTTTTTTTTTTTGGCTTTCTTTTAGCTGTAACACCTAGATCACTGTGTTCCAAGGAACGTAATTGTTTCTGAAATAAAGAAAATACAGTATCTTAACCCAAGCTCTTGCTAAGAGCCTCTATTCTTAGAATCCTAACATCAGTTAAAGGTGGCTATTGTCTGAGCCTATGGTGGGAGCAGAACTGATAATTAATAATGAGCTAGAAACCCCAAGTGCACATATTATTACATAGGTGATATCAAGGGAGACTCACCTCACGTAAGTGTTGGTATTTCTCTCCAATATTGGAGTCATTCCTCCTTACAGGGAATCAGGGTAACTTGTTTTAACCACAATTATTTGAATAAATCATAATAGAATAATTTTATAACCACCATCAACCAAGATTCTTAAAGCCTTTTTGATACATAATAACCCATTTATCAACTACTTCCCAACCATGTAATACATTCAATACACAGACTCTTTTATTATCAAGGAGGCTGGCAGCTATTTCATATATTTAGGTTAATGGAAAATAAGCACTATGTAAGAGACAGGATAGCATAGTGATGGGTGTGGACGCTGGGGGCAGTTGGCTTGGGTTCAGATCCCATTTCTTCTACTTCCTTGCTGTGTGACCTTGAAAACTTGCTTAGCTCCTCTGTGCCTCCATTTACTTATCTTTAAAATGGAGATAATAGACTCTCACATGATTGCTGTGAGGATTAAAGTAGTTAACAATGTGAAGTACTTAAGACTAGATTTCACTAAAGGAAGTGCTCATAGTCACTGAATGATGAAACAGAGCTGTAGCAGTGGCAAACCTATAGGAGAAAGTTTAGAAATCACTTCAAAGGATGTTATTCAATGTTGGGTATGCTGCCACCGAAAGTTTCCTACAGGGAGGCCCGGAATGGTGGCTCACACCTGTAATCCCAGAACTTCGGGAGGCCAACGTGGGCAGATCACTCGAGGCCAGGAGTTCAAGACCAGCCTGGCTAACGTGGTAAAACCCCGTCCTTACTAAAAATACAAAAATCAGCTAGGTGTGGTGGCGCCTGCCTGTAATCCCAGATACACAGGAGGCTGAGGCAGGAGAGTTGCTTGAATTCGGGAGGCAGAGGTTGTAGTGAGGTGAGATCACGCCACTAAATTCCAGCATGGGTGACAGAGTGACCAAAAAAAAAAAAATTATGGGGGCAACTAAACTTCACATCAAATTAAAGCAAAATACTGTACTATCAGAACCCCAATTACATTATCTACCTTGTTGAATTAGAAGGACTAAAAAGCTGCAACACTTTCCTTTTTAATTCCCAGACCTCTCAAACTCTTTTACAAAGCAATGATTAAGTATCTTACCATAAAATGATCTTTTTAGAAGCTGCACTTGCTTTCCGCAATACTATGGTTCTCATGCTGTTTTAAATGTTAATATACTAACTTACTCTATTAGAAAATGTGGAAGCAAAGGGCATTGACATATTTCACCGTGCAGTTGGTCAATTAACATGCATCACATACTGTAACTAAATAAAACTCATTAGAGTTCAAAAGTTATAAAAGCTAACTACATAATGGAAATATGTTATAGATTCTATGTGCTCAGAAATGTATCTGCGATAGTCTTTCCAAAGCTCAAGAGACAGAATTTGAAAACCTAAGAAATATCCTGTTCATTGTCAATGTTAGTAAAAGAGGAATATTTGGAGGAAACAAAATTAGTCAAAGTGGACATTCTCATGAAGACATGGTCATAACTTTTGTGGCATTTACAAACAGAGTAATCAGGAGTTCTAATTTTGTTTCACTGTCTTCATTTTGCCATTGGCACAATCATAATACATTTAAACTCCATTTTATCTATGACAGCTAAAGCCAAGGACCTCCTTGAGGCAATAAGGAAACACTAGTCATGCTAAGCTCCACAAAGGAGAGTGTCAAAATTCGAAAACTTCGTGCTCTGAGAAATGTTGAAGAATGACTGGCACACTGTAATAGAAAGAAAATGTCTATTTTCAAATAGATTTGGGTTTAAATATTACCTCTACTATTTATGTGCAGGTATGTGAACCTGAACAAGCAAACTTAAAATCCCAATTTTCTCACTTGTAAGATGACCAAGGGAGTTTTTATCTCATAATCACTTAAAATGAAATTTAAATAAAATACTCTGTTTTCATATACCCAGTATAGTACCTGGGCTAGTGGTGTGCTAGAGCCAGTTTATGACAACTGATTGCAAAATTTCTAGCAAATTTGCAAGCTGGTTGTTAAAATATGGCCATTTTCAAAAGTTTTTATATATATATGTACAGTTACAAGTATATTAAAAACAGAGATAATTAAAAACTTAAAACTCTGTACTTCCTAATTATTTAACTAAATTTTACTATTGTCTGAGGTTCTCGATGTCTATAGTGTACATATGCCACACAATTGTGTGCGAGTGAGCACACTTCCCAATTCTGAGTTTAGGGCTATCATATTGGTAGCTAGAAATCAGCCAAAGTGGGAATATTTTACACTATACAGAAACCGGAAAACTGCAAATTAGGGCTGTGTGTGTGTGCTGGTTTTAAAATATTTATCAGCAAGCAGTTGTACCTGGCTCATAATCAACATCTCTTCCTTTCCTCCTTCCTTTCTTTTACCTTTCCCTCCTCCTCTTTCTTCACCTTTTGTGTTTCCCTTCCTTCTTTTATCAGAAAGTTGTTCCTCATTCTTGGCCTTTCCCCCCTTACCCTTAAGAAAAACCAACAGCTACCCTGGCCTGACTGAAAGATCTCATCAGAAAACCACAGATCTTGATATGCTTTCTCTTTTTCAAATTAAAAATACAGATTTTTCGACTGGGCGCAGTGGCTCACACCTGTAATCCCAGCACTTTGGGAGGCCGAGGCGGGCAGATCACGAGGTCAGGAGATCAAGACCATCCTGGCTAACACGGTGAAACCCTGTCTCAACTAAAAAACTATAAAAAAGTAGCCAGGCGTGGTGGCGGGCACCTGTAGTCCCAGCTATTCAGGAGGCTGAGGCAGGAGAATGGCATGAACCTGGGAGGCGGAGCTGGCAGTGAGCCAAGATAGCGCCACTGCACTCCAGGCTGAGCAACAGAGCGAGACTCTGTCTCAAAAAAAAAAAAAAAAAAAAAAAAAAAAGGTTTTTCATCTGAAATCTTTAGGCATATTTAATCATCTTTAATCTATTAACATAGTACCTATTACTCATCTTTATACCCATTTGATATTCTTGTGCTCAATCCTTAAAGAGGGAAAGTTGTTACAAAGTGTCATTTTCATACTATTCGTATCCAACTAATCAAATCCTTCCAAGTAATGCATCAAATTGCCTGGATAATCACAAGTAGAGTCTAACATTTGGATAATTAACTGGGCACTTCCTTCTACTTTTGTCTCAAATTCAGATTCTGTTCTCAGAACTAAAGCTGTTACGTACGTCGTGTTCTTCTGGAATGGGAAAAGAATGAATTTAGGTCCAAGTTGAAGTGTTGGCTCTCTAATGCTTCCATGAATTAAAAAATAAAAAAGTAAAATGTGTATCAGTTGACTAAGAAAGATCAAAAGATAATCTTACCTCAAAATATGCATGAGGTGGAACCAGTGAGTTAAAAAGACTTTTTTTTTTTTTTGCCATCCTCAGATGCCTTGCTGAACACATTTATATTTTAATACATTAAACATAAACGAATTTTATAATAAAACATTTGCAGATTTCTATAAAGTTTCTCACCAATTCAGGAACAGGCACTGTTCTACACAGCAGAAATGATGCTCCCTCACTAGCAATTCCTGAAAAATGTCTTCAGTTGATCTGCTCCTGAAGAAAAGTTTCTGACTAGAAGGCTGGTAATTTGTGAAAAAAACTCTTTGGAAATTAGCTCTTACATGAAGTCCCTTTAACAGTAAGCCCATTGAGAAATCATACCAAAAATAATCAACAAGGGTTTCTTATTGTCGTTGATCAGATTGCTGTTTGAGTATAATTATCAGTAGTTTCCCACTGTAAGTTTTTCCTCCTTAAGTCAGGTAAAAAGTACAACTTATGACTTCCAGATGCAAACCAGTGATCAGTCTTACAATGTGACTGAAAGTTTGTTTTGCTTCTTTGTGAAGTTCCCTAGGGATAAGGTTAAAAGTAGAGACAATAGGAGAGTGAGAAATAAAGGCAGAGGATTTCAAACCACATATTACAAACAGAGAACAGAATCACAGAACAACACCATGACAGTGGACTCCAAGACAAGATGGTAAGACAGATGTGCCAAACAGGAGACACATGCTTGACTGCTGTGCCGAGAAAAGAAAACACAAGAACGAAACCATACAGAGATGCTGCGAGAGCAGCTCTTAGGGCTGCCATGATCCAATGGAAATAATAATAAAAACAAGGACCCATGAAATTATAACTACAAAAGAATGTAATCCCCACAACTCATACACTGGACTTGCTGGGTTAGCCTAGATGTGTCACTTGGATGAAACACAAGATGGTGTCATGCACTGGTGATGGAAGCCATGGTTAGTTGATTAGCTACAAAACTGTCACGGCATGCCACACAATGACCCTGGGCTTGTCCAGACAGAAATAAAAGATACAACAAATAATTCTATATCTGCAATAAAATTCTTTTTATGCCATCTGAAATTTGTGGAGAGGGGTGTGTTTCTCTGTCATTTCTATGTGTTTTTCTTTTCACTTTTTTCTGGCTCTTCTTTATCTTTTCAATTAATTACATTTTCATAAAGGGGAAAGTAAAGGCAAGTGGTCCATGCAGATATGGGGGTAAATAAAAAGAAAAGGAAATTAAAAGGAAAAATATGCATAGGAGGAGGAAGAGGAAAACACAGTATTCATTCTTTTGTACACAACTTTCTTGGATTTCGTTGGAGTTTGTTTTGTTTTGAGATAAATACTGGAGGGATATGCTGAAAGGGGAGGAATTCGAGATTAGGATGGCAAGAAAAGATTTTTTTGCCTTGTTTGATTTGTAGATCTATATATCTCTCAGTATTTGAAAATAATGATTATAATTACTCATAAAAGTATAGCAATGAGTTAAAAATAGCCATAATGATCAAAATACTAAATATGAATCAAAATAAAATAAATTGAACCACCAAAAATTCATGCGGCACAAGATGAGGTGAAACAACAAAATGTTCTTCAAATATATACAAGATATATATCTATTTATATATATACACAGGAATGTGCATATACGGATAGATATATCTGTATAATTTTTTCTTTCCACCCCTCCCAAGGATAACTGAATTATGGAGTCACCATTATAAATATGATAAAGAAATCCTAAAGAAAAATCAACATGCTTTGTTTGCCAAGTTAAAACAGTATCATGCATGTCTATGTCGGCTGATGCTGGTTAAGAATGATGGCGTGAATTTCTGTGTAAACACATGACTGATGGTAGGGGCTGTTAATCTCTGATTACATTAGTCTAATATCACTTATACTGTGTCTACATATATGGAATGACAGGCACTATATTATTTGCATATGTGCATATCATATATATACACACAGTACATATACTTGGGGCTTGTGGAAGAAAAATGTAGAATAAAAAGAATAAAATAAATCCCATAAAAACTTCTCTTTTAAAACCCAATCCCTCTTTATTTTTGGGGGACTTGCTTAATGACATCATTAAGCTCACTCCTTATCTACCACTTGCATTGGCATTTGGATTCAGGAAGTTCTCATGAGTTCAGATTGAAATTCTCTCTTCAACATGTCCATCCTTTACCCTATTACCTAAAAAAGTTGTGGCCCTTGACCATACTGTATATGTGAAGTCCCCAAAAGAGTGTTGCTTTTTCACTTTACTGAGCTGTACTAATTCTTCAATCATAATAAAGAGAAATTCTGTGTCACCAAACTAAAATACTGCTCCTTGGGGTTAGTTGAATCTGTCACTGCTTGGCATAATTTTGTGTGACTTTTTTTCCATGCATATCCTTGATAAGGTGTGCTGTTCACTGAATTGGAGTGCTCCAAAATCCTTAGGTTGCTGATAGTATCATGGGCGTTTCCATTCATTGTCCTCATTGTTTCTTCCCTCCCTTTTCTTTCCCTTTATTCGTCTTATTATGTCTGTCTGTCCTAATAAACTGAACTTCTGGAAGCAATATTTCTGAAGCAAAATATTTTTGTATTTCCACCACCTATTCTAGTGCCTATATGTAATAGTTACTTAAAAGTGTTATATATAGAAGGGATTTATCAAACTTTCAGATGGAAGTATATACACTCATACATTGATTTTATGGATTCCCCTGCCTAGCTCTCCAACCTACCAAAATATCTTGGGTAATGGAGTTGGATAGAATTTTTTTCATTTTAATTTTTTTATTATTAAATGTATTTGTTATGAAATCCATAATCGTCAATCTATGGGTCACATATGCACACTATTCCTCAGCCTAAATGCAAATAGCTAATTAGTAGATCTTTCCTATCTTATATTTCTATTCTTACCCTAATTTTCAAAGCAGTTCACCATTAAGGATTTTAAAAGCACACAACTGCTGCAATGACTTAAAAAATAACTTGGGTTGGGATGGAGTTGTTATAAAAAAGAGACACAACTGGCCGGGCGCGGTGGCTCACGCCTGTAATCCCAGCACTTTGGGAGGTTGAGACGGGTGGATCACGAGGTCAGGTGATAGAAACCATCCTGGCTAACACGGTGAAACCCCGTCTCTACTAAAAATACAAAAAAAAATTAGCCAGGCGCGGTGGCGGGCACCTGTAGTTCCGGCTACTCCAGAGGCTGAGGCAGGAGAATGGCGTAAAGCCAGGAGGCGGAGCTTGCAGTGAACCGAGATCGCGCCACTGCACTCCAGCCTTGGTGACAGCGCGAGACTCCGTCTCAAAAATAAACAAAAAAGAAAGTGACATAACTTAGTGGGTTAATAAAGACAAAATTTATCATTAATCTGGAACATTATACTCCCATGAACATACTCTATTAACTTACAGAGCAATAAAGGCAGTTGAAAAATGGATATGATTTAGCCTAGACCTAAGTATGTGAACAACTATTTGCTTTTGTGAGCATTAGACATGTATTATAACTCAAATTTTAAAATGACTGATGTCCACAGCCAATAATAATGAATTAAATTAAGTAATTTTCTATTGATATACAGTTCTCTTTCCAAAGCTAAAATGCTTGTCTTAGATTATTTCCATTATCTCTTTGGTCAAAGTGTTTAAGTGGATCTGAGCCTTTTACCAGAACTTATAGCATTTACAGATCATTGAATTTATAGTTCTGTCATACTCCAACATTCCTATGGGATTTTACTTGGACGTTTATTTTTGTACTATATTCTGAATAGCCATTGACTAATTAAATTTTAACATGATTCTATTTGCTAATGAGTTTTCATATAGAAAAATCTAAAATGAATAGTTAAATAAAGTTGACTTATTTGTAATAAAAACATTCAGGTTGCTAACTTCAAACTTGACAAAGACACTAATGACAAAATGTATTTCTATAAATAAGATTTCAAACATTTAAGGCCAACGATCAGCACATTTACTTGTTATCTATAAATTCTGGTATAAATTTCTCTTTATCTGTCACTAGAAAATTATTATTATCTATTAACATTTCAGCTGCATTTTCTACCATGTTCCAGCAAATAAAAACTAAAATGATTTGGTGAGCTTTTAGTAACTCAGTGCCAGATTTTCAGATGATACTTCCTGAGGCATCTCAGACTGATAAAGATTAAGAATCCAGTTCCACCTGGAAAATACTAGATATGTTCTTGGTGTTATGCCAAATTTAAATTTCATTCAGTTTGGGTTGTATATTATAGTAGCGCTAACAAAGAGGAGCTAAGTAGCAGTAACACCCAAATGCAAATATGAATACTGTAGATTTGAGGAGTAAAAATACACCTGAGAACCACTCTGGGAATAGCAATTATTTTGTGATCTCATATTACTGCCATTAGTTTAAACATCTCCTTCAATCCAACCATTATGAAAGCTGTTTAGCACAGTCTTATTGATGGATGGATGTGTTTCATCTTCACTTCCTTTTACTGTCTGCCCTCTGGTGGAAGTGTTGTCCCTTGAGATTTGATCAAAAGACATTTAAGAAAAGTAAAGGCAGAAAAACTAGCTAATTGACAAACTGAAAAATGGACCCCTGGATAATGACTGGATGAATCAATTTGGTTAAGTATTGCCATGCCCACTTATCAGTATAAAAGTATTACTTTTTTTTTTTTGCTCTGCTCTGTGGCCTCCTGCCCCCAAGACTTTTAGAATCTTGAAACTATAAATATGTAAAATCCAGGAAGTTGATCATTTCTAATTATACAAAACCTAATCTAAGAATACATTTGTTTTCACTATTATTCTAGTTCCAAAGATGGAATTCTAGGGATAGCAGCAGGGGTGAGGGAAAGAGAAGAAACGGAAAGTGAATTGTGTTATTTTCTCTGAATTTCAGAATTCATTCTCACATTTTATATTACAAATGTGAATTTACTAATGATCTTAATTGCTATTTGGCTTCCATAATCTCACGAGGGTATCCCTTTCCTAGGGGTTATTTGAGTGCTCTCCAGATCATCTGTTTTTCTTGTTGGATTCAAAGAGATAAAAAGGACAATGAAATTTGAGTTTACTGCACAATTTAAGATTAATAGAAATGCAGTTGGAAAGGAAACAGTTTATATGCAAAGAACAAATCTTTGTTCTTTGTATTAAATAAAAGTATTAAATATATACTGATTTGTTTTGTGAAGAACACAATTAACATTCATAAATCAAGAATTACAATCCAGACCTTCACCCTTAGATAGCCATTCAGATACACTTCTGAATATTTTCATTTGATGCAGATGGTTTTACTATAACGTTATTGTTTAAAGGTTCAATTCTGGGTTCTTGAAGCAAATATTCAGAAAATGTGATTGTATCTGTGACTTATAAAATAATCTAATTCCTGGAAAAAGGTAGGGATAGGAAAAAACAGAGAATACTATTGTTAAAAAAATGTAGGTTTTGACCAGGCATGGTGTCTTATGCCTGTAATCCCAGCACTTTGGGAGACTGAAGTGGGTGGATCGCTTGAGCCCAGGAGTTTGAGACCAGCCTGGCCAACATGGCAAAACCCCGTGTCTACTAAAAATACAAAAATTAGCCAGTCTTGTTACCCAGTCTCAAAAATTTTAAAATAAATTTGTTAAAAATGTAGATTTTGTCAGGGCAGCCTTATTATATGAAATGATAAATTTTAAATGATTCAACAGGTTTAATTTGAGCTGTTAAAGGGGAAATGAAGTTAGAGATATAAAGTTCTGTTTCAAAGTAATTTAGTTGACAAATCCTAATTGAGCTGTTACTTTATGCCTTGCTCTCATGAGTTGGGATTTTTTTTTTTTAATCTACATATTTACCAGCAAAAATATACCGTGAAAATTTGACTTCCATCGGATTTGCAAGATTTCTAGACTCCTATTGACCAAACTCCAAAAATATTTACGTTGTTCATAAATACAATAAGATTAAGCTATACCAAACCTTGGTGACCCCTAAGCACAAAAGTAAGTTCTGAGAGTGAAAGGAGATTGCTTACACCTAACTCAAAACTAGCAGTTGAAAAATCCAATTTGATTTGAAGAAAAAATAAATTATTTCATTTAAAATGTGATGCTCACATGAAAATAAAAATTGAATTACAGCATACACTAAACTACTCAAATTTATGAAAAGTGAGAGCTTCAAATGGATGTAAATTAATCAGGAAATAACCTATAGAAGTTAAATGCCTCATAAACGGAGACAGCTAGAAAATAATAAACTTGATACAAAGTGAAAGAAGATAAAGTGATAAGTATGATAGAACAAGGCCAAGGAAGTTAGCCAAATTTAGTGTATTTCCATCAAGCAAAAGGCCTGGAAAAATGTTTTAGAAATGGAGGCAGTGAATTAGGGTAATACAGAATTGCAAGATTGGCAATTTATGTCAAAGATATGTAAATATCACCATTATCTGTTGCTGCATGGGAAGTAGGTCCCTTCTCTTTAGGCAGTGCAAATCTTGCCCAAGAAACTGGTTTCTGATTTTAATCTGTATTGTTTTTGGAAAATGTGAAGCCTGAGGAGTTTTTTTTTTTTTTTTTTTTATGGAGTCTTGCTCTGTTGCCCAGGCTGGAGTGCAGTGGCGCGATCTTGGTTCCCTGCAACCTTTGCCTCCCAGGTTCAAGCAATCCTCTACCTCAGCCTCCTGAGTAGCTGGGATTACGGGCGTTGGCCACCACGCCTGGCTAATTTTTTTGTATTTTTAGTAGAGACAGGGTTTCACCATCTTGGCCAGGCTGGTCTTGAACTCCTGAGGAGATATTTCTTATGTGATGAAAAAGAGGGCTTGATAGCTCCAAGAAGGTGATCCCCATTAGTGGAAATCAGGTCCTCTGGGCAAACCTCTTCTCTCTCTGCATTACTAGAAATATCTACCTACTTCTTATATTAAATATACCTCTGATGTATTTCCCTGTATATACCAATCACTCACCAGGAACACTTTATGGAGCAAATAAAATTAGAAAAATGCAATGCTCATTCTAAATGTGATGAGTTGAATAATCACAGGGGGAGGAAATCAATATCAGTCTCCTAGAGCTACATGTTCGCTCTTTCAGGGTAGGGGTTCTGTCACTCACTTTATCTCCTCTCATGTTCCCTTACAGAACATAACAGATTGTTTTAAAAACTGGATCTCCCCACCCACCCCATGTTATTCAAGAAATGTTGGTGTTGAATTTCTGTCCTCTGCTTTTGAATCAGAGAAAATACCTGTGTGGCCTCTAGAAAACCAATGGATTTAGTTTGGGGCCATTCAGGTTTAGGCTGTTCAAGTCTCATAACAAATAGCGATATATACCTATAAGTGGGGCAGCTATAGGCTGGAGGATCTGAAGCTGAGATCTGGAAAAGCCCACTGCCTTATTATGGAGGTTGCTATGGAGATGACTTTCTGAGGCAGGGTGAGTAGTTGAGGAAAGATGGTGATAGTATTTCAGAATGACCAAGTCTCAATTTTGACAAGCCTTAAAACCTACAGATTTGATAAACATTGCTGCATATAAAGATATCACTGCTAAGAAAGGAAGAAAACCACTTGGGAGGTCAAAGCGAGAGGGTTTCTTGAGGCCTGGAGCTCAAGACCAGCCTGAGCAACATGATGAGAATCCCATTTGTACAGAAAATAAAACAAATTAGCTGGTATAGTGGTGCATGTAGTCCTAGCTACTTGGGAAGCTCAGGCAGGAGGACCACTTGAGCCCGGGAGTTTGAGGCTGCAGCGAGCTATAAACACGCCACTGCACTCCAGCCTAGGCGACCTTATCTCAAAAAAAAAAAAAAAAAAAAAGATAAATAAAGCCTAGATTTCTTAAAGTGTTTGCCACAAAACAAGCTAATTTAATGTACATCTTGAGGATTGTGACCTATTAAGATATGAACCTTAATATCTAGCACATGCTTAACATATACAGCTGACCCTCAAAAATAGCTGTTGAATTGAATTACGCTAGGAGTTAGATAGCAAAACTATTCTACTCTCTGACAGCTAATTTCTAAAAAAAAAAAAAAAAAAAAAAAAGAGGAAGGACTCAAATCTAGAGATATATTGTATCCTGCCTGAGTGCTCATAAATATTTATTGAATGGATGAATAAATTAATGAAAACATGGCACCCGAGTTCTGGTATAGTTGGGATATATCTGCCCTTTTAGGGTACATGTTGCATGTATGGCTATGTGCTCACATAGCACATACAGATTATTATTACTTAAAAATCTGAAAAAAAACCGACCAGATCACATTTTACTTTCCCTCCACACAGCTGAGCTCCCAGTGGAACAGATTACACTCCAGAATGGAAGCCCCATCATATTAATGATATGTCCCTGTGTCATACTAAGGGTGTGAACCCACAGAACTTCCTGGATCCAATGCCACTTGCAAGAAACCAAAGCAGTCAGACTTCAACAGATTTGAAATCTTGTAAATCATTTAGGGGTCAGAAATGGAAGATTTTTATTTTTATTAGATTATTTTTTTCATGAAGCTTAAATTTTCTAGAATTAGCAAAAGAGAATTTTTAATGGCTTTCCTTTTCTTAAAAGGAAAAAAATCTGAAAGCAATGCAAAAAATAAGAAAATTCTATTCTAGTCTTTGCAGAAATAAGATCCTGGCCCAACTCCAGCTGTTAATTCTATTAAACATACACAGAAATTCGATGATATCTGTTCTCTATTATATACATATAAATGTTTAACTTATAGTAAGTCTCAAAACAGACAACTGGGAAAAGTTGATAGGAAATAATCAGGGACTGCAATTGCCTGCTGGACATTATCTCATATATAGCTCACTATAAAGAAAGACCATAAAACATCAAAATGTATCTGGGTCCAAATGGGGAACACATTGAAGCTTCTGATTGCTAAAGTCTTCTCAACTTCAGCACAGTAGATACATTTTGAAGCATCACAGCTGTTGACATGGCATGGTACAGTACTAATTTTGTGTTTACTATATTGTTGCACAAGTTTTCTAGACACACAGTTAACAAAATTAGTATAAAGATAATACCATGTTAACTGCTGTTGAAATCCCATGGAAAAAAATATATATATACATATATTTTTGGTTCTCTTAGCTCAGAACAATTCGTGAGTTTTAAGTGACATTTACCAATCTTTATGGCTCCACTTACCAATCTTTAAGCTCCTCCATGGGTTCGTCCTTTCTTGATGTCATTCCAACATACATTTCCTCATGTTCCCACCCTCTGTGAATTTCATAGCTGCCACTGGCTGATACACATTTGCTGCTGCAGTGGTAAATCTAGGCATCTGCTTGCCCAATGTTAAGTCATATACCATGACTTTTTTCTTAGCGATCAAGAGACTGACTCAAAATTTTTGTAGGATCTTATTGCTCCTTCCATGGGATTTGATGCTTTCATTGATATAGTATTTATATATGTATACTTATACATATATAGATATAAAAATATACACACATTAACACACTATAATCTATATATAAAAAACATGTATAATCACATATATGTATGTATTGTTTTTTGCAAAAGAAAAAAGAAAGCAAGCAAAACAAGACTGACCTGACCTACCTGTACTCGGCTCACATTCAACGAAGTCTTCATCATCACTTGAACATTCAGCAGATGAAACAAGATCATCTGATGTTGGCTGTTTATGTCAAAGAGAAAATAGTGGGGTAGGGGAAGAGAGAGAAGAGAGAGAGATAGATAAGGAAACTAATGAACAAAGACATCAAAGATTTATCACTGTGTCCCATCTCCCATCATTATGATTATTATTCTAAAGAAGGGCATACTGTAGGATGGAGAATTCTTAACTACTGTGTGGCTGAGAATGACTTTGGGTCTACACCATCTAGGGGTGTCTTCCGTAGAGCTGGGTGACCCAAGGTGGTTCCAGGAGACTTAAGCCTAACCTATCCCCATAAATGACATTGCGCAGCCTTACTTCATTCTGATTTTGAGTTCTGAGAATCAGAAGGACAGGAGAAGGGCTGTTGTAAAGGATGGACAATGTAAGAGTACAAAGCAACACAAAGTCACTGTGACTTTGAGAGAGTTTCCATCCTTATGGTGTGTGGTCTCAAGTGTATGCAGGGGTAGTTGTGCATCTACAGGCTGGGATAATTAATGAATGCTGTGGAATGCATTCTCTTCAGGAACAGCATAGTGGCTTTTATCATTCATGTAATTGCTGCAATAGTCAAGTTAGTAATGTGGACCAGTAGCATGATACCACACAAAAGTCCCTGAACACAGGCAAGGCTGTTCCTGAAGAGAGCAAAAACAGTTTTGACTGCAATAATAGTAGTTCAACTTGAAGCACCTTTTAAATTCTGAGTCTTGCAGAAACTCCCCAATCCCAGGGAATCTATTACAAGAAATATAGGAGACCGAGTATCAGCTATGAGAAGAGCCCTCCATACAGCAGGTGAGATGACTGCTTTCTGCATTTGGTACATATTGCATGCACAATAAATATTGAACGAATGAATCTACGCAGATCTCATGCAAAAAACAAACATTGGGCCTATGATATGCTTAAGAGGACTCAATATATTATAGTTCAATAATGCTCATTTATTTCCCCTTCTTGATGTTACTAATATTTACTGACTTGTCGATCTTCCAGTTCCCAAATGTACTAAAGTCTGGGTCCAAATTCAAGAGGAAGAGGTAATAAACCATTTCCCTTCCATTGAGCAATTACTACAAGCTAGATGCTGTCCTAGACATACATACACACACACACACACACACACACACACACACATATATACACATACTTTTTAGTTATAGTTATTAGACACAATTCTCACAACCATCTTTTGGGACAGGGATGACTATCATATGTTCAATTAGAATTGCAGTTAGACAGGTTAAGTGAGTTGCTGAAAGACATACAGCTAGTAAAAAACACAAAGTGGGAATTCCAATAAATACATCTTAGTCAAATTCTGTGTTTGTGGCTTGCAATAGGCTTCTTTATACCTGGTCTTACATTATGGACAGAATTATGTCCCCTCAAAATTCATATGTTGAAATCCTACTCCCTCAGAATGTGACTATATTTGGATATAAAGACTTAAAGAGGTAATGAAGTTAAAATGAAGCCTTAGGATGAGCCCTAATCCAATATGACTTTTGTCCCTCTAAAAAGAGGGGATTAGGGCACAGACATACACAGTGGGAGGAAGGCCATATAAAGACACTAGACGATAGTCATCTACAAGCCAAGGAGAGAGTTCTGAGAAGACACTAATTCTGCTGACACCTTTATTTCAGGCTTCTAGGCTCCAGAATTTCGAGGAAATAAATTTCTATTGTTTAAGCCACCTGGTCTGGGATATTTTGTAATGGCAGTCCTAATAAATGAATACATATGGCAGCCTTTCTACTCAGGATTTCCAGAAAACATCCTTTGTTTAAATAGACATCCTAGGTACAGAACAACTGTACACAGCAAAGAAATGGAAAACCCACATTAGATAATTCATTGATTTAATGAACAATGGCAGAGAAGTGTCCTACACAACAATACTGATGTTTATTCTACATCTGAAAGGGGGATAGTTCAAACCTTGCTCCTCAAGGTTAGCAGAAAAAATGAAGTTTTTTAAAAAATCTTATTTAAGTTGCAGGATACATGTGCAGAACGTGCAGGTTTGTTACATAGGTGTAAATGGGTACGATGGTGGTTTGCTGCATCTATCAACCCATCACCTAGGTATTAAGCCCCACGTGCATTAGCTGTTTATTCTGATGCTCTTCCTCCCCACACCGAAAAAAGAATTTTTAAACATACTTAAAAAAAAAACAACACACTACTGAATTGTTCATTTCAGTTCCAGCAACTGAAACTGGTAGTTACATCCTGGGGGACTGTTATTTGTGTTAGAGACATGGTAAGCATATTCCCTTGGTGTTTCCTGCTGAGAGGCGGCCCTATAATAGCTCCACTTCTAGTTACTTAGGGAAAGGAGATGGTAAGTGGGAAAAGCGTTAGCTGTTCAAATAAATAAGGCAATTATAAGAGCAAAACACTATTTTGGAAGGACCAAAATCATTGTTTAGCAGTTTTTAAGTATGCGTTCTTCATAGGGGCAATGTCTCCCACCAAAGGCAGGAAAGGTTGGTTTGGGCTGGGGGAGAATCTTAAATATTACAATGGTTTGTGACCCTCCAAAAGGCCACAGTTACATAAATGAATATATAGTATATCTTTGGAATTGAAACTTTTTTGGAAAAGGGCAATTGGGGAAAACTTATTTGAAAAAAACTCCTTAGGGTGGTGGTAATAGAGAGGTTGAGAAGACACTGCTAAAGCGTGTTCAACTGGAAATCGTTAATGATTTAACTGTAAGGGCCTTACAGAATGGCCCAGTAGGGCTTTGGTCCCTAGTATTGAGTGAAAGCTGGTGACTTAATGAAAATCTAATGAGCTCCTTTCAAGAACTGAAAGCCTGGCAATAAAGTTTAAAGGCCATTGAACAAATGTATAAAAACAATGCATAACTTCAGTAGAAACCAAAACATGCATTAACATAATATTAGTTGAATCTTTAACTCAAAGGAGACATCTTCATTTGCATGGGCCAAAAGAAAAAATGTAATTTTTTTTTTTCTTCAGAAAAAGGAGTAGACTCTGAGGTTGAAAAGATTCTTACTGCCTTCCTCTCAGCTTCCTTGGTTTCCTCTCATACTATTAAGTTTCTCTCCCCTGTGGTTTAGGTGACACCATACCCAGCCCCACTCTCCCACCCCTTCTCCACCTCCAATTCCATCCCAAGAATGGGCCTCTAATCCCCACTGCAGACCCCACACATCATCTTTCATTTTCTGACCCCCTTTTCCCACCTTTAACCCTCTCTATGCTCCACTTTGCCCAAAGATTTGTTTTCTGCTGATCTTTGATATGAGTACATATGAATACAGTGTTCTTCCTAGGCAACAGAACCACATTTTATCAGTAGCTCCTAGCAATGGTGCCCAGACTCAAAGGAGTTTAAAGGGGAAATGATCCAGCAGTATGTCGTAAGAATGGGCCTAGCCCTAGACATAGCACAACTGTGAATCCCAACTCCTCCACTTAAGATTCAGAAGGTGACCTGAGATATGTGTGTGTGTGTGTGTGTGTGTGTGTGTACACACTTCACTTAGTTTCTTCACTAAGTAACTAAATCAGTTAATCAACATCAGCTTCTTAATCAAAGTAATTCCAAGCCTGATAGTCACTCCTAATTTAAATAAATTTGGTATCTGCCTATGTGTTCTTTGTTGCTAACAACTCATTACTTCCATTTTATGGTACACATACTATTTCTAGTTGCACCTGCCATGAGGCGTGATAAGGAAAAAATGTACTCATAAAGAGCTTAAACAATCATTCAAATGTGATCTGTTTTCAGTGGCTGTGAATCTAGACAATCTGTGTGGGTCTTATATGAATTCAGTTCCTTCCTTTCTGTCCCTCAGACCTCACCATTACCACTTAGAGGTACAGCCAACTGAAACTCCCAAAGCAATTACAAACATCTCAGTCCCTGTTTGCCTGTTTTGGTAACCAATGTTTTCCTAGAGAACCCGGCATGCAACATTGGCCACACCTGCCATAGAACACTGTGTAGTATGGAAAGACTTCCTCTGCCAGAGGCCTTAATTTGCAAAAAGGCTTAAAATCAGGAATGCTATACTTAGACTTTTTAAAAACTACTCCTGTCCCTAACATCTAGAAAATCCAAACATTACAAACGAAGGATTTCGGATGATATGAGCAGCTTAAGATCATATCCTAAATTAATGGCAATTGGATTCAAAGATACTTTCAGAAAACCCAGGGCTTTCTTTAAGCACTTTTTTGTTGTTGTTGTTGTTGTAGTTGTTTTGGTTTTTTCAGTCTGTGTTCTATTTCAGATGTAAGCAAATGCAGGATCTGATGCTGAACCTTGAAAGAAAAGACACACTTCTTTGATTGCTTTCCATGGCTTGTAAAACAGGTTTCATGTTGCAGATATACTCAGATTCAGAATAGAATTGCTACGAGTAGAACAAATCTGTGGACCTCTGCCTTTTAATAAAATGTTGTAGCCTTAGGCTAAATGTGTGTGTATTTCCCATAATCACAACCATTGTCCGTAATTACTTTTAATTACTTAGAAGAAAGAGCAGTTAGTATGCCTGCAAAGAAACAGATATCTGGACTATCTAGAATCATGCCTACTAATAACATTTATCATTTAATAAACACTGGCTACATTTAGGCTTTGTGCTGAGCTGTTAATTCATATTAATTTAGCACTCACAGTAACCAAGGGTATACACACTCATAGTGAATTATTTTTAACTGCCCACCATCCATGCTCCTTCAGGAAACAGTATTGCTTTAGGAAACTCTTCTGTGCATAGTTATGTTGGGAATGTTTATCAAGGTGCCTTCAATGTCATCTTCACATTTTTTCCCCTCACAATGATTGTCTAAAGCTCTCATGACTTTCAATGGCTACACTTAAAGTGTTGGCATATGATGGTTCCCCTATGTCAAATACCAATATTCTCTAAGTTATCCAAGGAAGAATTTTTTAAAAAATCTATGACCACCCACAAACCAAATAATTTTCACAGTGGTTGGGCTGCTAGATTTACTGTCAGTGGTATATGTCATCAAGGTGCTTTTTTCATTCATTCATTACTTTAATGAATCTTTTTCAAATACGTATGTGTCAAGCACGTTAACAGTTATAAGGGATAAAGCTATAGATAAGACACAGTTCCTTTGCTCTGGGAATTCACAGTCTCTGATGAGATAGGCAAGTAAACAGGCAAACTTGACATAGTAAACCGAATGCTCTGTCAAGAGGAAGCGTTAATGTGCGAAGGGAGGAGACAGCAAGAAAGCAGAGAGCGTGTGGGAAATGAGTCCTGAGGGACAGGCAGTGGTGAGATGGGGAAGAAGTGAGGACAGTGGGCTGGAGAAGAAGGGCATTTCAGGTGAAACAGTATTTGCAAAGGCTTAGAGATCTAAAACATGGTTTATTTGTATACCCACTAGTAGTACAGGATGACTGGAGGGAAGGGATGGACTAGAATGAGAGTGTGACCACTACTTGAGCTATGTTGTTCTTGAAAACTTAGATAATGAGCATATATTTAATGTCGTGCCCTATCAGACTTCTCTCCTTCCCCCATTCCCTGCATCTCACCAGTGTCATCTGTCCCATTCCGTTGGAAGCTACTACACACGGTTTATAGAACGTAGTGCATGAGTATGACTGCAGTGCAATTTCACAGTGCATATTAAGCACCTTACCTTGCTTTCTCACGGGGAGAAAAATATTGCTCTGCCCCTATATATTAGCCAAGTCCTATATTAAAAACAATAATTCATACTACTACATGTTAAAATATGTATTTCATATTTTTAATCCACGTGTTGAAATTACTTTGTTCTGTGTTAGGACTCATAAAACTAAAGATAGGTATTATAATAACTTTCAATAAAATATCTCTCTGGCAGGAGCCCTATATATTCCTTTCCTGGAAGATTTTTTATTGCATTTATGTTCTTTTTTCCCCCCCTAACAATGTTTATTGAAATTACCTTAGAATAAAGCTGGGACAGAAGAAAGCTCAGAACTCCGTCCACCTAAGTAAATTTATGGGTGTATTTACCTTCCAGTTCCCTAAGTTTCACAAATCTGACATATTTTCCTCCAGTGAGTTATTGCTTCTATAATCATTGGCTTATAATTATGTACTCAGAAGGGTTTTACCCTTTCTCGGCAATGGTTCTACACTGTTCTTCATTATTAATCCATGATTGGGCATGAGAAAAGTGTCTACTGCTGTGAGCTGTGATCAGAACTACTCAAGACCGTTTCACTCTGTCCCCTCCTTACTGCCCAGCTGCTTTTGTAACTTCAAACTCCACCCTTCAGCTCTTTATTTTACACTGGTAATAGGCTAATCATTTTGAGGGATAATCATTTTTCCCCACCCATCTCCTTGGGAGCACGGTTATTTGAGATTAAGTATGAGATAAAATAAGTCCTGCCACAGAACAGCTTTATGAAATTATAAATAACACACTCAAGAATGATGATCTCCTTTCTTCCAGTGAAAAAGGAAAAGGGAAAGGCCCATAAATATTCTGAAGCCCCACAGAAAACAGCCATACATCTCTGCAGCTGCTCCATGCTAAAAAGAATTAAATTCCTTTAAATCCTTGCTGTTTTAGTTCTTTCCCCTCTATCCCTTCATTCCGAGATGGAGTTGGAGCTCTGAATATCTCAGATGAGAGAGGACCCATCTAGCTTCATTCTGAATGTTCATTCTCTATTTAAATACAAGTTTCCTGAGAGAGTTCTTCAATTAACTAATACCCATTGACTCTAAGCCTATAACCTTGAATGAGATTTGAAAAGTTTGACCATTTTTTCAAAGGTATCTATTAAGATTTTCTTTTCTAAATTGTTGCCAACACACAGTCTCATCTTTGATCAGTGTTAACACCCAAACACACAACTGGATGATTTTTTTTTCTTTGAGACAGGGTGTCTCTCAGTCACCTAGGCTGGAGTGTAGGGGCGTGATCATGGCTCACTTCAGACTCGACCTCCTTGGGCTTAAGTGATTGTCCTGCCTCAGTCTCCTGAGTATCTAGGACTACAGGTACATGCCACCACACCTGAATAATTTATTTATTTTTATTTTTTTGTAGAGACAGGGTCTTGCCATGTTGCCAAGGCTGGTCTCTAACTCCTGGGCTGAAGTGAGTCACCCACCTTGGCCTCCCAAAGTGCTGGGACTACAGGCATGAGCCACCATGTATGGTCAATGATTTTTATATTTAACCAAAAACAGAAAAAACACAGAGCTTGGGCAAGCTTGTTAGAAGCCATTATCTCCCTGTCTCTCTCATCCCTCTCACTGAATCCAAGCCCAGTACAGAAACAACCTCAAAATGTGGTATGATTTTATGACTGTGATACCTATACTCTTATTTTATTCTGATTAAACCCATTTATAGTTACCCTTGAAAGTCACTGACATTGTTATGATAACATGAAACATAAATGACTTTAACTTGTCATACTCAAGTGTGAAAGATGGGGGCATCTCATGAAGCAGATCCTGAATGTTGGAGGTGAAGGGACAGAATTCTAGTCTTGTTAAGATACTATCTGAGGTGACCCTTGTATCCTATGTCTATGAGCTTAAGTATTTCGATTGGAACAACACCCTGTGAATTTTAAAACTGTCTTACCGCGTTTGTGTCATGGGTTCTTCCAGCTATAACTTTCCCCTCTTCCCTCTACCTACTCCTGAAGATAATCACTTGCCAAGATATGACTACATGCATAACTTACTTGCTCATATTTCCATGAAATGAGAAAGCTTTAAAGAGAATTGCCCTGAGCTAAAGATACTGCATTCCGTCTGACCAAAATTAGGTTATTGGAACAGAGCTCTCTAAAACTGAATTAATAAAAAAATTCCGGGCATATGATTTTATTTATATTTGCACTGACATTTACATTGTCTCATTCACTCACTAATTTCCTTGACAAGTGTTTATTAATTGCCTATAATGTGTCAATCACTGTGCTTGGGGCCAGGCTGACCTGGTCCTTGTCTTAATGGACTTTACAGACTACTGAGATTTAAGCCAAGTCAAACCAGAAAACACTGATTAGTTGCTAAATTATTAGCTATAAAATCTTAAAATTACTGTTGGGCTCATAAGCATTACCCAACAGTAACAATGATTACTCATTGTCACTAAAGACAGTAGACTACATAGGAATTCAAGCAAATAGTATCACCCACTCCTTAAAACCTCTACCCATCCTCAGTAGTCAGCATATTATTTTTCTTGTTTTCCACAATGCATATACTAGAGCAGGATGAAGAATGACATGACTTATAATAACTTTTGCTAATGAATTAGTCTTTAAGGAAATCCCTTTGCAGACTCAAGATTTAATTAACAGTAGAAAAACCAAGCTAAGGTTGGCCAAATTTTGTGCCGAGGATTGGGATCCTTTATTTCTATCCTTGAGGTCTTCTAGGATTATATAAATAAATGTGGTGCAGCAGCTTAAATTTTTTTCCCCACTTTTAAGATTTTTCATCTTTTTGCTTAAAAAGGGAAGGGTAGATCAAGAGAGAGGGGAGGGAGGAAGGAGAAGAGAGTGGGTGGAAAAGGGATTAATCTGTTGTTCAAGGCAGGCTGACAGAGAGAAGAGGAGTATTGAACCACAGAAGATTAACCAAACTTCAATGTACCTTCCCAAAAGCAGGAGGAATGTAATGCTACGTGGTGTTCCACTGATAAGCAAATCCCTCTAAATCCTTTCAATTTATTTCTTGGCCTGAAGAAATTACATATTATTTAGGAGACAGAAAAATAAAATAAATAAAACCATCCACCCAAACCACACCATCTTTTAAGAATCTAGATTGGATGCCTGTTGATTATATACACATAAAGACCTGGCTTTGATGGCTGCTCTTCTTTCTTATTGGTACTGTCCTCTCTAGGATTGCTAATGAGAAAGTCTTGGCTGTGTTTTCCACTGTTAGCTCTTTTGTTTACACCACAAATACTCATTTTGAGTATTTAGGGTCTAACCATTATAAGGGAAATTTAGCTGAAGCTCCAATAGACCATATCTACTTTTTTCCCTCCCTTTTTTCCTTCCTTTCTTCTTATTTTCCTCCCTCAAGCCTTCCCTCTAAGAAAGAGAAGCAAGCTCAAGAAGATGTAAACACAAGAAGAGAGTGCATGTTAGTGCTTCCCAAAACTTAGTATGTGGCACAGACAACTTATCCAGAACAATCAAATGCAACGAAGTGAATATAAAATACAACTTCTAGAAATACAAGGCTATCTTTTCCTTATTGCACTGAGGAAAAAAAAAAAAAAAGTATATCCCACTCAGCCATGTAATATAATGTTAGAAAAGTCAGAGACAGGTGTTAGAGCAACAGCAGAAGTTAAAGCAAGTTTTGGGCATTTGAAACTGGACTTAATAAAATAGGGAGTTACAAGTGATCTGCAGCCAGTGAGTCTGGGACAGAACTATGAAGGAAAAGAGAGTCAATTTAGGAATATGGTGTGAAGTCCCAGTAGAGGAAAAATGCAAAGGTCAGCTTTGGATTGAGAATTTATCCCCACTCATGCCTAGAAGAAAATACCAATCTCCCACAGAGAAATGTGGGAGGATGGGTTCCCATAAAGCTATATGATTTATATACAAAATCTCTAGTTAGGGAACATCTTCAGGTGCTATTAAATTAAGAAGTTCAGAAACCCAGCCCCAGAAATCACATCCTTATTCCCAGCCTGCAGTTAGTAGTAAATAGATAAACCCATCTTAGATATTGATTCAAAATAATTTACAAAAGCAAACACAACAGAACTTCTATGTGGAAAGAGACGAGATGAATCATTTCTCATTTCTGATGGACAGTGAGGCTAATCAGTTTTCCCTGTTCTAGTTCATAAACAGCAACACTCATTTGCTGTCAAAATGGGTGTTAGAAATGTAGTAGGTGTAATCACAGGCATGAGATCCATGAGGTCATCCACAGGGCTTTTTGCTCACAAAGACCCTTTGCTAGGTTGTGTGCTCTCATCTTACCATCTTGAAATTCCCAATCATTCATCTTTGCACTTGTGCTTTGTAAGAGAAGTTCAGTGGAACGATGGGGCATGAAAGCAAGCAGAGGAGATACATGCAACGCGTGCGTCTACTTCCATTCCTTGCCACTCATCCTCATACAGTGTTCCTGGTGTTCCAATGGCACAGGATCCTGTGGACTCGCCACATATAGGAGTAATCTGAATCGAACAGCTTTATTTGAATTTATCCCCCAATATTTCTCCTTGGGAGGTTGGTATTGTCTTCTAGGCAAGAGTAACTAGGGTAAGTTCTCAGGCCAAAGCTGGCCTCCTTTGCTTTTCCTCTCTCCGGGCTCTATATCA
>NW_012109808.1:610865-613386 GCF_000951045.1 Mandrillus leucophaeus | reverse complement strand
GACCTCTTCTTTTTGGTTCTACCAGATATATCAGTAGGCTGAAGTTAAAAAGTGTTGGCATGTGCGTGCATCAAGAAGTGAAACAAAAAGCAGTAAGTTACTTTTGGATAGCATTTCCACTCTTCCAATAAGAACAAAAGACATATGCGTATATGGGCTATGACATACAAATTAAGTTATTTCAGTGATTCTGCATTTGAGCTGAATGCTCTTATATCTGGATTTAAAACTGACATTGCACATAATATAAACATGAATGCTAATATTCATGCTAATTTACATTTTTATTTCCTTAAATGTCATTCAATAGTAAATAAGAAACATAAATATTGAAGAAAGGGAAAAGAAATTCTATTCTAGCACTTTTAACACTTTTTTTTCTTGATTTTTGGGCAAGGGACCCCTTAGTTTTATTTTGCATTGGTTTCCACAAATTATATAGCTACCCCTAAGAACAGTTCTGAAAAATGATTTTGAACAGGCCAAAGGAGTGTGACATGGTTTCAGAAACTCAAATTATGACAAATAGATTATGTTCCTGAAACCAGGTCCCTCGTGCTTCCCACCCAGCCTCATGACTGTGGGTCTTAACTAGCTTTACTCTCTCAAAGGTACTAGGAGGAAACAGCACTCCTATTCCTATACTGGTGTGGCTCTTTTAATGCACATGCTCCCACCCTCACTCCCCTCTCTATCTACCCAAACCCATTTAATAACACTCCAAACAATCTTCTCTAATAAGGGTGCAGCTTTTGTTTATTTCCACTTCTTTTCATTTCTGAGAATTCTGGGTTTTAATGCAAGCACTTTGAAAAAGAATGATGACCATATAATTTTCTGGAAAAAAAAAAAATACAACAACTTTTTATACACAGAAGTGATGTGGTAGATGACAAAACCGGAACTCAGACCTGATCATAGGGAATCCAGAACCTTTGCTCGCATTGGCTTTAAGGCTAACTTCCCTCAAAGAACTTGGAAAGCCAGCTGATCTCAGGAAAAGTGGGCTGCCTTTCCACCCTAGCCCTTTAGGAAGAGAGAGCCAATAAGCCCAAACTCTGCTGAGTCAGTGGCATCTTTAAAAACTGTCAGAAAAATATTTTTAATTTACACTCTGACTCTTTGAAAGAAATCAATATGTCATTTGCTGGGACTTTTAAAATCTAAGCATCTGTATTTAGTTTTTCTAGATTTTTTTTTCCTGTAGTCTTCTAGGGAGCAAAGGAAAAAGTGTTTCATTTGTATACATATTGATTCAAACGCTTTGAGCAAAAAATAAACAACTAAATACAGCAGAGTAGCTTTAATGACAAACTTTTAGAGATCAAGATCTCTAAGCAACACAGTCTCATTTGAGGTGATTGGAAGTAAACAAAAATCAATAAAACAGAATTACTGGGCAATAAACAAGAGAAGCCACATTTATAATTGAAGAGGCTTCTTTTCATGCATTCATTACTGAAGAATGCACTCAAGCTCTATTCTATTTTTACAGCAGCATAGATTTCCTCCCAGCTTGTAGTCTTTTTCTTGCTTTTTTTTCTGTTTCGAGAGGTGCTGTAAAAGAGTTTAACATATATCTGGAGGCTTCTATACTCCTACAGCTGCTCAGAGAACCCAAAAGACACAAGAAGTGCTTAGCGCAGTAGACAGGAAGTGTCTCCTCAAACACTTCTCATCTCAGGTCTTTATATGTCCAGCAAAGTGCCAGGTGAGAAGTGTGGCATAACATGGACATAAGTAAGCCCTGATGGAGCTTGGTGCCTGCCTTTAAAGTGCTTTCAGTGTAGCAGGGAAGATGACTATTGTAGACATTGTCAATATCTATTCCCCTCTTCCTCCTTGCTAGGGCTGGCAATGTGACCAGCCTAACCAAGCCTCCTTTACAACTAAAAGTGGCCATGTCGTAGCTGTGGACAAAGAGCTAAACAAACAAATCCTCTAGAGGCTTTAGAAATGCTTGTTCTATTCTTGATAAAAGAAAAAGACTCAGCTGGTCTCACTGCTTTCCCTTCTTCCTTGGGTTTGCACAGGATATGTGGAGCTGCAGCAATCACTTTATACCCATAAGGTGGCAAGTTGGGGGGAAAGCCAAGAAAAGAACTGGGACGCTGACTCAGATATTGTCAAATATTAAATCTGACAATTATAAAATAAAAATTTATTATCAAATAATTTATATATAATTTATTATAAATTGATTATATAATTATTAATTTTAATGTATAAGTATAATTTATAATTATTAATTATAATATTTATGATAAAATGAAAATTTGGCTCCTATTATAGGAGCCAAATTGAGCAGTTTTGTGTTCTCTAAACTTCGCAATTCTTATTAAATAAGAAAATGTATCCTGTCTTCAGTCACTGCAGGTAGAGTTTTCTCTTACTAGAAGTTGGAGCCAATCATAACAGAGAGAGCAATAGAGGCCGGGCGCGGTGGCTCAAGCCTGTAATCCCAGCACTTTGGGAGGCCAAGACGGGCGGATCACGAGGTCAGGAGATCGAGACCATCCTG
>NW_012109808.1:609285-609675 GCF_000951045.1 Mandrillus leucophaeus | reverse complement strand
AGGGTACATGTGCACAACGTGCAGGTTTGTTACATATGTATACTTGTGCCATGTTGGTGTGCTGTACCCATTAACTCATCATTTACATTAGGTATATCGCCTAATGCTATCCCTCCCCTCTCCCCCCACCCACAACAGGCCCCAGTGTGTGATGTTCCCCTTCCTGTGTCCAAGTGTTCTCATTGTTCAATTCCCTCGTATGAGTGAGAACCTGTGGTGTTTGGTTTTCTGTTCTTGCGATAGTTTGCTGAGAATGATGGTTTCCAGCTGCATCCATGTCCCTACAAAGAACATAAACTCAACCTTTTTTATGGCTGCATAGTATTCCATGGTATATATGTGCCACATTTTCTTAATCCAGTGTGTCATTGATGGACATTTGGGTTGGTT
>NW_012109808.1:602083-609235 GCF_000951045.1 Mandrillus leucophaeus | reverse complement strand
AAATAGAAAGAGGAACCACAAGCAGAGGATGCAAGGGCCCCACGGGATTGGTCTCCACCTTTGGGGCTCATTAGTCACCAAGTGACATTCTAGCAATACGCAGGAGTGGGACCTGGGTATCAGCCTGATGAGGAAAGCTCCACTGTGATTACAATGCCCACCACAGCTTGGATGTGTGTCCCCTCCAAATCTCATGTTGAAATATAATCCCTAATGTTGGAGGTGGGGCTGGTGGGAGGTGTTTGGGTCAGAGGGGTGGATCCCCCATGAATGACTTGGTGCCCTCCCCATGGTAATGAGTTCACATGAGATCGTTGTTTAAAAGAGTCTGAGCCGGACCGGGCATGGTGGCTCATGCCTGTAATCCCAGTACTTTGGGAGGCCAAATCAGGTGGATCATGAGGTCAGGAGTTCAAGACCAACCTGGCCAAGATGGTGAAACTCTACCTCTACTAAAAACACAAAAATTTAGCCAGGTGTGGTGGCATGCGTCTGTAATCCCAGATACTCGAGAGGCTGAGGCAGGAGAACTGCTTGAACTCAGGAGGTGGAGGTTGCAGTGAGCTGAGCTCGCACTACTGCACTCTAGCCTGGGTGACAGAGTGAGACTCTGTCTCAAAATAAATAAATAAATAAATAAATAAAAGCCTGGGCCAGACACAGTGGTTCACGCCTGTAATTCCAGAACTTTTGGAGGTGAAGGAGGGAGGATTACTTGAGCTCAGAAGTTTGAGACCAGCATGGGAAACATAATGAAATCCCATCTCAACAAAACAATTTTAAAAAATTAAAAATTAGATGTGGTGGTGCAGGCCCATAGTCCCAGCTACTCAGGAGGCTGAGGCAGTAGGATTGATTGAGCACAGGAGTTTGAGGCTGCAGTGAGCCATGATCGTGCCACTGTCTCAAAAAATTAAATTAAAAAAAGGGTGGCACCTCTGCCTCCTGTCTCCCTTGCTCCCTCTCTTACCATGTGACATGCCTGCTCCCTGTTTGCCATTCACCATGAGTAAAAGCTTCTTGAGACCTTGCCAGAAGCCAAGCAGATGCTGGCACTGCTTGTACAGCCTACAGACTCTGAGCCAAATAAACCTCTTTTCTTTATAAATTATTCAGTCTCAGATATTTCTTTCATAGTAACAGAACACAGACTAACACATAAGGGACAATATTTTCAATTAAATATCTTAGAAACATCAGCAGTCACCACATCCCATACTGAATTGATTATCTCCTCCCTCTGCTGCCTTCCTGGCCTCTGTCTATGGTGTCCTTACACTCTAGGAATAAGCCTCAGGGTCATCTTTAAATCTGTCAGAGGTGCTTAAACCAGAGCAACTCCATCTTGAATAGGAGCTGGGTAAAATGAGGCTGAGACCCACTGGGCTGCATTCCCAGATAGTTAAGGTATTCTAAGTCACAGGATGAGATAGGAGGTCAGCACAAGATCCAGGTCATAAAGACCTTGCTGATAAAACGGGTTGCAGTAAAGAAGCTAGCCAAAATTTACCAAAACCAAGATGGCGATGAGAGTGACCTCTTCTCCTTGTCACTGCTACACTCCCATTAGCAACATAACAGTTGAAAAATGCCATGGCTTGTTTAGCATATCATCAAGAGACAACAGTAGTTACCCTATAAGGTCTAAAAAGGAGAGGCATGAATATTCCACCCCTTGTTGAGCATATCATTAAGAACCATAAAAATGAGCAACCAGCAGCCCTTGGGGATGCTCTATGGAATAGCCAATCTTTTATTCCTTTACTTTCTTAATAAACTTGCTTTCACTGTACGCTATGAACTCACCCTAAATTCTTTCTTGTGTGTGATCCAAGAACCCTCTCTTGGGGTCTAAATAGGGACCTCTTTCCTGTAACAAATCCTCCCTGCTCCCCGTCACACCTCCAGGCACCAAGTCATGCAAAGCCATCTCTAAAATGTTACTCCTGTTTTCGTTCCTACTGCCCTGGTTGCTTATATGGATGAATCTTAAAATTCCCTACCCAGACTCCCCATTTACCCTTATCGCCTCCTCTTAATGAACTCTAGAAAGTACTTCCAGGATAAAAATACAGTTTTCATGTTTCACTCTGTTGGTTCAAATTTATCTCACTATCAAAGTCTAGACTTAAAAAAAATTAAAATTCAAGATCCTCCACCTCTGGACTCCAATGTAATTTTGTAGTATCATCTTCCATTACCATTTGTCCCTATAAATGCCTCCACATACTGACTATTAAATGTTTTCAATTCTCTGAACAAGTGTATTAAGTTTGTAACTTTATGTTTCGGCTTCTACTGCTCCTTACCCAACTCTATTTGCATTTCATTCCATTTATACCTGCTGAAACTGTATATATATTTTTTAAGGTCCAAGCCAAACACTTCCTTATGTAATGTTTTTCTGATCCCAAAGCTGAAAAATAAAATACTCCCTTTAGCATAGCAACTCAATAGTTTCTTGGAATCACACTGAACGTACTTAATATACATTGACTTATACTATTTTCCCTTCTATGTGATTGCTATTTGAAGGAGACAAGGGACAGAATCTAGAGGCAACTATATCAAGGGAAAAGTTTTATGTTTTGAGTCAGAAAACATGATCTCAGTCCATTATGGTGAGAGCCCAAGGCAATCACAGACACTGCATCCTAGTTTTCTCTTCTGTTAATTTGAATCAGTGACGTTTACTTCATGCCATTGTTATGTGGTTTGAAATGGATATCAGTGAGTCAGAGATGTTACTCTTCTGTGATGTGTTCTTAATAGTGTTATTTATTATTGGTCTGAAATCACCCACAGGGTTACTGTACTCCTGGACCAGAGCCTAGGTGCATAGAAAAAACTTGAATGGATAGCAGGTACTCAAGAAATGTCTGTTGATTTCAACAGAATTGGGTGAGACAGGTGATACGGTTTGGCTCTGTGTCCTGCCCACATCTCACCTTGAATTCTGATAATCCCCATGTGTCATGGGAGGGAACATGGTGGGAAGTAATTGAATCATGGGGGTAGGTTTTTCCCGTGCTGTTCTTGTGATAGTGAATAAGTTTCATGAGATCCGCTGGTTTTATAAAGGGGAGTTCCCCTAAACATGCTCTCTTGCCTGCCACCATGTAAGACATGCCTTTGCTCTTCTTCCATCTTCCACCATGATTGTGAGGCCTCCCCAGCTACGTGGAGCTGTGAAGTCCATTAAACCTCTTTCCTTTATAAATTATCCAGTCTCAGGTATGTCTTTATTAGCAGCATGAGAACAGACTAACACACCAGGAGTCATGTTCAAAGGATGGACATGCATGAGGTGGAAGAGAGGAAGTATTTCCCATCCTTGTGAAATTATTACTCATTCTGATTTTTGGAGGTATCAGGGGCAGAAATAGCTTTATAAGCTATTGTTTCAAGAATGAAGGTTTTCCATCAATGGATGAATAAATTTTTTTAAATGTGATATATATACACAATGGATAGAATAATATTCAGCCTTTAAAAAGCAGGAAATTCCATTACTTGGAACAACGTAGATGGAGCTAAAGGACACTATGCTAAGTGAAGTAAGTCAGGCACAGAGAGACAAATACCATATGATCTCATCTATATGTAGAAATCTAAAAAGTCAAACTCATAGAAGTAGAGTGGAGTGGTGGTTATCAGAGGCTGAGGAGGGAAAGGTCGATGGGGAATGAGGAGATGTTGGTTAAAGAGTACGAAGTTTCAGACAGGAGAAATAGGTTCTGATCTATTACACAGCATGGTAACTAAAGTAAATAATGAATTGCCTATTTCAACATTATATATTTTAAAATTCATTCATGTAAAAAAATAAATTGTAAATGTTCTTGCTACAAAGAATTTAAGGTAATTAGTATGTTAATTATCCTGGGATGATCATTCCACAATGTACATAGGCATTGCAACATCACGTTGTACCTACATATACAATTATTATTTGTCAGTTAAAACTTTAAAAAAAGAACAGGAGTTTCTCTGGAAGAGTACATTTGCTTTCAAGACAGAAAATGTCTCAATGGTCCATAAAAGTCCATAAGCAACTAATGTTTCAATTCTACAACCATGTACCAGAGAGATAAATTTCTTATTTGCAGGACTATAGGTTTAAAGTAAGTCAAATATCATGTAGATCTGAAAACTGGAGTGATTGAACATTTGGACCACTTTTTTTGCAAAGTGCCAAAATGGAGATTTGGGGTTTTGCTTCTCCTTCTTTCAAATAGCCTTAGCTGAGCAGCAGCTAGGAGGAACCTATGATTCTTTGGCCATACTAGCTTGTCTCACTTAAACCCTTAAGTGGAATTCTTTATATAAAGAAAAGTAAGAGTAGTGTAATCACTCTGAATAAATGCCTTGTAAAATGACTTCAGCAATTATGCTGTTTGTAAGTACCTCTGAGTCCATTAAGATAAACATCTATCTTAGAATATCCACATTAATGCACTAGACTGTTCTTTCTTACATAAATCTTAGCTGAACACTGTGCAGTTAACACAGTTTATCATCCCTTGCTCTTCTTCCCTTCGATGCACACATTAATGCATGCAGTGGGATAGGATTTAAATAGTGCTAGTCGTACAGCACACATTAACACACAAGGCAGTCTCTAAACACTTTTAAATGCAGAATAAATATACTTTAGGTTTTAAATACCTTCATAAGCTGTATACCCAAGAATACATTGGACTGGTCTCTTAATTTCCCACATAAGCAACATCTTACAGGCAAAAGCAATAAATGCTTACACATAAAACAGTTTTAATATGCTTCCAATTGCTCAGCACACATAGGTCCAAATGAAATCTAACTCCCTAGTTACCCCTCCATGAAACAAGTGTATCTCTATCTATATTTATATCATAAAATATATCCATAGCCATATCTGTATTTTAAGCGTTGACCCAATTTCATTAACTTTTGTAGCCAAACTGGGAAAATGAGCAAGGATCCCTAGTACTTATTCAGATCCCTGGTTTCTTCGCTGCTGTGCTGAAGTGAAGACAGTCCATAAACAGTCTATAGCTTTAACTCTCTTTTGTGGCTGTCACATTGGTTATAACAATGACACTAGCAAGGGTAATATAAAATTTAACAGTGAGTATTTAATAATCAGTGCAGAAGAAGAACTGATTAATTCGACAGTGGCCACAGCGCTGGAGCTGGGTTCTGGAAGTCTCCTCTGTCCCAAGCCTCATTCTGCCTCACTGTTGGGACAGAGGTGTGTCTTGCTGCAGGAACACAGGTGACCTGGAGGTAAAGGACACTTGGAGGTCTTGAGACAGTGGTTATTTACCACCTAGTAACAAAGTGTTTCTTAAGAGACAGTTCAGCAGATGATATTCAGGAGACTAACAGGGTGCAATCAATTTGTCCTGGAATAAATTTCATTTCATTGAGAAAAATTCTGCTTAGTGATCTCAAAGGGTAGTCCCAACTATGCCAAGGTTGATGACTCACCAATCATTCATTCAACCTTTCTTTCTGGAGCTAATGCTTTGGGGGAAACCGAAAGCCATATGAAGTGGCCCAAATCCTCAAGAAGCTTACAATTAAGTAGCTAAGTGTTTGGCCTAAGTGTCCTTAAATGATAGTAAAAAGAAAAAACCTGCTCTGAGGAAAGAGAGGCAAATTATGAGTGGGATGTCAGAGGAATTCATGGGGATGATGGTCTTTGGCTTTGATAGAATAATAAATAGGATATTAATAGTCAAAGGTGAGAGCAGCTAGTCCAGGTAAATGGCACAAATTAATGCCTAGAGGCAGGAAAGTAAAAAGGAAGGAATGGGAATAAGAGACTCATTTGATTTAGTTAGAACATAGAGTAAGCATGAAGTCATCAGGTGGTGGGATGAACATGCATACACAGCCAGAGGCAAAGAGGACCGAGAGGAGGTGTAAGGGGCTCCAGGGAAACCCACCTTTGCTGCTTAACAAACAAATCAAATCAAATGTACACTAATGGTGCACCAGTAAAGTGATCTTTTTATTCAAAGGGCAGCAAGTATTATTTGTTTAATCCTAGAAAGAATGTATGTCCCAGGTATTTAGAGCAACTGTTATGCCAAGCAAATTTTTACTGCTGGGAAATCTCAGGCAAATGAGGCCATTACTGTATACACTTCAGAGATGAACAGAATGCCTGTTTTCACCTCTTCTTAACAACACTTTTATGAGAAAGCCCTACAAAGAATTCTTATCTGTGGGTAACAATTCTGTTCTCTGTTTTGAAATTCATCCTGCAGAGTTTTTCTGTCTTGCAACTGAATGAAATGTTTAGCCTGTGCAACAGTTAATAAAGCCCCGCAGAGTGACTTTCAGCCCTGCTGGATGTGATTAAATGGTCAGGTTCACACCTATGCGTCTGTGTGTGCGTGTGCATGTAGGCACGTGTGTATGTGTGTGTGTGTGAGAATAACAAAAATGTAAAAATAATAAAGTTAATTTTAATAGCCCAATGAGTCCCAGCTGGAACATACTTGTAAAAGTTACATAAAGGAAACTTAGCTTTAAACACCATTTGGACCATGCTGTGCTCGTTTGAACTTTACCTGTTAAAAAAAATAAAATAAAATAAAGCAACACAACAAAAAGTACCTACGAATGTAACTAAAGAAGAGATTTTCTGATTCTTTGGAGATCTGATGCTCTTGACTTCAAACTGCAGCCCATCTCCTTCAGTCCTATATGACACAGGGATAAACTTTCTTTGTTTTTGTTTTTTATTATACTTTAAGTTCTAGGGTACATATGTACAACGTACAGGTTTGTTACATATGTATATATGTGCCATGTTGGTTTGCTGCACCCGTTAACTCATCATTTACATTAGGTATATCTCCTAATGCTATACCTCCCCGCTCACCCCACCCCACAACAGGCCCCAGTGTGTGATGTTCCCCACTCTGTGTCCAAGTGATCTCATTGTTCAGTTCCCACCTATGAGTGAGAACACGTGGTGTTTGGTTTTCTGTCCTTGCGATAGTTTGCTCAGAATGATGGTTTCTAGCTTCATCCATGTCCCTACAAAGGACATGAATTCATCCTTTTTTATGGCTGCATAGTATTCCATGGTGTATATGTGCAACATTTTCTTAATCCAGTCTGCCATTGATGGACATTTGAGTTGGTTCCAAGTCT
>NW_012109808.1:561112-599928 GCF_000951045.1 Mandrillus leucophaeus | reverse complement strand
AAGTTGGATTCCTAGGTATTTTATTCTCTTTGAAGCAATTGTGAATGGGAGTTCACTCATGATTTGTCTCTCTGTTTGTCTGTTATTGGTGTATAAGAATGTTTGTGATTTTTGCACACTGATTTTGTATCCTGAGACTTTGCTGAAGTTGCTTACCAGCTTAAGGAGATTTTGGGCTGAGATAATGTGGTTTTCTAAATATACAATCATATCATCTGCAAACAGGGACAATTTGACTTCCTCTTTTCCTAATTGAATACCCTTTATTTCTTTCTGCTGCCTGATTGCCCCGGCCAGAACTTCCAACACTATGTTGAATAGGAGAGAGAGAGGGTGTCCCTGCCTTGTGCCAGTTTTCAAAGGGAATGCTTCCAGTTTTTGCCCATTCAGTATGATACTGGCTGTGAGTTTGTCATAAATAGCTCTTATTATTTTGAGATACATTCTATCAATACCAAATTTATTGAGAGTTTTTAGCATGAAGGGCTGTTGAATTTTGTCAAAGGCCTTTTTTGCATCTATTGAGATAATCATGTGATTTTTGTCTTTGATTCTGTTAATATGCTGGATTACATTTATTGGTTTGCATATGTTGAATCAGCCTTGCATCCCAGGGATGAAGCCCACTTGATCATGGTGGATAAGCTTTTTGATGTGCTGCTGGATTCAGTTTGTCAGTATTTTATTGAGGATTTTTGCATCGACGTTCATCAGGGATATTGGTCAAAAATTCTCTTTTTTTATTGTGTCTCTGTCAGGCTTTGGTATGAGGATGATGTTGGCCTCATAAAATGAGTTAGGGAGGATTCCCTCTTTATCTATTGATTGGAATAGTTTCAGAAGGAATGGTACCAGCTCCTCCTTGTACCTCTGGTAGAATTCGGCTGTGATTCGGTCTGGTCCTGGACTTTTTTTGGTTGGCAGGCTATTAATTATTGCCTCAATTTCAGAGCCTGTTATTGGTCTGTTCAGGGGTTCAACTTCTTCCTGGTTTAGTCTTGGGAGAGTGTATGTGTCCAGGAATTTATCCATTTCTTCTAAGTTTTCTGGTTTATTTGCGTAGAGGTGTTTATAGTATTCTCTGATGGTAGTTTGTATTTCTGTGGTCTCAGTGGTGATATCCCCTTTATCATTTTTTATTGCATCTATTTGATTCTTCTCCCTTTTCTTCTTTATTAGTCTTGCTAGCAACCTATCAATTTTGTTGATCTTTTCAAAAACCAGCTCCCGTATTCATTGATTTCTTGAAGGGTTTTTTTTGGTCTCTATCTCCTTCATGTCTGTTCTGATCTTAGTTATTTATTGCCTTCTGCTAGCTTTTAAATGTGTTTGCTCTTGCTTCTCTACTTCTTTTAACTGTGATGTTAGGGTGTTATTTTTAGATCTTTCCTGCTTTCTCTTGTGGGCATTTAGTGCTATAAATTTCCCTCTACACACTGCTTTAAATGTGTCCCAGAGATACTAGTATGTTGTATCTTTGTTCTCACTGGTTTCAAAGAACATCTTTATTTCTGCCTTTATTTCATTATGTACCCAGTAGTCATTCAGGAGCAGGTTGTTCAGTTTACATGTAGTTGAGCGATTTTGAGTGAGTTTCTTAATCCTGAGTTCCAGTTTGATTGCACTGTGGTCTGAGAGACAGTTTGTTATAATTTCTATTCTTTTATATTTGCTGAGGAGTGCTTTACTTCCAACTATGTGGTCAATTTTGGAATAAGTGTAATGTGGTGCTGAAAAGAATGTATATTCTATTAATTTGGGGTGGAGAGTTCTGTAGATGTCTGTTAGGTCCACTTGGTGCAGAGCTGAGTTCAATTCCTGGACATCCATGTTAACTTTCTGTCTCATTGATCTGTCTAGTGTTGACAGTGGGGTGTTAAAGTCTCCCATTATTATTGTGTGGGAATATACGTCTCTTTGTAAGTCTCTAAGGATTCGCGTTATGAATCTGGGTGCTCCTGTATTGGGTGCATATATATTTAGGATAGTTAGCTCTTCTTGTTAAATTGATCCCTTTATCATTATGTAATGGCCTTCTTTGTCTCTTTTGATCTTTGTTGGTTTAAAATCTGTTTTATTGGAGACTAGGATTGCAACCCCTGCCTTTTTTTGTTTTCCATTTGCTTGGTAGATGTTCCCCTATCCCTTTATTTTGAGTGTATGTGTGTCTCTGCACATAACAAACAGAAAGGACATCCACCCCAAAACCCCATCTGAACGTCACCATCATCAAAGACCAAAGGTAGATAAAACCACAAAGATGGGGAAAAAACAGAGCAGAAAAGCTGAAAATTCTAAAAATCAGAGTGCCTCTCCCCCTCTAAAGGAACGCAGTTCCTCATCAGCAATGGAACAAAGCTGGATGGAGAATGACTTTGACGAGTTGAGAGAAGAAGGCTTCAGACGATCAAACTTCTCCGAGCTCAAGGAGGAAGTTCAAACCCATCGCAAAGAAGCTAAAAACCTTGAAAAAAGATTAGACGAATGGCTAACTAGAATAACCAATGTAGAGAAGTCCTTAAATGACCTAATAGAGCCGAAGACTGTAGCACGAGAACTACGTGACAAATGCACAAGCTTCAGTAACCAATTTGATCAACTGGAAGAAAGGGTATCAGTGACTGAAGATCAAATGAATGAAATGAAGCGAGAAGAGAAGTTTAGAGAAAAAAAGAGTGAAAAGAAATGAACAAAGCCTCCAAGAAATATGGGAGTATGTGAAAAGACCAAATCTATGTCTGATTGGTGTACCTGAAAGTGATGGGGAGAATGGAACCAAGTTGGAAAACACTGCAGGATATTATCCAGGAGAACTTCCCCAACCTAGCAAGGCAGTCCAACATTCAAATTCAGGAAATACAGAGAATCCCACAAAGATACTCCTTGAGAAGAGCAACTCCAAGAGACATAATTGTCAGATTCACCAAAGTTGAAATGAAGGAAAACACATTAAGGGCAGCCAGAGAGAAAGGTCAGGTTACCCACAAAGGGAAGCCCATAAGACTAACAGCAGATCTCTTGGCAGGAACTCTACAAGCCAGAAGACAGTGGGAACCAATATTCAACATTCTTAAAGAAAAGAATTTTCAACCCAGAATTTCATATCCAGCCAAACTAAGTTTCATAAGTGAAGGAAAAATAAAATCCTTTACAGACATGCAAATGCTGAGAGATTTTGTCACCACCAGGCCTGCCCTATGAGAGTTCCTGAACAAAGCACTAAACATGGAAAGGAACAACTGGTACCAGCCACTGCAAAAACATGCCAAAATGTAAAGCCCATTGATTCTAGGAAGAAACTGCATCAACTAAGGAGCAAAATAACCAGCTAACATCATCATGACAGGATCAAATTCACACATAACAATATTAACTTAAATGTAAATAGGCTAAATGCTCCAATTAAAAGACACAGACTGGCGCAAACTGGATAAAGAATAAAGACCCACCAGTGTGCTGTATTCAGGAGACCCACCAGTGTGCTGTATTCAGGAGACCCACCAGTGTGCTGTATTCAGGATAAAGCTTTCTTTTTAAAGGAGCCAAAAGAGCCTTCTAAATTCCAGTCTTAATCTTTGGAGGAAAAAATTTTAAAAACACATGCAAAAATAAACCCAGTACCCTTTAAATCTAATTTAAAGAGATTTCTGAACAACTCAATTGCTTTCTTCAATATTCAGAGGTAAAAGGTAAAACCCCTTGGGAAAGACATTGGCATTTCTAAACCTTGAAGCATCATCCAACCCAAAGAAGGAAAAAAGTAATCATGCTAAGGGCATAGAACTGAAGTCACGATTTCAATAACACGTTAATAACCATGGAGCACATCATGCTTTACATTTTTTTTTGTTTTTATTAGAGCTAAGGCTGGGATATTTAATATTCATAAACCAATTTATAGTTAGAAATGTTTTTGGCTGTTCAGTTTTTCAGCTAAAAGAGGATCCGTTTCCATCTTTTACATAAGACAATATATTTGAAGGAGAGATGTTTCAGGGAGTATTTAATTGTATCCTTTTATTAAAAGGGAGAATAATATTTTCTTTCAGGAGACAAATTTCATGTGAAGTTTTAATTGCCGAGACTCACAGCACCCAATCAGACCATTTTTATTTTTATTTTTTGCATTACAAGGGCAGTGAGGAGATTACTTAAAGAGGCAAAATCAAAAAGGTCACAGAAAGAATGAAGAAGAGGAATTAGGATTCACTGTCCTCACAAAATGAGTGCTAAGGCTTAATCTGCAAAATCCTACAAAACACAGACAATGTATGACAAAGGAAGTTCTAAAGACATACATGATACTATTAGAATTTTACATAATAAAACATTCGGTTATATTACTGTCACATTTTCATTAAAACTAATTACTCAGAGCCTGTTAAAGTGAGTAGCATCCAGATGAAAGGATTTTATTTGGAAATTTTAAGATTTTGGAAATGCTCTTAATGGAGTTGAAGAAATGTCTGTTTTTTTTAGTCATTATCAACATTGTGAGATTCTAGGCAATAAAGCAATGGGAATCTGGAAATATACCATTTAGTCTTCAAAGGGACAGGAAAAGAGCAGGACTGAAAACCGAGACTCCATTGTAAATCAGCTCTCTCTTTTCTAAAAATGCTCACCTGATTCATAAAAAAGCAATCCGTAACATTTAAATGTATTTTCCCACTTAATAACAGTAATGACCTTCTGGGTCACACATTTCCTCCTAGTTAACGATCAGTTAGCTGAAAGGCTGGGTAACAAAGACCTGCAGCCTTGTCACTAGCTGCCAATTAACGTCCACTTTATCAGTCAGTGCTATTTAAATAGAACAAGACATATGCCAAGCTATCCACAGAGGGCCAGACACCAAAATCATATCATTAAAAACACACTTCCATCAAAGCAAAGCTCTCGGGACATTTATGCTATCACAGCAGTCATTTTTCTGAAAGATAGGCAGTGGCAATGTAACCCCTTTGTTCCAACGTTCAACAGAGGGACCTTACCTGAGAAGATAAATGTCCTTATCTCCTTGGTCTATGAGAAAGTGAACACTGGACTCCACACAGAGATTTAAGGGGGACACTTCAAGGAGTTTCTGCTGAATCCAGGTGCTATTCTACACGAGGCCAAAATCCATATCTCTGGGTCAAGGTAGACCACTTACTAGTGTGTCATAATGTAGGGGAGAACAAAACTCAGAAAAATTCAAATTCAGATAATTCCACCCTATGGGTTTCTCCTTCCAGGTTTAACTGAACTCAACTTCTTTCTTTTCTCTATGTTGTCAACTCATGTAAGTTAGTCTGACAGCTTCTTAGCACTCCTAGGTATCATTTTGGAGACTGCGGTTTTCGGACAATCGCCGATTTAAGATTTTACATCTATCATGCAAGAGAGGATGAAAATCATATACCAAATTTGTGTCATTCATTTGTTTAATGCACCTGAAGATTTCAATGCATACCAGATAAATGTAACAAATACCATCCATCAACCATACACTAGTCCCATCCAATGGGTGAAATTGATCTAAAAATATTCAAGGGACTATAATAACCATACTTTTCATTTGCATGGATGTTTCATTCTCAGAATACTCTTTATATATAACACAGAGTCTCACCATGACTCATCCAAGGTCAGACTCTTAGTTGTGACAAAGACAGAACCAAGCTCAGGTCCCTTGACCTCTCTCGGTTTGCATCTACGATTTTACTCCATGACACTATAGGGGAAAAGTAATAGACTTCTGGTTAATGGACATAAATCTGGCTCATGCATACCACAGAGGAGAGAGAAGGGTATTTCACTTCTTCTAAATATTAGTCAACCTATAATGAAAGCTTCCAGAAGCTTTTTAAGTGACTTGTGTAAAATGCATCCTTCAAGGAAATAAAAACACACTTAATACTTCAAGCATTAGTGCAGCGTGCTTTCAAGGAACGGAGGAATTTTCAAGCTGTGGAAAGAGTCCAAAGTTTGTCAGCTACTAGTTGTTATGAATGAGGCAGGCTTGCTCTTTAGCAGTGAACATATCCTGCAATACTCTTCACCTACATCGAGACAGTTAAAAGAGAAATTGTACTGCTTCAAAGCATTTGAGGCGGCATAGAATAAATCTCTGTAGAACAGCCTTTTCTTTACCACCTCCCCATCCACAGAATAGACAAGGAAATACATTTTGATAAGTAGCCCCAGTAAAATAATAAGAATAATCTTGGACCTTTGCTATCAGCAATACAAGCACTTGACCATTAGCTTTGGTGGTAGCAGGAGTTGGTGGGGATTAGATTTATATGGAAAGCTGCTTCCACAACAGTAGGTTCGATTCGTATCCTGAGTCACACAAAATACTAATGGATGTCAGACCTTACTGAACCTCACTGTGTCTCTGCTCCAGACTGAAAAAGAAAACCGGATCAAGTTCTTTCTCATAACCTCAGAATGTTTTAAGGTAGTAGCTCAGAGAGCTACTTCTCTGGGCCTGAGGCACAGAGAAGAAATGAGAACATGATGCGAATCCTGTTTACCTATATACTTTCATGAAGTATGAGCAAGGGAGTGAATGCTGAAATTAGTTACTATTTGTTGGTGACAGCTGTCAGCTTGTTATGTTTCTTTCTTGACTTACTGCAGTCCTCAGCATATCACATAAATTGACCATGCATTTTGACATTACTCTTTTCCCGTATCATACTACCACTAATTTCTCTACCTCATACCTGTTCTTCACAAAATATATTCTTCTTTTCTTAGTTACAGTCCAGCTATTTAAACTGGATCAACCAAACTGTAGTATATAGTTTGGCTAGTGATCAGGAATTAAATAGATAAGCAGAAAGACTCAATATTAAGAACCAGGAAAAATAACTCTTCAGCATCTCACAAGACAAAGCTATATTAATTCCTAAAATAATGGGGTTAATTTATAAAACAAAGTAGACTTTTATGTAGTTTTAAGGGTTTAATTTTTAAAAAATTTACCTTCTGAGCCAGAAGTTTCAATGCACTTGGATTTAAAGAAAGAGATACATCTTACATATAAGTCAAGATAATGTCTGAGATTTGCTAAAAGAAGTTTTTTTTCCACAGAGTTTTTGAAATGGTAGATGACAAAAACACAGTTCAGTTTTCTATATTTCCTCATTTTTTGGCAGTGAAACGACTCTTAGACATGCAAGATCCTGATTTGAGGTCTAGTAACTTCAATGGTAGTTGAATGACAATTTTCAAAGATAGAAAACTCACAGTGATATATGCTAGAATTATTTGCATCAGCAACAGCTTAACAAAATGTTTTCTGTTGATTAGAGAATTTATTTTAAGGAACTTTTCATCTTTTAAGTATTCTAAATTGATATTGTATTGAACCCATCTCAATATTCAAGGTAAAGATTTTTTCTTTCTTTTTTTTTTTTTTTTTTTTTTGAGACAGAGTCTTGTTCTGTTGCCCAGGCTGGAGTGCAGTGGCGCCATCTCGGCTCACTGCAAGCTCCGACTCCTGGGTTCACGCAATTCTCCTGCCTCAGCATCCCGAGTAGCTGGGACTATAGGCACCCGCCACCGTGCCTGGCTAATTTATTTTTTGTATTTTTAGTAGAAATGGAGTTCACTATGCTAGCCAGGATGGTCTTGATCTCCTGACCTTGTGATCTGCCCGCCTTGGACTCCCAAAGTGCTGGGATTACAGGCATGAGCTACCATGCCTGGCAGGTAAAGATTTTATGATAAATAATAAAGACATATAAATTTGAAGCTGGTATATAAGCTAAGAGGTGTAGAGCTTGAGTATCTATCTCAAAATGAATAACAAGGACCCAACAAACAAATAATTACCTCCTCAAAGTGTCTGTGAATTCCACCCCCCCCACAAAGGTTAGAGGTACTTGTGGAACATTAGGGATGTATTTTTGTTCTTTAGAAGTGAATGGGAGAGTAGAATTGTGGATCCTCTTATGAAAATGTTATAAGGAAAGATAACATTTAAATTACAGGGCAGGCTGGGCATGGTTGCTCACACATGTAATCCCAGCACTTTGGGAGGCTGAGGCAGGAGAATTGCTTGAGCCCAGGAGGCGGAGGTTGCAGTAAGCTGAGATTGTGCCACTGCACTCTAGACTGGGCAACAGAGCAAGACTCCATCTCAAAAAATAAAATAAAATTACAGAGGAGCCTCAACTGGCCCAATGAATGCACATTGAACATGGTGTTGCATTATTAAGAAATGAGTTGATGGGATGGGAGTAGAGAAAGTCCCCAGGGAGCTATTGACATAGGTCTAAGAAATACTCAGTGTCCTTAGAGAAAAGTTTTTTGATCATGTACAGTGATGGAGGATGTGGCTGCAGAGATTAGGCAGTTTTAAACAAAACCCCCAAAGTCCAGACAAAAGAACCTGAGACTTCCAAAGATCTGGAGACAAGGTAAAGACTACACAGAAATAAGGACGAATTTATTTAAAGCAACCTCAGTAACAAATCAATAGCAACTGATTGCCGTTAATTCAGCATTTACTATGTGCCAAGCACTGTGCTAAGTAATTTGTGCACTCTATTCCATTTAATCCTGCCAACAGACTTAGCAAATATGTCACCATTTCTATTTTGCAGAAGAGACTGAGGTTCAGAGAAGGCAATGAGTGGCAAAGCTACAATTCTGACCGAAATCTGTCAGATTCCAAAGTCTTCCTCTTAACCATTATGTTATATGAGAGGTAAAAGAAGCCCAAGAAGTGCCTAAAAGACACTTTAAACCCTGAACAAATTTAAAGTAAACTGAGCCTTTCGAGGCTGGTTTCTAAAGTAATATCACTAAGTAAAAATGTATAAGAAATTGAATACGTTTTTTAAACTATACAACCTGAAAATCTGTATAGATTGAGAGGTCCTGGGAGTCAATACTGCCATATTTTAAGCCTCCTCCCTTACCCTTATTTTAAAAAGGGGCTATATAGGCGGTTTAGAGGCTAAAAAAACAAAAAAACAAAAAAAGCAAAATGCCATTCCATTACTTAATGTGAATAAAATAAGCTGAAGTTAAAACATTTTCCAGGTTTACCTAGTTTATTCCCTGATAGTCTGCTGCCGAGTAGTAGGGCCTCAAGCCAACGTCATGTTCCACGCTGCTCTTCTTCTTCTTCTTTTTTTTTTTTTTTTTTTTGAGACAGAGTCTCACTCTATTGCCCAGGCTGGAGTGCAGTGGCACAATCTCAGCTCACTGCAACCTCCACCTCCTGGTTTCAAGTGATTCTCCTGCCTCAGCCTGCTGAGTAGCTGGGATTACAGGCGTGCACCACCATGCCTAGCTAATTTTTTGTATTTTTAGTAGAGACAGGGTTTCACCATGCTGGCCAGGCTGGTCTCGAACTTCTGACCTTGTGATCCGCCCACCTCGGCCTCCCAAAGTGCTGGGATTAACAGGCATGAGCCACCGCACCCGACCCATGCTGCCAATCTTATATCAATTCAGCCAAAGCCATCTGACACACTGACTACAGGCACATGCTTACTGGTTAAGGGGCGTATGTGCCAAATTGAAGTGGGGCAGTCAGTAGAAAGGTTTATAGAGAAGTTACAGTGTATAGAAAAGCCTAGATCTGGGATATGGTAGTTTTCGAGAGAAGTTCTCATTTTTTTTTTTTTTTTTTTTTTTTTTCCGTAAAATCTTGAGGTAGCTATAGTAAATAGTTAAACCACAAGTTTCCTGGGAGGAGAGATGTGCTTCTGAATTCTATCGACCTTGGTGTGGAGCCTGTTAAAGTTTTGTATTTTATATTGTCATTAAAATAAATATATTAAAATAATTTATGTATCTCAACATTTGCTATACTAACGGAGTAGACACTCCAGCCACAAAATTCTTATTTTATTGGCTTTGGACCAGACAAGCCATTTTGCTTGGTGAGAAACATTGAATTTTCCAGTGTTTGTAAGCAAATAAATAACCTTCAAAATAAGAAATAGATAAAAAAAAATTCACATCCATCCATCCATCTGTTCATCACTCTAAAAAGTAATTTTTGCCTTGTGATATACTTTTCCACTTCATCTTCTATATTACTTTAGGTTTACATGCCAGGTATTACTTTCAGCAAAGAAATCTTTTTTTTAGAAAAATTCCAATACTTTGTTCAATTTCTTGCACTACGGTTTGAAATATATTTTCAGTCTCCCGTGGAATCTGCTCCTCAACTCAGATGGATTTTAGCTTTGCCTAAATCTCTGCCTATCCCAGGCTCCTTTTGTATTATGATTTGGAGCAAACCTTTTTAGAAAGACACTGTATCTATAGATGTTGCAAAGACAACTCAAATTCAAATCAGAAACAGAAACTGCCTTACAGTACATGTGCTTTTTCTATTTTGTACTTTAAAGAAGGAGACAAAATAGTTTGCATCTTTTGTCTGGTTAAAGCTCATAAGAGGCTAATAAAAAGTAGGATAAAGAACTAGCCATACTATTACTTATTATAGCCCCTGCCACAAGAGTCCATATACCACGTCTCCAAAGATTACTCTCTAGTCTCCTGCTTACATTGCCTTCCTGACAAGAACAACCTGGTAGGTGGAGGTGTGGGAAGGGAAAGAGAGGGAGAACGAGCCAGAAAGCAAGAGAACAAAAATGTAATTGCCTGCCTATCAGCCCCACTATCATAATTACTTTCAAACTCTGACATGGGTTGAATCAGATGGACAACCAACCAAATCAATTTTTGCAGTTGGCGATCAGTGCATTCCTGGCTTATAAATTAAAATGTCACTGCTGGAGTACAAAATGATGCCACTCTTAGGCTCCCCAGTACATTGGGGAAAAAAAGACAAGCTCCTTCTTTCGTGCCCTTCATGCTTTTCCTGTTCCATCCCTTTTAGCCTCTAGCCACATTCTCTGTCTTCTCAGTTACCTAACAGTGTGGTCCCAGCATCTAAGTCAATGCAGAGGGTCCTTGGCACTGCATAGTTCTATAGAGAGCTCAGTCCTCTACATCAGAGAACTGCATTAACTATGGGGTAATACAGAAGAGCACACACTGACAACCTCCAATATATAATTTCCAGGAGGTAAAGGATGAGATAACCATGCCCACGGGGGAGGGAACCTGAAGGAATGGAAGAAGAAATCCTGATTTTGGAGAGTTTTGTTATTTGACTGCCGTGTGATCACAGAGCCTTGTGGCCTCATTTAGGTAAATGAAGCATGGGTCACAAGTCATACTGGCCCATTGGAATCTTTACAACCTCAATTTGGTCAACATTTATTGAGAGCCCAGCCCTTGCCAGATACTATCTGCAGTAATGTAGGTACAAACCAACAATTCTACAGTCAAAGATTTCATAGTCTAGGAGGAAGAGAGAAACCAAATATAACTACAAAATGATGGATAAATGCTATTAGAGCAGAATAAATAAATCACCATAGTAACAGTGGAGAGAAGTAATTAACTCAGAGAAAGCTGTAGTGGAAATGTAGCATTTTGATCTGGTCCTTGAAGGACGATGCCAACCTTTGTCTGCCATACTCCAACCTCATATTTCCTGCAATTTTGCTTATTTATCCACTCACATTCATCCCATCATTCATTCATTCATTCATTCATTCGTTCCTTCTCTATTTATGAAGCACCTGCTTTGTGTTAGGCCCCATGCTAGGACGTGGGGCTACAATGATGCCATAGCACAACCAGTTCTAGGACAAGTTATGTGAGGGTATTGTCTGATCCTTACCAACTATCAAGTAGAGTCTGGAAATAATTTAATCTGTGCCTACGATAGATCTAGAACCAAGATACCCAAAATTAGACATAATCTTCAGACGTAGCCTTTCTACTTCAGCTCATAACGTGAGAAACTTCTACAGAGTTGGCCAGAATGTCTGCTTAGTCTCTCAGTACTGTCTCCTCATTTATAGCCTCCCGTCCTTCTGCTCCCCCATTCTGACCTAGGGTAGTAAAATGAGCATCTAGAACTCTACCTCTGAAGTCCAGCAGATTGTAACCTTGGCTTACTCAATGAATTCCTACTGGATTCTGCTTCTGTTTGTTTGTTTGTTTGTTTCAGTTAGAGCCCAGTCCTTTAGAGTCCAGGCACCTGATTTCAGTTTTATCCATCTTATGCTGAATATGTTTCCCTATGAATAATTTAAGCTTTCTCTGGCACTAAGAATCACCTCCAACCCCACCCACAATCCATATCCTACTACCCTAACTTGAAATTAGATGACTACAAACAATAATGCCTATCTGAATTGATTCTGGGTTTAGTATATATGTGGAGGTTTTCCAGGATACCTAGAGTTATCCCCAGAGTCAGAACCTCATTCAACTCTAGCATGAGTACTAAAATATATAAACATTAATCTCACTGTTTTTATGTAACAAATATCTTCTGGTGATATTTAATACAACACAGTACTATGCACATTTGTATATAAAAGCCAGCTAAATGTAGCTGGTTGTGACATTAATAGATCATAGAATTATGGTATGGTATAAATATATACCATAGTACCACCCCAGATCAGTACTATCTTGCTCTCTTATATATTTCTTCTTTACTAGTAAATCCAGGAGTAGAGAAGTAAAGTGTCTACGTCACCACTCCATTTAACAATTTCAGTGGTGGGAAAAGGAAACTAACTTGTTATACACACACACATACACACACACACACACACACTATATATATATATATATATGTATGTATCATACTTAATCCACTTCCTGTCCCTTTCAATTGTATGACATAATCTGTCCCTTCCAGAATTTCACTAATTGCTTATCTCACCTATTTGCCCCATGTGTCATATAAAAACAGAGAGAGCAAAGATTATCTAGTAAAATTTCAGCATCAATCATCTACTTAGCACTGCCTGAATGCAGTTGATAAACAGAAAATAATATCTAGAATAGGCATGGCACTATTTTTTCCATAAAAAATAATCTTTTGGGCAGATATTTCTACCAGATATCTCAGCAAGGCATATGTGAAGGCCAGTCCATGGAGAGACTGAATATGCTTTTTCAGAGTCTGGTAATGAATGCGAAGGCAGTTTAATGGTCTGACAGTGGGTTTCTGAATATAATCCAATGTCCCAAGTCCTAGAACTAGTTTATTCATTGCTCTTCCCTCTTTTGTTCCTGGAGATCTTCTCAGACTCATAGGGAAATCTCAATGCATGAAAACACAAAGCTGTAAAGTATTTATTATATAGAAATGAGAGGGAAGTAAATTGCTTTTGGGTAAGCAAGGTCACCATAAGCCTGGCAGAGTGCTGGATGATATTACCATTGACTTACTCTTTCTATTTCAGTTTTCAAGGGATGTTTCAGGTATAGGAAATGCTGAGCAAATATTGCATTGTCACTTCAGATCATAAACATCCACCTATGGGATTACAGACACTCAGCAAACCCCAGTCTATTGGGGAAAAGATCACAGTGATCAACACATAAAAAAAACAACGAATCTTTTTGGTTAGCATTTTATAATTTTCCTCTACTTGAAAGACTTTCATCGTAAATCACATAAAGTTATTCTGGGGTTTCTCTTTCCCTGACCCTCTAGAACACATTCCTGCCAGCGAAGAGTCTACTATGGTTCTTTGGTATCTACAGACCCAATTGTCCTCAGTTAAGAGTGGGACACATATAAAGTATTCATTAATTGGTTTATTCATTTATACTTTCATCAAATATTTATTGAGCAACTACTATATGTTAGGTCTGTAACCTAGCAGTCAGCAAAGATAGAGGTTAAGAGAATAGACTCCAGATCCAGTCTGCCTGAGTTCTAATTCTAACTTCATCACCTATTAGCTGTGTAACCTTGGGTGGCTTACTTTTTTATTTCTCAGTGTTATCTGTTTAATAGGGACTGTTATGGGAATTAGGTGAGTTAATACATATAGTGTGTTTAGAACAGTATAGGACATATGATAAGTACCACAACTGATGCTGGCTCATTTAATAATGATGGTATAGATGATGATGTCACTTATTAGGAAGAAAGGAACATTCATCAATTACACAAATGTATCACTGACAATTTAAAGTACTGTAAAAGAGAAGTGCATGAGGTTATGACAGCATATAAGTGAAAATTTTGACATGGTCAGGGAACTCAGGGAAGATTTCTCTGAGTAAAAAAAAAAAAACCTGAGAGCTGAGAAATAAGAATAGTAATAGGCAAGAGTGGCAGGAAGAAAAGAGGATTTCATATAAACAGCACATGCCAAAGCCCTTTGTTGGAAGGCAGCAACATTTCCCATTAGCGAAATTAAAGTAAGGTCTGTAATATCGAAGCCCAGAGAATGGGCCCAGTAGGGCTGGGAGGAAGAAGGCAGAGCTAGTGAGGAATAAGATTACAGAGGCAGGAGACAGATTGTACTGAACCTTGTAGGCCATATTAAGGATTTTGTCTTCTCTAAGAGCAACGAGAAGCCATTGTAGTAATTTTTACACATGAGAATAAGAATTTGCATTAAAGTTCTGGCTGAAAGCTCATCAGGAAATAAACCAAAACACAAGTGAGCAAGTAGTGTGATAAGTGCCATGGTGATCCAGGGGTCTCTGCAACCTACCATTGGTCTCATACCAATCCTGGTATGCTATTCTGCCTTATTTCTTGTTACTTCTCAGCTTGCAAACTCACTTCCAGCAAAGCCAGACTACTTGCAATTCCAAATGCACCATGTAGGTTCACCACTATATTCTATACATGTGGCAACCTCTGCCAGCAGCAGTGCCCTTCTTCTTCCTGCCTTCCTGTTAACCCCTACTGGTCCTTTGTAGCTTGACTTTAAGATGAGCCAATAACATGGTATATACTCAAGAAATGTTTGACGCCAGCACAAATGAATTCATGTATATTCTAACATAAAGGTTTTAGACAGGCTCAGCTTTGCCAGGGCTAAGAAGATCTTTGTGAGATTACACATTCAAAACTATCAGTAAGGAAGCCAGCAAGCAGCTTCAACTTTTTTAATTAAGCCCAGTTCCCCAGAATGCAGTGATGACAAGGCTCCCTGGCCAGTGGTCATATGTAGCAGATTCAATGTGATTTCTCTTTATGTGAGAAGACTTGGCCCTTGCCGCCATCTGATCATGGAAATTCAGCTCAGCAGCAAGCTTTTTGGAAAAAAAAAAAATAAGTATTTTTAGGGGTGTCAGATAACTCACTGATACATAAGATGCGGACAACCATTGCCATGAATAATTAGCCACATGACATGAAGTCATATTCAGCCACTAGACAGAGTGGCAGCCACTACCCTCAGAGAAAAACCCATTCCTAGAGGCTGAGAGGAAAATCATATCAAATAATGGCGTAAAGTGGATACCATATGAAACGTTTTATCTAAACAAAAGAATTAGATAAGCACACAGAGAAGTTATATTAAAATATTTGAAAGAAACATTAGAAACAGGTCAAGTATTCAACAATAGCGGACTGGTTAAACGAGAATAATCAAAGAACATGTTCCTGGATACAGGTATGCATTTATATGTTAAAAAATTGATTAGTTTTATATATGATGTTTAAAACCCATTTTTTCTACTTCATACTGGAAACATCTTCACATGTCAATGCACGTGTGCAGTTATTGTTGAAAGCAAACTGTATGAACATATAAGAACTGTTTTTTTAAATACTTGAAGTTTACAAAACTTTTTGAAAGAAAAAAGAATGTAAAAAGTAGTAGAAGATTCCTTCTACTTCCGTACTGGTCATGTTAAACATATGGTCTCACACTGCCAGAGAAGGTGAGTTCCCAGACAGAATAACTGCACACAGGGCTCTCATGTTTCATAAGCAGAGATTCATCCATATGGTCCATATTGAATGAGTACCATTTATTTATGTGGCACTATGTGATTTGCTAAAGATATTATAGTGAATGAGAGATAGGGTGATGAGGAAAGTAGCAAATAAGTGAGCAATCTATGATAACAGAGCACAGTGAAGGCATTACTGGGCACATATCCACTGTATCTGTCCCCTACCAGTGTCACAGAAGTTCCCATAAATGAGATATTACCACACAGCAAAGGGTTACTGCAAGAGCCCATGAGCCAAATGAATGTAAAAGGTGCACTGTTGCACGTGGAATACAGTAAATGTTCAATGAAAAGCAGAAAAAGAAAAGAAAAATTGTTTTGTTGAAAGAGAATTGGAAGGATGTCTGAAGGTACTGTGAATCTAATTTTTGCATAAAGACAGAGTTTGTAATATTTGGATAGGCTAAAAGTCAATTGCTTCAGGGCATTTCTACTTATTATACTCACCCATTGGTCTTTTTTCCTTCCTCCTACTGTATAAATCAGCAACACTATCTGATAGCTGAGCTTCTTATCCAGCTAGAACTAATCTTGTATTTTATGCAAGTCTGCCTAAATGTCAGCAGGGCAAATCGTGGAAGTTCCATTCAATTTGACAAATAATAAAATGGAAACACTAAGAAGAATTAGATAAGACCATTTGTCTGAAATGACTTGTAGTTGTGTGGTGTGTATGAATGTGCAGGCATGTCTATGTAAATGTTGGAAGAAGATGTAGAAGAGGGCGAGACAAATTTAGAGCAGATTTAATTGTTTAAAAATCAGAATATTAGTACCACAAAGGAGAAGAAAATAGTATAAGGGTTCAGATCACAGCATTCCAAAAATGTCAAAGAAAACAGTTTTCCAGACTTGAAAGGAATTAGCAGATACACTAGGGTAAACACTGCCTTGAGAACAGGTCTATATAGGGGAATGGTTTTGCATGTTTTTTATCTCAAATTTTTTGACCTAGATAAAGTCACATAGCTAAATAGTACCCCCGCGCGCAACCTGGCCATCAGCCTGCCATTCAGATTTCTCTGCATAACAGGAACATGGAAGTGTATAAGGAAATGCTCTATGACTGGCAGTTTCCTTGCTTAAAGTTCAGGGAAAAAAAATGAAGGAATAGAGTCTAGAAGAAAAGAAAGAAAATAGCATGGTTTATTAGGTGACCTTAAATGTAGTTGCAGTGGATTCCCTCCCTAGACATGGCCCCCATGCTAAAGCACTGACTAAAGGCATCCAACAAGATAAAACAGCGTAACAGCTCCCTCATTCTCTTGGTTCTCCACTCCTTATCAGCTGAGCTAATATTTACAATGCAATTATTGCTCTGAATGATTAAACATTCTTCCCCTTTCATATAGCTGATTTTCTTTTCAAAGGCTGAGTCACTCTTTGGGGAAAATCTTTTTCTCAGTGGAGTCCCCTTCCCCTCCCTCAGCTTTACTTGAATGAAAACAAAGATTATAAACACGGCTGCAATTGGTACTAAAGAAATAAGGTTGAAATGAGGGCAGATGTTCCCTGTTCAACAGTGTTTTGAGGACTGAAGATAAGATCATAACACCCCCCTCCACCAAAAGAAAAAAAAAAACACAGTAACCTAATAATTTATTTCTATAAGTAAAAAAGCTAAGTATCATTGGATAGGGTGAACTATTATTAAACAATGCCACATTTACAAAAGAGTTAATTTTTACTTTAGAAATAACATACCCTCCCTATGTGTAGCTAAATGTTATTTCTTCATTTTCAGAAAAAGCACAATAGAAGTTAAATAAATTGTTTAAAGCAAATGAAGCCTTTACATGGAAATGAGGATTCAAAATTTACTTCCTCCTAACTGCCACTGCTATGGTCTGAATGTTTGTGCCCCACCCCACCACCCAAATTTATATATTGAAAGCTTATCACAAATGTAATGGTGTCAGGAGGTGGAGTTTTTGGGAAATGATTAGGTCATGATGGCACAGCCCTCATAAGTGGAATTAATTCTCTTGAAAATGTGGTCCCAGAGAGACCCCTTGTCCTTTCCATCATGTAAAGTCATAACTGGAAGGCACCATCTATGAACCAGGAAGCAAGCTCTCACCAGACATCAAATCTGCCAGGGTCTTGATGTCAGACTTCCCAGCCTACAGATCTGTGACAAATATATTTCTGTTGTTTATAATGTACCTAACTTTGTGGCATTTTGTTATAGCACTCTAAATGGACTAAGATAGCTATCTGCCTTTGAAACTCACTGTCATCGTGAATGGCATTAGTCAGTTTTATGCAATGTGTCTTTAAAAACAATTGACCCAGCAATCCCATTACTGCGTATATACCCAAAGGATTATAAATCATTCTGCTATAAAGACACATGCACACGTATGTATAAATCATTCTACTATAAAGACATATGCACACGTATGTCTATTGCAGTTCTTCACAACAGCAAAGACTTGGAACCAACCCAAATGCACATCAATTATAGACTGGATAAAGAAAATATGGCACGTATACACCAAGGAATACTATGCAGCCATAAAAAAAGGATGAGTTAATGTCCTTTGCAGGGACATGGATGAAGCGGGAAACCATCATTCTCAGTAAACTAACACAGGAACAGAAAACCAAACACCGCATGTTCTCACTCATAAGTGGGAGTTGAACAATGTGAACACAAGGACACAGGGAAGGGGGAATATCACACACCAGGACCTGTCAGAGGGTGGGAGCCTAGGGGAGGGATAGCATTAGGAGAAATACCTAATGTAGATGACAAGTTGATGGGTGCAGCAAACCACCATGGCACATGTATACCTATATAACAAACCTGCATGTTCTCTACATGTACCCCAGGACTTAGAGTATAATTTAAAAAAAAAAAATGAAGAAAAGGAAAAACAGATGTCCATTTAACTCTCCATGAAAATGTTTGCATGATACTATCACTTTGCATCTCTCTTAAGTAATGGTGATAATGAGAAGATGAAAAATAGCCACTAGAACTTAGAGTTTTTCTTTGTGACAGGCTTTGCACTAAGCCAATAACCATGGGTGGCCACATTTAATCCTCACAACAATTCTACAAGGCCAGTTCTATTATTAGATCTTCCTTTTACAAACAAGAAAATAAGACTTAGAGAAGCCAAACAAATTGATAAGAAAATAGATTTAATAAGTGATGGACATAGGAACTCGGTCTTGCTAACATCAAAGCATCAACATTTAACTCATTGGCAATTTTGCCTTTAAGAAAAGAAAAATCATTAAATTTAAAAAAAGAAGTGAAGCCAGGAAATTTCTGAAAGCTTTGGGTCATACCTATAGATTAGCCATTTTATAATACCTTTACATTTCAAGCAACCTTCTTTCTTCAGTTCAACATCTGCTTCGACACACTTTCTAACTACTCGAACATGTGAGTGCAGCATTTCATAAATTAGATTATGTGCAAACTAATTCAATCACTTATTGGAAAGAGTTAATGCACTAATTTTCTTACAAGGAATATACTGCCACGACCTGGTTGATTTCGTAGTGCTAGCAACTTTTCTAATATTGTCTGATGAAGTCACCCAGACTGATTCCTCCGGAGAATGGTAGAAGTAAGAATTATAATATGCTGAGATACAGAACTCCTTAAAGGCAGTTTTGAAGCTTCCCCCTAACCTTGTTTCCAATATAAAATCAGCATTCCCCTAGACATTTTACACAAATTAATTCAGGATGCAAATTCTTGACTTCGTGAATTTATAGTCACCCAAGAGTGACTGCTACAAGTAAATGCTTATTGGGTGCAGGGTCAGGAATAAGCTAAAGTTTCTCTCAAGTTTATGGCTTCAAAGGCACAAAAAAGTTTGATAGATAAGCCGTCCTCTTCCTTTTAATTCTGGCCTTTACCCAGAACACATGAAAAGTTAAAGATTTTCCTTTTGTATATGAATAGATTTAGCTTCTTAATACACATAATCAAAATATAAAATATTTGATTCAAAACTGAACACCTGCTGAATTGAGAATACTTCTAGTGAGATCTATTTTTCTTTATTCTTTTCTTTTCTTCTTTTTTTTTTTTTTTTTGCGGGGGGACGGAGTCTCGCTCGGTTGCCAGGCTTGGAGTGCAGTGGCACCATCTTGACTTACTGCAAGCTCCACCTCCTGGGTTCATGCCATTCTCCTGCCTCAGCCTCCTGAGTAGCTGAGACTACAGGCGCCCGCCACCACTCCCGGCTAATTTTTGTATTTTTAGTAGAGACTGAGTTCACCATGTTGGCCAGGATGAGATCCAGTTCTATAGAAGATAAGATTTAAAAGAAATCCACTTACTGTTGGTCAGACAGCCATGGTCTAAGGAGAAAGGTTTCAGAGTACAACAGATGTTTGGAAAAGACAGAATGCAGTTCTCTTCTCTATTGACCAAACAATTTGTGTCATATTTGAGGGAACAACATTCTTCACACCCAGCTATGATGAAGGATCATTGTGTTGAACTGAGCTTTAAGTCCACTGCTTCCTTATCAGATAATATAATACAGAAAACCAGAGGAAGAGGAGTCGTCTGATGACAAAATGCTTCCTAGTTACTATTGACTCAAAAGCTAAAGTCAGCAACAGAAGACAAATATTAAATATATAAAAATATATTAAATCTCTTTTTGCATTATCTGTCACTGTTCTATTACACTCCAGAGGGCAGGTTCTCTCTCAGCCATCTCAACTCCTCTGTCCCCTTCCTCATCATCACTTAGCAAAGTATTAAAATGTGTTCTTTTTCTCTATTGGATAGAGCTTATTTGTTATTCACATAATTATGGAGAAGGGTTGTGAAGTGAATCCATCCTCGGGCCACCCTCAGTGACTATGGGCAATGGGGTCAGGCACATGTAAACCCAAGGCTATTGAGCTGAGGTGCTGCCTGGCACCTCAGAGTTTTGCAGGCATACCCACAGAAATCTTTGTGCTCTTCTAATTTGTGGTAGGTGCACTTTGTCAGCCTTGCGATAACCCAGATGAGAACATGTGTCGATGGCCTCTATGAAGCTCTTTTGCTTGTTAGCAGCTGGTCAAAGTTAGCAGAAATGGAAGGACGCGAACTCAACCAACAAAAGAGAACTGGGCGATTCCGGGTAAGGCTCACTCTTTGCATTTTAAAACAAATCTATTTTGTTTCAAGATTCCCCTTGCTGTTTGTGAAATGTTTTTTTAAGTCATGCACTGTTTGAATATTTTTTCTCCTTATTTTTCTCTTCTACTTTTTTCTTCTTGTCTTTGTAACTTCTTTCCTTTAAAGAGAATACCTCAGGCCAAACAGCTGTGTTATTTCTCAGAGAGGCTTAAAAGAAAAAAAAAGGTTAAGTTATCCGAACTTATACTCTAGGCCGTTGAATTAGAAATAAGAATTATTATATTTTTAAATCTCTGGAAATATAACTGATATTTGTATTAGGAGGTTCTGGGTCCTTGTTTTGGTTAGTTACCACTCCATTTCTAGAGATAAATGTTCTCAGACTTTCTAACTATCACTGGGTCTTAATTAGCTCACCATGCTTCGTTCTAATGAGAAGTATTATGCCACGGTTGGGTATAACCCCACTTTATTTTTGCCCTATTAATAACTGTTTCTCTTTTTTTTTACCTTGGACAAGTGTATTTTATGTGCTGATGTACTTAGTTGAAACTTTACACACATGCACACACATTGTGTGTGTGTGTGCGTATGTGTAAATTTCACACATATATACACACACACATACACGCACACACGTACATACATACATATATATTTATTTGAAAGCTGTAGGCAGAGGGTAATTTCCCAGTAGACCAACTACAGGAATCATCTTGCCTGAGTTCTAATATGCATCTTAGTCATGTAACACAGAATTCATTTTCCTGATCCTATTCTTATGTCAAATTCAGAAGCTAAAAATATTCATACAGACAGATCTTGTCTTCCCACGTGACCCCATTAAAATGTCATATAAATATATTTTGATCTGACTTCCCATTGCCAGATAAACAGCACAGATTTTCTTCCATGAAATGAATTTTTTATATGTGTTTCTTCCTAATCAAGACATTCTATTCCATCCTGAGAATAATCCATATTATTCTTATGATAACTTTATTACCAAGCTTGGGTTAAAACTTTATGTCAGGAATAGCAGATATTTGCTTTGAAGTAACAGTCTAAATTATTTCTGAAATCAAATACTAGAAATACGACTTCAAGTTTTTCCTTTGAATGTCACATAATAAAGCAATTGTCATTAGAAGTAGAAATAAGACTTCTAGGAGGAATTTGCTCTCCTTAATAAGACTGAAAGAAGATAGCTTTTTAAAATTGCTCTAAATAAAAGATTTTATAGAAGTGTATGTAAGGTATTTTTTTTTATTTACTCTGAATACTCCTAGGACAAATAATTGAAGAAAACAAGGTTTACATTTCATTGGGCTTTTTTTTCCTTGTAAAAACAGCAGAGAAAGAATACTGTCAATAGTAAAAACAGGTCTATCAAAGTGTGCACTGTCAATAATAAAGAAGTATTCTTTGGCTATTTCTGGGTATCAGCAGTTGGTCTTCTTAAGCCTTAGCCACTTCTTATTAAAAAGTATGTTTACTACCCAGTTATAACAAGAAGTTCTGACTTGAAAAGAAAATTGGCTCCTTAACTTCTTACTGTCAGGGAGAAGTGAAACTACTAGATGGTTTTGCCATACCTCAAAACATTTGATCTTGCCATTATCTAAAAAAATTTTATTACTGTATCACCAACTTTGTCTCCCACCCCCTGCAATGTCTTTTCCTCCAAGAGCAGATTTCTGTAATACTGAAAATGTTTAGTAGAATAAGAGGATATTAAGGCAAAAAAAAAAAAAAAAGATAATTTTGTCCAATTTCTCTCTTCCAAGGATGGGAAAGTTGAGTCTCTTGCAGTTTAAATGACTTCTCTGGGCAGTTGTAACTTGGCATCTCGTGCTAGAAAGCCAAACCTTGGGAGGTAACAAGTGTTTTGAATAACTCCTGGTCTGGTTGGACGACAGTCCCGTTAAGGTTTCTTGCAATGCTGAGTGTGTATAATCCGTTTACTTTCTACTGAGCCACACTATCTCTGGTTCTCTTTGGATTTCTGACACCGTTGAACACGTCCTGTACCTAACTGGGCATTTGTTTGGAGATATAGTATCTGTGTGTATTTCACCCTTTTTTGTCCTTTAGGAATTCAATGGTTTAAATATTTGTCCCCTCCAGATCTCATGTTGAAATGTGATCCCCAATGTTGGAGGCAGGGCCTCGTGGGAGGTGTTTGGTCATGGGGCAGATCCCTCATGAACGGCTTGGTGCCCCCTCGAGGTAATGAGTGAGTTCTTTTATTTTCATGAGATCTGATTGTTAAAAACAGCCTGAACTTCCTGTCCTTTCTCTTGCTCTCCCTTTCTCTCCATGAGATCTCTACACACAGCTCTCCTTCCCCTTCTGAGTGAAAGCTTCTTAGGGCTTCACCAGAAGGAGATGCTGGTGCTATGCTTCTTGCACAGCCTGCAAAACTATGAGCCCCAATAAGCCCTTTTTCTTTATACATTAGTCTCACATGTTTCTTTATAGCAACGCAAAACAAAGACAGGGAGCCAAAAATACATATAAAGGGAATAAGAGGGAATTAGAAATCAACCTGTTGACCAAAAATGAAGACAATTTGTTAACCTTGCTCCATGAAGGTAATTCTATTTTGTTCCATAGGACTTAGTTTCCTGTAAAAAAAAAAAAAAAAAAAAAAAAAAAAAAAAAAAAACTAGCAAATTCCCTTAAGGTCAGTTCACAACACGCTCTACTTTAATGGATAATGTATATTTAATGGAGGGAAATGAAAGTATATTTCTTATTGTCCAAAGGCTTAAAATAGCTTTGTAAGCTGACAACAGAAAAAAATTAATGTGGCTTGTTTTGCTTTCACCTGATATTCACCTTTTGATGATAGGATGGTCTCGCGCATGATAGGCCTCTCCGTGGGATCCTAAAATTAAGAGTATCTTAAAAGTTGGGAGTGATTTAATAAACTGTTGAATTTTAATCCTTCATCTCACATAAGAAGAAACCAAGGTCCTGAAAGGTCATGTCACAGGTCATACTACAGCTTAGTGGCAGACCTGGGCAGGAACTCAGGAGTCCTAACTTCAAGGCTAGCATTCTTCCCACTGCATCATGCTGTACCTATTTTGAAACTAGATGGATGATACCAAATGCTTCACAGAATTTTAAAATTGCTGATACAAACATACACATATGCTTTGGATTAAAACAGGAGGAGAAAAAGAGCAGGGCTAATTAAAACTGCAGGGAGAATTTATAATCATTTCACCAGATATAATATCACCATTAATTTTGCTTGTTCTTCTCAATAATATCACGAAACCCATCAATGATTAGACAATGCCCCTGCTTCTGTTTGGACTTTTCTGCAAGACGGGACCATCGTCAGGACAATGATAACAGTACCAAGGTGGTCTTATTTCCCTCTAGTTGCCCTGACATCAATGCACCCATCAGGAGCAAACATGTTGCATCTCTTTTGTGTCCTCATTTTACAACTACTATTATTTGCTTTCCATCTGAATACGTTGTTGTCGCTAATCTGAGAGCAGGAGAGAGCTCCTGAGAAAACTAATTTGCACACAGCTGCAATTAATCAGATGGCTTGGAGAGGTGTAGTGAACCCAAATGCCCTCTTGAAATGGGAGGCTTAAGTACCAGTAGGACTTTGTGGGGACCAAGCTCGCCTGGTTCTGAAGGTGAAGCTAGACCTCAGAGCATGAGGAATAATGACTAATTTGGCATTCCAACAAGGCCACAGCCTTCAGAGAGTACATTTCATGTGAACCCTTAGCCAAGGAATACAGCAGAGGCACAAAACATCTGCTGACCACTCACAAAAGCAAGGATTGTTGGAAAACATTCTCTTCTTCATTTTCCTTCCCCCACTAGCTGAACTTTTGGGTTCCCAGTAGTAAAGCTAATTTTTATATTTAATTTCATTCTCAGATCTCCTGGGTGAGTGGGCTTGCAGATTTCGGTTACAGAGATGGATAACTCAAGCCCCAAATTCTCTAGGCAAAGTATTCTCTTATTGGGACCACTTTGACTGGACGCTTTTTGAAATGGATAAGTTCACTGGTATTAGAAAGTTAGATTGGAAATTCCCTGTTATTGGCATTTTCTGCTTTGGCAGAGGCTGGAAAACAGCACTTTGGGGCAGAATATTAATATTTAGTTTTCTGGTTGGAATCGGTACATGCTGATGTGACAAAGAAAATCTATAAAAGGAGCACATTTTTCAAATATATATTTAATGATAAAAAGACAAGTTAAGTTTCATATCCACATTCAATTGTTATTTATTTTATTCAGATGTTTCAACTGGCCACAGAAAGAAAGATCTCTCTAAAAGCAAAATAATCACTCTTCAGAACTAGAAAAGAAAAACTTTTCATAAATGACTCAAAGGCAAGATGACCCATTTCTCATTTATATGATGATATAAAGCCAGAGTGGGAGAGGAAGAAAGTATATCTGAGTATGTTTGAAAATTAAATGCCAAAAATCAGATGCTTCTATATTTTGTGAGGAAATCATGGTTTACTATGATTTTTAGAAAAGTCATCAACAGTTCATTTAACTTGGCTCTGGGTACTTTGTTCCCTAGTATATGTTCTGGGCTCATGCCTGCCAGTTATGTTTTCAGATTGAAGCAGAGGTATGATGATTTTCCAGGGGCTATTAAAGTCCCTACAAGAGAATTATCAAAATAAAGATAGAGATAAGAGATTTTCCGGAGGTAGAAGCCAGAAAGTAAATGAAAATTACTTACTTTCCAATTATAAGTTTGGGGACTGACCATTATTTAAAGATAACTATACAAATTGGCACTGTGTTAAGTAAAGCTTAAATGTGAAAATCAGGATTTGCATAGGAGATAAGATAAAGTAAGGGGTGATTATTTGCTTAGAAAAAAGGTTTATAATAAAGTTCATTAAAATGGTAAGTTCTTCCTAATCCTTGAACAATGGCTTGATTTCCAAGAATTCAATTCCTATCTAACTATTCAGTAACCTGCCTAGCATAAAAAGCAAGATACACAGAGCCATACAGGTAAATGTAAATGATCCTGGCTAAGTGTGGCTGCTGTTTATCTATCTATGATCATAGAGACATTGCTGGAAGACAATAAGAATGGTAGAAAGTCTAAAAGAAAAAAATTAGAATGAGTTGTAGAGAAAGACAGTAAACTTCTAGCAAAAAAAAAAAAAAAAAAAAATTCTTCAGTATTTTTTCTTCATAAAAAATGGAAGGGGGGTATTTCCAGACCAAGATAGAAATAAGAACCTTTTATTAGCCAGAAAACCAGAAAGCAAAGGACTTACACTGTAGAGGAATCTAGGTTATGTTCTAAGAAAAAAACAAATATACCTATGTAGATACAGACAGATGTAGAGAGAGCAAGAATGATATTAATATAAACCATAGATTCAAAAAACAAAAATATAAATAATACAACAAAATACACAAATTTTAAAACATATTTTTACATATATTTATAAACTGATATTTTATTCAAATGTTTCAACTGGCTCCAGGAAGAAAGATCCATTCTGATGTGTTCTGGCTCTGTGTCCCTACCCAAATCTCATCTTGAATTATAATTTGAATTGTAATCCCTGTGTGTTGTGGGAGGGACCTCTCAGGAGGTGACTGGATCATGGAATGGTTCCCTCAGGCTGTTCTTGTGGTACTGAGTGAGTTCTCACAAGATCTGATGGTTTTATAAGGGGATCTTCCCCCTTCACTCTGCTCTTCCCTTCTTGAAGCTGCCATGTGAAGAAGGTCTTTGCCCTACCTTCATCTTCCGCCATAATTCTAAGTTGCCTGAGGCCTCCCTAGCCATGCGGAACTGTGAGTCAATTATGCCTTTTTCCTTTATAAATTGCCCAGTCTCGGGTATTTCTTTATAGAAGTGTGAGAATGGTTTAAAACACTCTCTAAAAGCAAAATAATCACTCTTCAGATGTAGAAAAAAACTTTTTGTAAGTGATTCAAAGTCAAGATGACCAATTTCTCATTTATATGATATAAACCTATACACATCCTCTCATGTACTTTAAATCATCTCCAGATTAGTTATACTATGTGAAACAATGTAAATTCTATGTAAATGCCTATTATACTGTGTTTTAAAATTTGTATTATGGTGGTTGTTATTTTGTTCGTTTGCTTTGCTTTTTGAATCCATGGTGGGTTGAATCTGTGGATGGGGAACCTGTGAATATATATACAGAGGACTGTATGTATAAAATCTCACATTGTGTTAGGCATATGAGAAGGACAGGTGGGCAGGCTTAGGCAACTCAATTAGAAATTTCATGGTAAAAGGTAAGGTTCAATTCAGAGAGCATACCATCGGACCCAGAGTAAGCACAGTCTATTTTCATACCTTTCTCTAGAAGCAAAAGATTTGCTGTCCTATCTAAGGTTCTCTCTGGTCACCCTGACATTTTACTTTTTGAGGGGTTTTAATTATTAGAAACAGAAGTAGAAAATAATATCAATGACAAAGTCAAAGATGGCTAATGAAGAAGAGTCCTTGCAACTCCACACAAGTACTTTAGGACCCTGACTTTGCAGAATGAGAGATGTATGACTCAATCAATAAGACGAGATGGCATGAAATACTATAACCTGCCATGATGGGGTAGGGAGGCTGTTTCTTAATGGGTAGGAAAATCAGGACCACCAGGTTCTACTCTCAGGTCTCATGTTCACTTAGCTTTTGTGACCTTCATGAAACAGATTTGATTACAGACGAATTCGCAAAGTATGCCATAGAATACAGAATCATAAAGACAACTTGCTGAAAGTCTAAACTCACAAATGGGACAAGGGCAAAAAGAGATTCAGATCTAAAGGCAGCAGCGGCACGGGCTACTTCCATGACAGAGCCTACATTGGTAAGAATGCAAGTACAAGGACATAGCCGAGTATATAATTACTTAAGAAATGCTAACCAGTAAAAATTTAATGTGCCCTTGTTTACATTTCAGGTGTAGGATAAAAAAAAAAAAGGAAATAAATTGTCTTATTACTTCTCCCTGGTTTGTCACTCTGACTTACCACAATGCAGGCTTTCCTCCAACTAGGCCGAGTCCCTATTCTTACTCTCCAACCAGCCTTAAGTACTCATCAGAATAGAAGCATCTGAGTTAGTTCTAATCCAGCCCTTCTCTGCTGCCCTTCCCCTACCAGGTGCTGGTCAATTATAAGGGCTAGGACTTCTGCAGTCTATTAAGGACAAATCATGAGACATGCAAACTGAAAAGCGTAGAATTGAAGTCATCAAAATTAACTGAAAGTAAGTGATTCTTCACAGTCCACAAGTCATGAGTTAGAATTCTGGTTGCTCAGACAGTGCCTTTCTCCCCAGACCATAGTTATTCATTTGTTTTCATAGCTAATTTATTGTCAATCTGCAATACATAGGAGATTGCTTTAAATTCTATTAGTAACATGATGCAACCTCAAAGAATGTTGAACTACTAGGGAATGTATTCAGACATGCAATAAAAAATATGTTTGGTGCATGAAGTGCTTCAAATGGGAAATCAAGGAACAAGGAGAGAATAGGAGGTACCCCTCACCTCAATATGGTGAGGGGTGAGAGAGGCTTCCCAGACTGGTGACATCTAATGTGAGGCAACAGGCAAAGGGGTTGGAAGATGAAGCCAGTGTTGATGGTAAATGGCAAGGTTGTTTCAGGCAAGGGAATAACGTGTTAAAAAAACCAGGCACTGCATGGTGGCTCACTCCTAGAATCCCAGATTTTGGGGAGGCCAAAGCAGGAAGATCACTTGAGCCCAGGAGTTTGAGACAAGCCTGGGCAACATAGTAATACCCTGTCACTACAAGAAAACAACACTGAAGCTTGGAAGCAGAAGACAGCAAGGTGGATATTTAGTTGCTTTTTGGATTATCTGCCTGTTTGACATGAATTACCTAGCGCTGCCACTGTGAGCAGGCACCAACTGGATGGAGGTGTGGGTGTGCTCTCATGCATAGTCACACAGCCCCACACCCCAAAGACAAATGTGAGCCACACATTTTCCATATCCGTACACCCTTGTTCAGAATGGAAAGTCATCAGATACCCGACAATCTCCCCCTAACAATGCCCAAGATGATTAACTTCTCACGGCTTGTAGCAGGCAGGTGGCTGACACAGGCTTGGTGAGAACTTTGAAGCACACTTCAAACAGCTCAATTAGATCAAGAGAAAAGCCTCCTAAAGCAGATCCATAGACTTACTGTAAAACATTTTCCTTCTCTTCACAATATTAAAACAAATGCCGTCAGCTTCTTCCGGACCAGGAGCTGAAAGGTTGTGCCAGCTTTTCTGGTGCCTCCCTTTCAATTTAGCCTGGTTGACTTTTTTTTTTTTTTCAATCTGCCACAATCACAATGTTTGCAAACCCTTCAGTTGATAGCATTTATGGGAGAACAGGTTCCTTCTCTCTGTCAGTCCCAGAAACCATCGCAATTCACTGTGTATTTTTACATTTGACAATAGCTCTATGGCAAAAGAGGAGGAGAGAGGGTAAGAGCACCAGTGCTAGCCATTACAATCACAGAACAGAACAAGGAAATTTTTTTAAAAATGAGTAAATTCACCACTGGCCTCTTCTTTATTGAGCTCTGCCATAGTTACTAGGCACATGCGGGGAAGACAGAGTGAATATATATAGCTTCTAATGCATCACCTGTAACTCAGCACTGTGCAGGACGCAAGCAACTCTTCAGGGGGTTGTCAGAGGGGATCATAAATACACTGTGAATTAGGGGAAATGACCAAGAGGATGGAGGTGTATCTGGATGGCTTGGCAAAGGAACCCCATGGAACATCTTTACCTCTTTACTCTTCCATTGTCAACCGTTAATAATCTATACTTTGCTCTTTTCTAGTCCAATATTTCTGCTTAATAACTTGGATAAAAATATGTTTATTAAGAAAAACAGCAACCTCAACACTAAGTGCTTACTGTGTGCCCTCCCTTATAACTTTAAGAGGCACTTTTATTTTTAGTTTTTTTAGTTTTTAAATTTTTATTTTATTTTATTTTATTTTTTGCATAAAACTTGCTTTTAGCTTTTTTTTTTTTTTTTTACTTAAGTTTCAGGATACATGTGCAGGACTTGCAGGCTTGTTACACAGGTAAACATGTGCCATGGTGATTTGCTGCACCTATCAACCCATCACCTAGGTATTAAGCCCCACAGTTTATCTTGATATTCTCCCTCCTCGTCCCCTTGACAGGCCCCGATGCGTGTTATTCCCCTCCCTGCGTCCACGTGTTCTCACTGTTCAGCTCCCACTTATGAGTCAGAACATGTGGTGTTTGGTTTCCATTTGTTATCTTATTTAGAGTTCACAACAACCCTATAAAGTCGATATTAGTATTCTATTTTATAGATGAGGAAACTAAGACAGAATTTCAATAGCCCACCAAAAGACACACGTCAAAGGCATGACAGAGCCACCTAAGTTTGACTCCAGGGTCCAAGTTCTTATCTACCATTTACTATTAAGTATATAATCAGTGACTTATGACATTAAACATATGATTACTTCCTCTAGAGTGCTTTGGTTTTGTTTTTGTTTTTTAGAAAACTGGTTCTTACCACCTGAAATCACTAACAATATATGTTAGATTATTAGACAAGTTGGTTAGATTTTGACATGTCAATTGGCTGAGTTAGGCAAATTCCTCACATTTACTACATGACTTTAGTAGATCAGTCCTTGTCCTTTGTAGGTGAGAAGGGGCTCTTGAGCTGTAGAATTCCACAATAGAATATCTTGAATTGGGAAACACAGTGCAGGAAATGGACCATATTTCCTGAGTTCAGGGTTCTCCCACTGCACTGTTTTCCTAGAGAAGCTGTGAAGTAACGTAGCGTTTTCTTGTTTCTTCCAATCCACTTTTTTCCAACAGCCACCATAATTTTCAGAAATGAAATTCTATCATGTCACCGTCTGGTTTAAAAGTCTTCAATGGTCCCTCATTGCCCTGAAAGTAAAATCCTAGTGGCAAAGTGCTCCAGAAAATAGTGTCCCAGTTCCTCCACACTGCAGTTTCTGCAAAACTACCTGCCGTTTGAGCATTTATATGTGTAGCTTTTCTGACTCCATTTCAGCTTGTAGGGAGTTCTGAAGTCTCATTTCTTCCCTAGTAGACCTTGGCATCAACTGCTGAGAGCCAAATGCCCTATTGTGTACTTGAGGGATAAGAGAAGGAAAATACAGGTGTAGGTAGCTTTTGTTTCAGCCTTGCTCTAGGTAAAGTGTCAGGGGAAGTTTGCTTCAACAAATCTTTATCCTTTCTAGAGGAACATATGGTAGTTTCAGGGGTTCTTTAAGAAGTAACTGTCTAAATAGTTTTAGGGGTTCCTTAAGAAATAACTGTCTAAATAGCTGTAAAGCAAATGACCACAAAGTAAAGGAGTAAGAGAGCAGTAGAAGATGATGTTTTTTAAACACATGTAAAACCAAACAGGGGACAGCTACCAGCTGTCTTTTGTTCCCTCCAAGGACAAGAACAAATAAAACTCCTGGGAATAAGGCAAGAAAAGGAAACTACAGTGGATCATATGATTCAAGATTCTTTAACTTACTGCTAACATGATGAGTTAGTATGATTGAAAAAGTATGTATTTTGAGATTGGACCTAGCTCCATTTCCAGCTCCACTCTTACCTAACCTGCGTTTCTGCAGGTCTGTGATGAGGATGACAAGAGCAGCTTCCAAGACTGTTGTTCTGGGATTGAGAAGGAGATGTGGATTCTCCCCAGGCTCTGCTGCTGGTTTGGATTTGTTTTTGACTCTCCAAAATCAATTCCATTTCAGTATAATATAGGCACGATACTTCTTTTTCTCTTATTGGTTTAGAAATGAACATATGATTTAATCCTGATTAATGAGGTGTTGTGGACATGAGGGGAGTTTGCTGGAAATGGTTTCTTCACATCTAAGGAAATGACATAGAAGAAGAGCTATTGTTGTCTACTGGATGTTGTCATTTCAGGATCTGGCATCTAGAACAGCTACAGAAGGTCTTGCATACAGAATAGCCTATCTAAGAGCATCCCTAGAGCCTATTTCTGATGATGACAGAGAGAAGAATCTGGTCTATGGAAGCATCACTGAGGAATGAAATTAACCAAGTGTACAACTCATTCTATTTTCGGAATGTTTGCTCCTTAATTTCTCCCCTGGTTCTGCATCATTGTTTTTCTTTTAGCTCTGTACTTTTTCTAGAGTTAGCTAAAAATAATATGCCTTTCTACTTGCTTTTTTTTTTTTTTTTAAAGATATGACTTATATTCAACTTTTGACTTAAACTGGTCCTGGCTAATACATTTATCTTCTGACCTTGCCCTAGCAAGGTTTTCTATTGGCTCCTGATAGGCCTGATTTGGGTCCACTTGAGGATGTCCGGACTATTCCAGATACTTCAGGACTGTGGTTCCTATTGGCCACATACCAAGGACACCTCATACCTACTTCTGTCCTGACTTTCTCCAACATCCATTATTCTTAACAATATAATGTGCTCTATCACTAGTTAGAACTCAGGATTTAGGATTGTTCAACTTATCTACAGTAAATGCAGAAACAAAATCTGCAAAGCTATCACAAGAGCTGTGTTTATGGGGAAAGGGACTCCTTAAAGCATACTGTGAACTTTGCAATTCCATTGGTACGAATTTACCATCCTATCTTCCTAGAAGCAAGCGTTGATGTTGGTAACAAGTACAGAAACACTACTGAATCAGAAATTCCTTCAAATATAATAACTAGGTTTGAGGCATTTACCTGTGCCTCTATCTGTGTGGCTCACACTGCTTTGTACATCAGTGGGAGTCACAAGTGTGATGTGACATAACTTCATTTTTTTTGCGGGGGTGTAGGAAACGTCTAAGTGGATAGAAAGGCAAAGAAGAGGATGACACATTAAAGCACTGACTGCTTTTCAGCTTTACTTATATTGTCTCCTTCCAAAAAATGTATTTGCGGCTACTAGTAGAATTTTTGTTACCCATATTTGTAGTTCCTTGTTGGAGGCAGAAATTCATCATAACATTTTTTCTGACATTCACATCTAACCCTTATTCACGATGTAATGAAGCTCTGTGGCCAGCAACGGTAGTCACCTCATTTCCTGCTCATGCAGCATGTAGGCATTTGGTTAAAACAGGTGGTAGTAAAGGAAGAATCTCATTAATCTCAATTTACCAATCTATGCATTAGGATTAGCATAAAGAATGAAACACTATAGAATGTAAGTATTAGGAAGCAAGAGGAAACAATATACTAAAATAATGTATTCATTTTAGTCAGTATAAAATTGATAGCTTAAATTTAATTTGGAAATTCTCTTTTCCCAAAAAGAATGCTGGTGAGATATGTGTATTATGAATATGCTTACATATATATTGAATATTTTTCCTAGTAAGGCCCCAGAGGCCTCAAACATGAATTCCAATTAAGCCAGAGTCTGCTTCTACCTTGCTTCCTCACTCAGTGCAAGAAACTTAGCATCATTTTCTTGACTCCTTTACACCTGTATACGCCTGTAACTAAATCTCCAGTTGCTCATGGAATAGTACATAATTGAAGCAGAGAACCAAGAGTGCTCATGTAATATCATGAGGTGTCAGAATTGGAAGGGTCCCTGAGATGAGCTTAAAAAAAAAAAAAAAAAAGTGTTTCTCAAAGTGTAGCATGTGGACCACCGATTAGAATCACTTGAGGAACGTTTTAAAAATCTTTATTCTCAGAACCCATCCTAAAACCTATTAAAGTGTTGTGGGGTGGGGGGTTAAGTCATTCTCATCGTTAGCCCAAGTTTGTGTGTAAGGAATGGTCACAGTACAGTTACTTGAGAAGTTATTTTGAAATACACATTCCCCTCCAGCTTCTAAATCCAAATAGATTTCTGAGTTGTCAGCGAAATTTTAGACAGTTCCCTAAGCAATTCCACCCCCTTGGGAACCACTGATCTCTTCTAATACTTTGATTTTAATGAGGGGAAAATGAAGTCTAGGAAGTTGTGACCCACCTAAAGTCACGTAGCCTATGTTACTGGCAGAGCCAGTCCTCCAGCATGTGTTCCTTGACAGGTGTCACACACTGTGGATACCTAAATATATTCCTTTAAAATACCTTTATTATAGAAAATATGAAACATACAAAAGTAAACAAAATCACGTGATGAACCTCCATGGACTCATCACCCAGGTGCCACAAAAACAGCCACAATTCATGGCTAACATTATCTCATACCTCCAACTGCCTGCCTACCCTGACCCTGAAAATTTTGAGGCAACCCAGAATCATACCCATAAATATTTTACCCATAAATATTTGCCTGATTACTATAGGGCAGAACAATATACTGTTTATCTTCTTTGTGCTTTAGTTTTTTCATCTAAAAAATGGAACCATCAACTATCAATGTGTGAAGGCATTTACATATTGGGAATTACAGTACTTCCTTCTCCCTTATCCTAGAATTAAACTAATGTATGCTTTATAAATACTTCTTAATAATCTACTAACATCATAATTGTCTAATTTCAATGTAGAAGAAATTGTGGTAATATAGGCTCTGCTACATTGTGAACTATGGGCAATTTAGGGAGAGGTGAGAATAGATAAATCGAATGTCATACAGTGGGCCAGGCAATAGCCCTTTTTTCAAAAACCAGAACATAATTAGATCACAACAATAAGCCAAGTAGCAGGCAATTAGCTAGAAATTTTAAAAACATGGCCCAACTTCTACGTTTCTTTAGAAATACTTGGATTGACATGATAATATAGGTGAAGAGATTCTGTAACAAATCTCAAATTGCGTGTAAATGCTTAAACATTAAAATAGGAGGGAGGGAAAGAAGGAAAGGCAAGAAGGGAGGGGGGCTGTCTAACACACATCTTATCTCATTCAGTACAAGGAGTTAATTATCATTATGGTAAATTATGCAGCAAATGAATCCAGGTAATCATAGGGCAATCATCTCTCAATTCAATTAACAAGAGGTACATTATCATGCAAAACTCCGAAAGATTTAGAATGCTTTCTGTTATTGCTATTTAATAGTTAAAATGCTCAGAAAATTTGAGTTTAGAGGGTAGTGTATCATGTAATCCCTTGTTCTAACGATGACAGTAATGTCACTCTAAACCAAAAGAATTAATTTCATATATTTTTCTGTCTGCCACACGATACTGCAAAGGGATAAACAAAATAGAACAAAGCACAGTGACCACAATTATATATTAGGTTCCCCTCTGTTTCATTTTAAGGTAAATAGTGGCTGACAAATATGTATAAAGATATTGTTAGAAGAGAGAAGCCTGTGAACTGGTGTTTTATAGAAACATTAGTGCAATACTCTTATAATGTCTAGACAACAAGTCTATATGTATATGTTGTGTATGTATATGTCTGTGTGTATACATATATGCACACTTACCTATATACAGATATATACGTATACATACTCTGTGTGTGTGTGTGTGTATAATATATACATATTTTGGCCAGGTATGGTGGCTCACACCTGTAATACCAGCACCGTGGGAGACTGAGGTGGGCAGATCACTTGAGGCCAGGAGTTTGAGACCAGCCTGGCCAACATAACAAAACCCCATCTCTACTAAAAATACAAAAACTTAGGTGAGTGTGGTGGTGCACACCTGTAATCCCAGCTACTTGGGAAGCTGAGGCATGAGAATCACTGGAACCTGGTGGGTGGAGGTTGCAGTAAGCCAAGATCATGCATCTGCACTCTAGCCTAGGTGACAGAGCAAGACTGTCTCAAAAAAAAAAAAAAAAACAAAAATGTACACACACACACACGTATTGTAACTTACAATGACAGGACAAATGTCAGATGTATTTTTTGAAACTGTAAGAGGAAATTAGAATAATGCTGAATCCTATTAAATAACACCCTTCATATTGCTTCCAGAAAGCATGCTGCTGATTCTGAATTGTTTGTGCTCTGTTTTTGGTCTGACATTTGGCATGAAACCCAATTCTGTGATTCAAAGCAACATGTCACTGGATCTATATTATTTAAGGAATGAAGGTATCATTTATTTCACCATGTAGTAAACTAAATGTCCTGGAGGATAAGTGATTTGTCTCAGGCCACAAAGCTAATTACTGGAAGAGCCAGATATTTTTATTTTTTAAGAAGATATGTCAATTAAATCATCCAACAAAGTGCCATCTATTGAGGCATATATAAGAATTGAATATAGTGGATGCTCTGTAACCTTGAGAGGGTTCCAGTCTAATTTAGGAGATAAGATACTGGAACAAGAACTAATTTTCAAAATGGTGTTAAATTATGTGATGTATATTAATAATGTTTTAGAACTGAGATAAAAAGAAAAAGCATTAGTCAGTATGGATGAGGTGACATTTAAGCTTGGTCTTAAGGGATGGAAACATGAGCTTCAGCCTCTAGAAATGTGCAATCTAGTGTTGGAGAAAGAGGAAGATAGACATGGAAATAATGATCTATGTTTAAAAGCAGAAGTAAGGTGTATATATATACATATAGAACTAAATGCAAAGTCCAGTGGAAAGGCAGTAGTTAATAAGTGTCATTAGCAGAGTGTAGAAATCAAAAGAGATGAAAAAGTTGTAAATTGGGCTGATGGACGATAGATATATCTGTTGTCAGGGTGGAGAAGATAACTACGTATTTAAACCACAATATGAGTGAAGGCAAGGAGATACAAAAGTGGCAGGCACATTCATTGAGACAAAGGGCAAGTGTTGGTATGTATCCAGAGAGACGGTTGAAAAGATGGGCTCAGGCTGCATTGTGAAGAGCCAGGGAGGCGGACTCAGAAACGTGAGACTCTCTCCTGCAGGCCCCAGGAGTCACGGGAAGTTTTGCAGTAGACTGACAAAGTTGTGACAGTGTTTGGGAAAGATAACACATGTGACAAGGGAGATTGGACCGTGGAGCAGCTAAAGCAGAGTGGCCAGTTGGGAGACTATTGTTATACTTCAGAAGAGAGATTAACGCCCAAAGTAGGACAGTGGCAAAAGAAACAAAAGGAGAAGAGAAGAAATATTGGTACTGTCAGTTGACTGAATATAAAGGGGGAGGGAGGAGTGCAAGATGATTCCAAGGTTTCAGCTCAGGGGCTAGAGGACAGTGATACACTAACTCAAACAAGGAAAAGGAACGGTAGCAGTTTTAGTAAAGAAGATAGGAGACCGTCTCATCCAGTGGGTCTGAGGCAGCAGCCAGCATCCTCTCGATGTATTCAGGGGCAGCTGGAAATTGGAACTCAAGACAGAAGACAGGTTAAAAAAGGGATGAACAGACCTTCACTCCAAGTGATAGCATGGAAAAGGATGCAGAGTGGAGGACAGGTACCTGTGAAGGAAATTAAAGATGGTATTCTTTGAAACAGGTTTATTTGGGAAGTAGTGATAAGTAACATAAGATACATAGAGTTGGGGCTGTCCCTATGAGAATGCCCTTACCCGTAGCTGGTGGCGCCCTCAACAGCATATGGTCAGCACAGTAGGCAAGAGTACCTGGCACCTGACCGCACCATTGGAGGCCTGGGTTCTTTTTTTTTTTTTTTTTGAGACAGAGTCTCGTTCTGTCACCCAGGCTGGAGTGCAGTGGCGTGATCTCAGCTCACTGCAACCTCTGCCTCCCAGGTTCCGGTGATTCTCCTGCTTCAGCCTCCTGAGTAGCTGGGGTTACAGGTGCCCACCACCATGCCTGGCTAATTTTTGTACTTTTAGTAGAGACAGGTTTCACCATGTTGGCCAGGCTGGTCTCAAACTCCTGACCTCAGGTGATCCGCCTGCCTCAGCCTCCCAAAATGCTGGGATTATAGGCATGAGCCACCGTGCCTGGTGAGGGCTGGGTTCTAAAGGGTTCTCCCAAGTTGCATTTCTCCAATCATTTTCTTGACTTTCTCAGGTCCCCAACCTCACTTTTATATTCTTGTCCTTCCTGTTTTATGTATTCACATTACTGTCTTAGCTCCAGGCTATGACTGTGAATTTTTCTATTCTGTCTCTTTGTCACAGAACATACCCCTGAAACAGCCATGTGCCTTCATTTCAACCCAACCCACAGGCAATGATAGTTTCAGAATTTCTAAAGAAAATAGCCTAAGATTTCCAGTGTCCTTGAAATGGGATGGCAGGAGACTTATTTTGAAACTTCAATTTGCATATTCAGATCTGTTTTTATTTACACTGTATGTTATAGTAATAAGACTTTCTAAAAATACCTTTATTTCTACCTTATGTACTTTTGCTGGTGCTGTTACTTAAGTTGGCACAAGTATTGTATTAGTTTCCTATGGCTGCTATAACAAATTAGCACAAAGTGAGTGACTTAAAATGAACACACTGGCTGGGCACGGTGGCTCATGTCCATAATCCCAGCATTTTGGGAGGCCAAGGCGGATGGATCACTCGGGGTCACAAGTTCTAGATCAGCCTAGAAAACATGGTGAAACCCTGTCTCTATTAAAAATACAAAAATCAGCTGGGTGTGGTGGTGAGCACCTGTAATCCCTGCTACTTGGGAGGCTGAGGCAGGAGAAACACTTGAAGACTGGAGGCGGAGGTTGCAGTGAGCCAAGATTGCACCACTGTACTCCAGCCTGGGTGACGAGAGTGAAACTCTGTCTCAACAACAACAACAACAACAGACACATTTATTGTCTCATAGTTCTGGAGGCTAGAAATTTGAAATTAGTATCATTGAGCTGAAACCAAGACATCAGCATTCTCTCTGAAGGCCCTAAGACAGAATCTGTTTCTTGACTGTTCCAGCAGTTGTCAGCATCCCTTGGCTTGTGGCTGCTTCACTCCAGTATCTGCCTCCATCACCTTCTCGTGTGTGTGTGTGTGTG
>NW_012109808.1:433797-561062 GCF_000951045.1 Mandrillus leucophaeus | reverse complement strand
GGGGGGGGGGCAGGGAAAATGCTCCCTCTGCCTCACTCTTATAAGGATACTTTTGAGGATATTTAGGGCCCACTCAGATAATCCAGGATTATTTCCTCATCTCAAGGTCCTTAACTTAATCACACTTACAAAGACCCTTTTTCCAAGTAAGATAAAATATACAGCTTAAGAAATTATCCTTGGAAGATATTTTTCAACCTACTGCAGGTGAGCTAATGCACTCTCTTAAGACATGCACGGTGACATTCCCAGCTAGATCTCCCTGGTGGGATCTTGAATGTCAAGATGCTAGTTTACATATGATTTTGATTTAAAGGGAAACTGGCCTTTGATATCAATGTTGGTCTAAACCTACTCATCCCAGTCTCATTGCAACAGAATGTTGGTTTCTATATGAAGCCTGCCACTTTTGGAAATAGTCTTGATTTTGGATTGTTAGAATACTTTTGCAAGAACACTGCACAATGGGCTGGGCATGGTGGCTCACACCTGTAATCCCAGCACTTTGAGAGGCCAACCAGGGAGGACTGCTTGATCTCAGGAGTTTGAGACCAGCCTGGCAACATAGGGAGACCATGACTTTAAAAAAAAAAAGAGAAAAGAAAAGAATACCACACCATGATGTGACATATGGATTTAATTAATATTATGCCAAGCCTCAGATAATTAATTCCCACTGGTGACATTAAGATGAAATCAATGTTGTAGGTCAAAATATGCAATCTGACAAAAAAAGTGGCAGCAATTAGAAAACTGTTAAAATAATATAAACTTCATGCTGAGACATAGTATCTATGGCAGGAATAACAATATATATTGGCATAATAGTTGTTACTATAGTTAATGTTTTTAATCATTTTACTAAACAGAGGACTCAGTGGCACAGAAGATTTAACAGTAGATAATTCAATAATTAGGTTTGTCAAATTTTCCATTATTTAGCTGAGACAACTCCAAATAAAATTAAGATTAGGCTGCACTTGTTAGACATATTCCAAGTTATTGTTGGTTAACTGCTGAGTGGTTAAGGAAGCCATCAGCCAACATTTCCTAACACCAAAATCACAAAGTGGACAACCCATGGGCCAATAATTGGGCTCCCACAAGCTCTGGAAAGGCAAGTTATCACACTTTTAAGGAGCGAATTTAAAAAGTCCAGTTTAGGTTCTGTACTTTGTCTTTGAGGAAAGGAATAACATATGCAAGTGTAAAACTTCTAAATAACACACAAAAAATTGCAGCTTGGATGTTGTGAGAACATCTGGATGCTTGATGTGCATCACATAGCTAAGAAGAGTAGCTGAAACATTTTTTAATCTGTTCATTTTCAAGTTAAAATAATGACTCATTTTAGAGGGCTATGTTGGCAATTTCCAGTATATTAAGTTACATCTTCCCTCTCACCTGTGGAGCCAGGCTTTATTATTGATAAGCCTTATTTATACACATCTGTTGGGAGAAAAGCTGAGTGTTGGGAGAGAAGCTGAGGCAGGTTTGCATGTCTGCTAGACTTGCTGACTCCTTGCTTCTAGCACTCCCGTTATCTCAAGCAGCCATATGTTTCTCATTCACTTGATGCACTGTTTCCTTTCAAGCCCCACATCCTCACCACCTGTTTGTTTGTTTGAACACCAATAAATAGTGTGGGCTCCCAGAGCTTGGAGCCTTGGTAGCCTCCACACTCGTGATGGCCCCCTGGTCCCACTTTATCTCTCAAACTGTCTTTTTCTCATTCCTTTGACTCCACTGGATTTCATTGCCCCCACGACCTGGTGTTGGGTCTGATCACCCCAACACACATCTACATATAACATCTCTATACACTCACTGATAGACCTGTGTATTTGGCAGACTCAGAAGAGGAAGCTCTCAATTATTTTGCTGAAGGCTTAAACCATCTTCAAGGAGGTAGAGCTCCTTGTGCATTTCTACAAGCCTAATACCAGTTTCCAAAAAAACTTGATTCAGTCAGAAAAATCAAGAAATGTTTAAAGCTAATATTTCAAACTACATATTCTGGTAACTCATCTAGATTGGTTTGGAAACTCACCCTTATAAGTACTCATGGAAATTTTGTTAATATCTTTATTCAGAAGAGAGAGTAAAATGTATCTGGTTATTGTATTCTATGTAGTAGAAAGTAGAAGACAGTGCTGAGTTAATTTAAGACTGTCAACTAGGGTATTAATGAGGGTCTCAGATCAGTGGAACAAGGTAGGACACCAGTAACTGAAATCCTGGTCTGATGGGAGGCAAAGACGTTGAGAAATGTAAGTGGTGAAGCCATCAGTAAGGCAAAATTTCTCGACGCCCTGGAACAAGATGAATCCATTGGTACAGGCCCTCCAAAAAGAAGTAAGGGTGGTAATTTTATACATTAATTTATAATACAATATGTGAATTACCAATTATGTGTGACTAATTTTTTTTTCCTATACCAACAGGAATAGCTAATTATTTTAAAAACATTTTGGAAGGAAGCTTGAACTGGGGCAGGGAACTGAGCAGGGCATTCAAGGGAAAACTAGCAACAACTCAAGAGCAGTAGAAGGACTTTCTCCAAACAGCCCTATTAGATCAGGAAAAGAATCCAGTCATAGGGCTGCAAAAGTTCTTCAAGGTCCTCACATGGGAAATGTCTGGAGGCTTTATAACCCTGCTGTCTTCTAGTCATTTTTCTTCTGCTTACACACTACCACCCTTTACAGGACAGTGGCTATGTGTGAAGTTTGAAGTTTAATTGCTTTTGAGTTATATGTACACAAATTACCTCCAGGCAATATGTAAAACTCATTTCTTCCTGGTTTCATAACTCACAAGACAGCTGAACAAATCCTCCTAAAATTTTTCCTTTTTCATAAGTTCAAGCTAATGTCAACCCCGGGAAGTTTGAGGCTAATTTTTCAAGGGATGCTTCTCTTCAACCATGACTTGCTTACAAAATATTTTAAAATAGCTTTTTTTTCCTGTGGAAAAAATTAGTCTTGTGTAACAATTGACAACTGACATAATGCATTGTAAAATGCTGTATAACAGGGTGGAAGAGAGGTTTGATAAACCTAACATTCTATAGTGAGAAGCTGCTGTGTTAGAAATAGGGTGTTAAATAGGTAGAATTCAAGAAAGGCCAGGGAGTGAATTCGTTACTTTCCCCCCTACCAAGTATTTTTTAAATTGAATAAAATTCTAGCTTCACCAACTAGAATTTTTCCAAACTTCAGGCTACTGCTTTGGTACCTAGTAGGCTTAATAAGAATTCTTCAATTGAGGCTTTAAAGATTTGTAGCCAGCTTTCTCAAGAAGCCACTGGGGATTTGGTGCAAGCATTTATTCAGAAAGGAAGCCAAGAGTGGGCTGCCTTGTACTTCTAATTGAATTCCAGAATAAGGTATTCTGGAAAGCAGGAGACTATGGGATCTGGTCTCATTTCTGCCACTAATTAGCCGGGTGATTTTAGAAATCATTTAACTTCCTCAAGCTTTCTTTTTTTTTTTAATTAATAGAGTGTGAGAATCTAAATTTTCAAAAAATAAAAATAATCATCATCAGTATATTTGCCTGCATACACCAAATTTTTGATACACCAAAAATAGGGGATATGAGTAATTTTTGTTTCTTGTATTTGCTGCTTCCAAATAAGTGAGAAAAAAAGCAAAACAAAATAATATACAATTATTAAACCTATTTTTTATTGTATGGGGAAGATGATGTATCACGTATCTTTCAGGGCTAAAGTCCCAAATCTTGAATATACAAAAAAGTAACGTATATCACGTGAGACTGCATGGACATCTGCCATCTAATTATCAACCAAGCTGTCTTGTCTCCCAGCTTGCCATGACATCTGGATTGTAAATGTCATGACATTTCAGTCATTCAGCATTCCCAGGTTGACACACCCTACATCCTGCCTTGGTCCCTACATTTAAAATTTGCAATTTTAAATAGAATTCCAGAGTTTACACAGATTGGATCCTTTATTATCAGCAGATTAAAGACCTACTTTTCAAAATATAAAGAAATATTGGGCTGGGTTGGCAAAGCAATGAAGAGGAAAAACAAGTCTGTTTAGAAATGCACTGGTTTGGGGGAGGTGCCGACCATGAACTTGTCAAAACAATGTTTTTCTGTCTCTAACGGAAGATATTTCATAAAATACTTGGTACCTTCAGTGACTCCAAGTCAGTGAATCTTGAATAAATGATCCAGAAAATGCTATGGTACTCTTACTGTGCTGAAGCTAGCTAGAGTCATGTTTATCATTTTAATTAATTGCATCAACATGGGGACCAGCTACTGGCACATTATCAGTGCAAGCAGGCAAGCGAATATCCCTGGTCCTTGTAGTGGCAGGAATATGTCTGTGCTGAAAATCCCACAGGAAAATAAGGAAGATAAACTTAGATACTCTCATTTTTTCTACCCTCTTGCATATTGCAATAAAAAGATGATACAATGGTGTCTTCTCTTACAGGCTTTTCTTTTTTCCGTGATTATTCCATCAAAAAATAATCACAGTTATTAAAAACAACAACAACAACAACAAACCAAAGTGGGCTTCATATAATATATGGTCCCTTCATTGCATCAAGATAGCAATCGGTGAATTCAGCATTTTCCTGAGGTCTGAGAAACTGTCTGCTCTCACACCTCTGATGTTGTTAAATGATAAAGAATTGTTGCAATCCTGCACAGAAATGGACCAACTTCATTACCACACACAGTAAAGGCTTTAGCTGCACATTTTCTCTTCTTTGCCTTAAGGAAAAAAAAAAAAAAAGATACCCCTAATAACCAAAGAACATTATTAAAACTGTTTCCCAAAGAGTTTAATGACAACTAAATTACTCCTCCTTAAGAAAACCAAATTGGAAAGCCAGTTATGCATATTACCTTTGACACAGTAAGGTTTCTGTATTGCGGGCTCTTAAATGGTAGGCAGATTTTATTTTTTATTGTGCAATTCTTAGGATTCATGGGAGACTGGTATTTAAAACACATTTGTATTTTAAAATTTATCATCAGAGCTTTTATGAATACAGAGTCTGTCACTTCTATCTTCCCTTCACCCCCATCTCCAGTTTTTGCTGCTGCTGTTGCCAGAAGAGACATCTGGATTTAATTATTCATTCACTGCATATTTTGCAGTTTGTCACAGTAGTAGATTTATGACAAAGATTTAATTTTATCCAAGGTCAGGACTCTTACGTGTAACGCTTATTTAACGGCTTATCTTTCTGATTTTAATATCAAAATATAAATCTGAACATTTTCTTTTGAGCCTTAAAGAGTCATTGCTCTTTATGCCACTTTCATCACATCACATTAATACTGTATGAATAGTGTTTAAGAGTATATGGGTTCAAACTGATCTCCAAAGTTTATCAGCTATAGAAAGTGAAAGAAATTTCTTAAGTTTTTTTGTTCCTAATTTTTCTCATATATAAGATGGAGGCAAGAGAACCGTATTTGTACAGTAATTATGGGAATTAAGTGAGTTAATAAATGTAAAAGTATTTTAAACAGACCCAAGCTCAAAAGTGCGTAACACATGTACCTATTATTATGGTGCCATTATGAATGAAACCTCACAAAAGATCCAGTTTTTAATCTAGGCAAGTTTCATGTTCTATTACCTTAGATGATTTAAATTCCCACAAGGTCCCTTAATTTATCCTTTTATAAAATAGGTTGCAAATTAAATTTCCTCTTGCCTAACAGGACTGGCCTTACAGCTAAGCAGATGAGATACAAGCCTGAGTAGCACAACTGAGGCCAACCAGATAGGACCGCTTCTGTGAAACGTCCCTTTCCCTATTCTCATTCTCCTTCTTACTCACATACACAAGAACTTATCATTTCCTCTTAAAATAACTGTTACTGTATCAAACATTGAGTTTATTGATTATTTATTGATAATAATGTCCTTAGCTTGACTTAGTTTATCAGATATACAGTGGGATCCCGAGAACATGGTGTATAGAATAGATTCATTATGGTAAAAACAGAGGCTGAGAAAGAATGAACACTGCACTGTGTTCTCCATGTCTCTCAAAAAAAAAAAAAAAAAAAATCCAGTTTACCCGGATACTATGTGCTAGAGGCAAAAATAGAGACAAAGAGGAAGAACGCACACAAAAATAGAAGTTGCATGACACATTTGTTCACTTTATATTTTTATATCTATAGGTGGAGCTGATTGGGAGGGGTGAGAGAGGGAGGAACAAAAGGATTCTATCCAACCAAGGCAAAATATTGGGGAAAATAACTATGGAAAAGCCACAGAATCAGATACTTTAGAAATCTTGCTACAGTAAGTGAAATCGGATGGTCTAGGTAACTGAGGTGGCTACAAGCAACCAAAAAAAAAATTTTTTTTTAATCAAAAATAAAAGAAAAATTTTCATTTAAAGAAGGAAGGAGGGTGGGCTCAGTGGCTCACGCCTGTAATCCCAGCACTTTGAGAGGCTGAGGTGGGCAGATCATGAGGTCAGGAGTTCAAGACCAGCATGGCTAACATGGTGAAACCCTGTATCTACTAAAAATACAAAAAAAAAAAAAAATAAAAGGAATGGAAAAACATAGATCATTTGGAGAACCAAGGAGTTCACTAGTTAGAAATATTTAATGAGTTCAGATTTTCTTAGCTTTCTTAATTAAGAGCTTTATTTGTGCTTAAATCGTAGCTTTCAATTTACGATAGTTTTAAAGAATGAGTAAGAACATATCTGGAAGGAATGAGTGTTAAATTGGAAGATATAAGGATCAGTCCTTGATGGGATGTGTGGCTTACAGAATGTTTTATTATTTACCATTTTGCATGATGCTTCGGTGAAATCTTTTAAATAAAATATCTGAGGGAATGTCTGAAACCCAAGTAAAATCACAGCTCAAAATAAAGGCAGTTCTTTAAATGTGAGCTCTGCCTGTTTAACAATTTATGAGATTATCTCCATCATAGCTAACAGGCACTTCGGCATTGTTGTAATTTGGGAAATTTCTGAGGGAGCACATCAGGCAGATGCAGAACAGTGGCTGTGGCTTGTACTCTGTTCATTCGATCTACCCTGCACAGTTGAGTTGAGATCTCGGAAAACACCACTATTTTTCTCTACTCCAACCACAGAAACCACACTCCTCAGCAACCCGCAGTGTCCTCCTGTAGTACGGAGATTTTCATTCAATGTATGTCTGAGTCGTAGGTTTTTCCAAAGGAAACTTCACATTAGAACGATAGGGTAGGCACAAGGATTACTTTGCTAATGCCCTCTTTCCTACCAAGACTCATTTTACAGTGGAGGAAACTGGCTTTCCTTTACAGGGAGATGAAATATCTGCCTATGGCCAAATAATTTACTGACCGGGTCAAGGCTAGCATTTTGTTCACTGGGGGAGGATTGTTCACTTTCCTGAAAAACTTAGAGTGAGTTTTCTTTCAATATTTTCCTAATCAGGTGCATTCAGAAAGTTTCCATTTATTAAATTCTAACTATTTAAATAACTCATTTGGGAGCACAGTTTTTGGAATTACATAGTTAATATCTACAACTCACATTTTTGGTCACAAAATACCAGCATTATAACAGGCTACAGAGATAAAAACGTACTCCCTGCATAAATCTTCCTTAATTATTATAATGAACTTCTTTCCACAATTCACCTTATAGAGAAAATCGAAATGCCAGACTTGATTCACCAACGTGTCTGGATAACACAATTTAGTTAAATCACCATAGTGACCAGCTGAGTTCATTCCCAAGTGTCTCGTGTGAACCAATTCTAATTGGTAGCCTCTATCAAGTGCTTGTCAATTTTTTTCCAAATCACAACACACAGAGAAATTGAGGGAGATGGAGGAGGCCTATGTGGTGGGAGGCGGCTTGCCCAGGGACTATGGTGGCTTCAGGCCCCACTCAGCCAGCCCAAAGTCTAAAGCAATTAATTTTCTGCAACCTGGTGTGGCTTACCAACGTTCCAAAGGTATAAAGTGGGAAGCTGTGGCCTACATTTTTGGCACCTTATCAAAAACACTATTCCTTCAGTAGGTAAAACAGGAGAAGCCCTTCCCTATCAAACTCCACATACACTAATCTGGCTTCTTCCTCGCTCCACTAAAAACATGTATATTTCTCCCTTGATTCTAAGCTTTTCTACCCAGATAGCAGCCCCTTTTCTTTCTCAGAAACATGATGCTGTTTTTCTGTGTACAACAGAAGTGCTTCTCTGACTACCCACCACTGTTTAAGCCTAGTAACTTGCTTCTGGTTCCTATGGATCATACCATTGTTTTGCTTGGCCCAGTCAGCCCAATTACTGCCTCAAAGGGAGAGGATTAAAAGCTTGACTCTTTCCACAAAATGCTTCTTAGAGCCATGCCCTACACTCATTCGAATCCAGGATAGGATTCATTTTCTGATGTTTCCAAATAAAAGAAACGGGCTCAAAACAAAATTCCCAGAGCAGAGCCCATCACTGTACCTACTGCCTGGCGGAAGCTGAGGAAGGAGGAGGAGCCTAGAGCTGTTAGTTTGACTTTGAAAGCGAAAAGGACTACACAGCAAACCTCCTTCAATTCTCTCCTTTAAGAAGTGAGTTACTGGAAATTCAGAGAAGCAAAAAGAATTTTACCCAGAATCTCTGTGGGGAGATTGCTAATCATCCCCAAATATCTACTTTCCCTTCTTTCTTTCAGAAATAAAAGATCCTAAGTGGGTTTAAGCAAGGTATATGGCCATCCAACTAGTCACTACATTTTCTTGCATCCTTAATAACTTGCTTCTGGTTCACATGGATCCCACCTGTTTTGCAGACAGGTGTGGCCTTATAGGATATAAGCAGGCATGCTTTATCTTTTTTTTCCTTCTCCTACTGATGGGAAAATAGGAAAAACTTGAATCCAAATATGGGAACCACATATTGGGAGTAACACAATATCTCCATTAGCTCTAGATCACTAACTTTTTGATTTTCCCCTAAGGAAAACACACACACACACACACACACACACACACACACACAAAATAAAGAAACGCCATCTTTGTTACTCTACTTTGCGCTGGTGGTGTGGGAGGGAAGGAGGGAAGGATTCTTTCTTATAAAAGTTGAGCCTTTACAATAACTATTAATGATACAGACACTTGGTAAAACTCTTTAGATAATAATAATGATGGTGGCACACATGTCACCATGGTGGTCTTGAGCATTTTGTCAAGGTGACAAGGATTTTGAAATAAGCTGTGTCCCTCAAGGGATTATGATCTACTCTAGCACAGGAATCTGTATCTCTAGCACCTGGCACATAGTAGGTGTTCAATCAAAACTTCATGGAACTGAATCAATGTTACAATTTGGCACCTGGAGTTACAAAGATCACCTCCCTTTCCCTTTCCCATGATATCGTCTACTTTTGCTGTCAATGCAGTGCTAATTTCTCAGGAGACAAATGAAGAACTTACTTCCCCAGTGCGAGATTAATTATTCCATGCCACTGCTAACTCCCGACAATATCAGTCTTTGACAGCGTGCAAAGATAAATAGTGAGGCAGCCATTTGAAAGGAAATCATTATGGCACCTCTCCGCTCCGCGTTATCATATCCATATCAGCAAGGGAGATAACTTTGAAACTGCTTGTACTGCACTGAGAACCAGTGTTCTGGCTGGGGCCTGCAAAGATGAAAAAGTCTCTTCTTGCCTTCAAAGTCTTCCTGCCGCGGTTTGCCTTTCAAAGGCACCCACTGCTTGTGTAAAGGGTTGCCCTGGAAGTGGTGAGTGCCAACAACCTTCTCCTCGTGAGAGAAAGCAATCAGGGGGAAAAGGGAGCTATCTCCTGGGAGGAGGGAGATTTTGGCAGGTGAGAGCAGGAAGGACTGTCCCTGTCAACTGGGATTTCCAACCTAGCCCCATGCTGACAGTGGTGGATCTACCTCCTACCTTGCTCACTGCAGGCTCTCTCTGGGCTGGAAGAAGGAGTTGGGGGCTCTATAGGCTATCAAGTAGCTGAACTAAATTTTAAACATACAAAGACCCTACTTTGCTTTAAAAATCAGACTGTTCCACGTAGTTACTTTTTCTTTTAATTTTCTAGGAAACACCTACTCAGTTAACATACCTCAGGAATACTCTCGCTCTAAAGTGTTCTACCCTAGCAACAGAAGCCGGGTTGTGTAAGGCTTCAAAGGGATACTCCCACCTGGCTTCAGGGAGAAGCTGCCTCTCAGTAGAGGCCAGCAATTGGAGACGTAATAGTCCACATTTACTGCCAAGAGGTGCCTTGCAGAATTTCAGTGTCTGATTTGCACACATGTGAAATGAATTGCTTTCTGCAGCCAGGGCTCTGGGGAGGTGACAGAAGAATCTTAGCCTCAATCTGGAGACTGAGAAGGGCCACTCGTAACCTGGTATTTCCTTCTAAAAAAGGGGAAAAAAGTCCAGGATTTCTCTTGTAGCAATTTCCTTCCAGGCCAATGAGAAGAGTATAATATTTGCACAGTGGGGGTTGGTTTATTTATTGCCGTAAAATAACAACAAGAAAATAAGAGTCATTCACAGTAGATGAAGTAAAGTAAAAGGAAAGAGAAATGAGACATTGGGAAATGAAATATCTTAGTCTCAAAGTTTAGGCTGACCAATTTTTTTTTAACCCAAATCATCTGCAGGCATATATGGAGCTGTACCTGAAACATACGCATCATTTGGGCTATATTCCTCAACATTTGTATCATTCTGGGCCAGGCATGCAAACTCTCCTTCTACCCTGAAGTTGCAGTTACTGTCCCCTGCTCTTTGCTGAAAAGTGGAAGTGACCCCAAGGGGCAACGAACCACTGGGTAGATCTTGAGAGGAGAAAGTATTTATTTCAGAAATCAACATCGGTATCCTTGACTTGATTAGGCAGCAAGAATTCTATACATATCCAATGTTCCTGGCTACTCATACATGAGTTGGCTTGTCAGTCAAACTGCAATTTACTGGAAGCCAACCAATCAAAGGTTTAAATAAGTAGACTAAATTGTTATCATAGTTTCACTGAACTCTTAGTAGAAAGCAGCAAATGCTAAGAAAAGTTTATCAGAAATATATTTTCATCAGTAAATACCTAGGCATGCTGTAATGTCAATACGTATTTTGCTTAACCTTAGTGCTATATGTTTATATGGCTGAATAATACCATTAGCAAAAATAATACCAGCAACATTTACTGAACACCTACTCTGCCAGACACTATGCTAGGTACTTTATATAAATTACTTTTGGTTTTCCCAACAGCGTAAATACACAAACTTTGCCAAAGTATGTGGCTTCTCCTTGATGTTAGAATTGGACACAAGTCTGCTTGACCTAAAAGTGATCTCTTTCCCCCATCATTTATCTCATATATGATTGAGAGTCACAAAAATGAAACTGTCATACTATATGAACCTGAATCTTCAGAGAACAGCAAAAATTGACTTTATCATGTTTCAAAAGCCCATGGAATTTTTCAGCAAGAAATTAAAAGGCTTTTATGCCAGTGAACTTTCAGCATATTTTGTAAAGAACACCTTGCTTTCCTAACCTGTAAACTGGGGAAATAATAGTACCAGCCATGGAAAACTCTCAGCTTACTGTATGGTGCCCAGTAAGCACTCTACTGGGGGAAGTAGGTAATTCAATTAAGTAATCATGAAACTCTCCACTAGTACTGAGCAACTAACCTTTGCAAATCAATTAAAAGAGCACCTCCATGTGCTTTGTATTCAACCTAGTAGTTCTTTTGCTGGATTTAATATATTGTGATCAGAGTACAAAAAGCTGCAAATGGAGGATTGAAAAAAAAATTTCTGCTAGCCAAATTGTTAGTATAATGGAATGAAGTTAGGTGAAAGCAGTTCTACAATCAAATATTCTTATCCACAACAAGCATGTCAATTTTATGATAGAGAAACAACACTAATGCTTCCAAGGTAGTTATTACCCAGGTGCAGAAACTAAATCAGAGAGAAACGGTTTAAAGCAAATCCTTGCTAGAGCCCTACATTTAATTGTCTAAGTCACATGACTGACTTTCATTAAAACTTGCTTTTTAAACAAACATATTAGAGAATAATAGAAACAAAAAAAAAATTAGCCTAAGTCTCTGGTTTTTGAGCTGGGAATGCAGTAAAAGAGATTGGCAAAAATATTGTGGGAGTTTTTCCTTTGAAAAGATAGTAGGAATTTCTCCCCAAAATGTGTCTGATTTCACTCCATAATCTCCTTGGGACTCAAATTTGTCACTGTGGGAATCATCTGACAGCTTCTTTAAGTGCTTCTAGGTAGAGATATGAATCAGATTAGCTCCCTGCCTTGGAACAATTCTCCTTGGGGCTATACCTATGTGCAAAAAGTACACCCAGATGTTAGCAAACAACTACACTGTCATTTTTCCCCTTCCAGAAGCTCTGTCAAAAACACTGTAGAGTTACAATTTTAGAAATCTGCTGGAAGTGAGATCCAGTAACATAAAGCTAGTGTTGTTTATTCATAAAGTATACCAGACCATTAGCGAGAACATAAGGCTGCTGACATCGCTTATTTCAATATTTCACTGAAATTTCACAAAACTTGCCTGGGATATACCACTTTTTTTTTCCTCCTAATCTCTTTGAATGGAACAAGAAAGTCAATTGGGAAATCAGTGTTTAAGGTTAGAGCTGAACATAACCTAGCCCGGCCCAACTTCCACATTGGCAAGTTTGCCTAATGTCACTCAGGTAGTTCGTGGAGAGTAAGAAATGGAATGCAGGTGTCCACTTCCAATCCTATAGTCCTTTTACAAGGACATACACCCATCCAACAGCCAATGCAGCTAAAGCAGAATGAGACACAGGCATGTGCTTGACTGAGAGAAAGGGGGAAACCACACTGATGTAAGTTTTCTTAAACTCTGGTAATGGCTCACTGTGTCTAAATTCTCACTTCTGCTCTGCTGAAGCAAAGACAACATCAAAGATTGAGTGCCTTCCAAGCCCACTTTTGCCTTCTTTTGTTTTGCAAAATGGAAATTGTCAGACATATGTCAATCTAAAGTTCTTCAGGAATTGTAAATTTCTTGGCCCGCAGCCAATGTTTGCCCCTGTTTCAAAACCAAAACTGGTTTTTCTAAGAAAGCACTCTGAAAAGACTTGAAAGCCAGGTTGATATTTTCTTTGATCTCCCAAACAGTTTTGCAACTTCTGCACCTGGCGCTTGGCAGGCGATTCTTGAAGGTTTGGCAATGATTAGTACAGGTAATCAGGCTTCACTCTCCTGTGCACACATTACAATCAATCCTACCTTTCTGCTTCCTCATTTGATCACCTCAAGACTGGTTAAATTCCTCTTTTTTCATTATTAGATCTTTCTAGCCTCCATTATATCATCAATTTCACCACTAAATGAAAGCCTGTTTGATGCCACTCAATGGTGGAACATATGTGTTAGTCTATTACTAGATTCTAAGTGTCCCCAATACACTTATGAGGCTCTGAAGGGCCCAGCCATGTGTTGGTGTCTTGCAGCTACTGTATAGCTTTGTTCCATATACTATGTAGCTGAACTCTATCATATAGTCAGAAATCAAAAATAAAATTGGTTGTTTTTCTAAAAAATGCTTGGATAATAGAAGTCATGGCTTATAATTTTAAGTATCTCCTAGAGTATATGGCAGAATACTGAGATTTACTTGATTTATATATTCCTGAGTTCATGTGCATTATAAAATGTACAGCAGCATCTGTGGCCTCTGCTCACTGGATAACAGCAACACCTCCATATGTTCCTTTTCAATTGCGACAACCAAAAATGTTTCCAGACATAGGCAAAGTCTCCTTTGTGTGTGGGGCAGGGAGAGAAGGGGGGTGAAAAATCACCCTCATTGAAAATTACTGTATATATTACACTCATGGACATAATAAAGGGACTAGTTACAAAGAGTATGTTGTGACTTTTTCTGATGTCTGTGGAATAGAGTTAGGATACCACTAAAAATGTAGCGCAGTCAGGACTCCAGCTCATTCTCATTGCATCAGGGACATCTTTTTGGCAGACTGTGGGGACAACTTATCTTTGAGGATGGAGTAAGGACAAGGTCACACTTGTGTGCTGGTGTACCCTGTGTAAAACTGAGCAGCTTCGTAAGGTTTGTAAAGAGTACATGTGAAGTATCACACTTTTTTTCAGCTCTTGAGTACAGCAGAAATCTAACAAAGGGAGAAAACTGTTTTGCTGAATGTATGCTCCTTCTTCCGTAAACCTGGAAGACCTAGCTTGGAGTAAAATTTTATAGACATTTTAATGTGGAGCCAAAAGTAAAGAGAAATGGGTTAGTCTATTAAAAGGCAGTTGAGATGAAAGGTATAGCTTGGATGTTTGTTGAATTCATGGGCTAGAGAACAACACGGAGGTACCATTGCTCACCCGTCAGCCCCACTGATTGCCGTTCTAGCTGCTTATCAAGGGCCTGAGAAGAGAAAGGAAAGTTTGGCTCTCTAGCTCAGAGGTTCACTGATGCCAGTGAGGAGATGAAAATGAGTAAACACTTCCTGAAAAGGTAACAATTAATTTTAGAGATGGCAATTTATCATCACAGCTGCAAAGGAACACAGAAGACCCTGGGGTGTATCCTTTTCGGTGGCAATTCATTGCTGTGTCTGAAATTTCATTCGTCTCCATAACACACACATCCACAAAAGAGCGAGAATGGAGACTTGGCAAAGGAGAAAACAAAGGGGAAGGAGGCATGAAAACCCTGCTCAGGTTATTAATAGCACAGACTCGAATTTCATGAATGTTAACACTCTGCTCTTGGCATGAGCAATTGATCATCTAAGATGCTACAATGCGCCCAACAATTAGGGCAAACTCTAGACAAGGGGGTTGGCCATGTGTCCTAAGGTTAAATAGCTGGGCTATGGGCAAGCACCAGAGAGGGAAATGGAGTGTGTAAAAGGAAAAGTTTGTTTTGCGTCTGTGCATCCCGTTTTCCTACTTCCACTCCCATTTTAGTCCCCTTTGTCTTCATTTCCATTTTTCTCCAGTCAGGTTCTCAGAAGTCACAAAGCTTCTAGTTGTAAAACATGAAGTTCTGTATCTAGCTATAAAGGAAAGGTATTTCCAAGTATTTCCTCCAAACTACTATATTGACATATTTGTTTCTGGTATGCTCTCACTTATATCCTAGGTTTCCTAGAATCCTATTCCTTCTACATTGCATTATTTCCCCATTGTGATAGACTGGAGTGGGTCGTATTGATATAAATGCACACAAATAACTCTGACTAAAGCCCACTCAAGACTATGCTTATTCGGGACAATCAAGTGCATTTTTTAATCGCAAAACTCCAAGGAAAGAAAACTGAAATTAATTGATAATTTCTTATGTTTAGGTACTTGGTTACATTCCATATATCCTTTTACCTACCCATGCATCCATCCATCTACCATTTATCATTTTTTGATTCTAAAAATATGCTGAATGCCTACTAAATGGTAGACACTAATCTAAGTATCTGCCCAAATGAATTCTAACAACTGTTAGGAGAGGCAGAGTGAAAAGACACTTATAACACAGTGAATTAATAGCAGGATAATGATAAAGCTCCATTTACTGTGGAAACACATGGGAGAGGCACCTGGACCCCAGATATCTCAAGAGAAGTAAAATCTGAGTTTGGCAATTTAGAAAGAGTGTGAAGCAAGGCAGAAGGCAAAGAGTGGCAACGAAGTGGCAAATTGGAGTGGAAAGTGGGTTCTCAGCAGAGGAACCAGCATATGTATATATTTGTACAAGGCACAAAAGGAAAATTCAAGCAAATGAATGTAGCTAGAACATTATGTGAGAGGGGTAGGGTAATATGAGTTGGAACTAGGAAGGCAGGCATGATGGCATGAAGTATGTCATCCTAAGGATATTCAATTTTATCCTGAAGGCAGTGGGATCCATTGGAGTTTTTAAGCTAGGGCTTGCTTACTCATATATGCACTGCAAAAAGTTATTCCTGACTACATTGTAGAAACTTGAAGATAGGCAAAATTGGAATCCAGGAAACCATTGAAGACATTACTAAAGTCAGAAGAAACATGATGGCAGTGATGATGGAGAGGAGTGATGTATTTAACAGCTGTTAAATAGGTAAAAGAAGAGATCAAGACAACTCATGTAAACTTCACATCAATCCTATAAAGTTGATATTAATACGTACCTTATGGGTAAGGCTTAGGTTAAGTAACTTGTTGACTGTTATAGAACAGTAAAACAGCAGAGATATAAAATCTGTCATGTCTAACTCGACAGACCATTTTCTTCTTACTGAACTGAACATGACTTAGCTCTCATGGATTTCTTTTAATGTGCTAAATCCTAGGGATTAAAAGTGAGTAAGATCTGCTTCCTGGCAACAAGTTGCTCAGAATTGGGAAAACTATTAGAGACTTCACGCTACCACACCCTGCCTCTTGCTTTAATTCAAGCAGTAGGTGTTGGGATAGTTCTAAAATCTAATAATTCTTATCGTCAACAAAAGAAATCCAGATACTGAGTTTAAAATGTTTACCCCCTTGATTTAATCCTATTACCTAAGTAACCCCTTGCTCTGCTTATAGCCAGCCACTTTCAAATATCTATAGCCCACAAGGTCATTTTCTCTGAGTTGTCACTTAGCCAACCTATACGTATTTAGCTCTTTTAATCTTTTTTCCAAAATCATTCCTTCAATTCCACTAATCACTCCTGTTGCTTCTGTCTGGCCTACCTCCAATTTGCCTACATCTTGAAAGAGCCTATGGAAGCAAAGGATACAGTGCTCTTGTTAGTAATTCTACTTATTCACCATGTGTTTTCAACATTTTCAAGCCCCTTTGTAATACTTGGGATTTTTTTGCATGAAAATAACATTGTACCTCTTGAGAAGCCTGTGTACTCCAACATTTCGTTTCTCCAAGGAGGCTCACATACCACCCACCTTTTCTATCCCAAAGCATAATGATATCGAAGGAGAAGGAATGGCAAGCATGATTAACATACTACTGGCTGTAATGATCTGTTTCTGGAATTAGGTAGTAAGAATATATTTTTTGTTATTCTTTTAAGGCTACAGGAGGCTACAGGAAGAATAAAAATACAATTTATCTGCAAGATGTTTCTAAATGGAATGCATTTATGACATTCTTATAGGGCTTATTTGCAGCTCTTTAAAAATAGCTGACTATCTAATTAGAGAGATAGATCACATTGGTATAGAACACATATACAGATAAATACTGCTTTTTATAGCCTCCACTATCATAGATACAGAAGCATGCAGAGCAAAACTCACACAGTATTTTAACTCTTAGGTTTCCTCTGTCTACACATATTTTTCAAAATGGGGTTTCAAACATGTTCTCTACTTTAATCATTTATTTCAACAATATTAAAAATATTCCCACTTTTACTATTTATTCATTTTAATATTATTCCCTTATTCTCTAAAGACAAGAATCTCTTATGGCACACACACACAAAGCAAACACCATTCTGAAGAAGTATTTGCCTATAGCATGTTAAAATAGTCTAATAATGAGAGTGCAATTGATTTAACTGTCTTTATTTTTAGGAGATTTATTCATGATCCGCTCATATTTCCTTGAAGTATCTCAGTGGTAGGGAAGACTTGGAAATGAATAGAAACCTTGTTGAGGAGTCACTATAGACTTGCATAGCAGCACAGAATGGCTCTCTAGAGATCCTGAACCTCTAGAGAGGTTTAATAGGAAGCCAAATGCTGATTGGTTCAAACCACAACCACTGATTGGTTGGGAACATGACTAAGGTCCTTAAACTCTCTGCTGTGCATAGTGTTCATCACAACAAGTAAACCACTTGTGGAGGCACTAAGAAAAGGAGCCTGGCAGAGTGAAACAAGATGGCAGAGGAGAAGGATAACTCCCTGATAAGGTTTGGTTGTGTCCCCACCCAAATCTCACCTTGAATTGTAATAATCCCCATGTGTCAAGGGGATTATTACAGGTGGAGATAACTGAATCATGGGGGCAGATTCCCCCATATTGTTCTTACGGTAGTGAATAAGTCTCACAAGATCTGATGGTTTTATAAGTGGGAGCTCCCCTGCACACACACTCTTGCCTACTGCCATGTAAAACGTGTCTTGCTTTCCCTTTGCCTGCCACCATGATTGTGAGGCCTCCCTAGCCATGTGAAACTCTGAGTCTACTAAACCTCTTTCCTTTATAAATTACCCAATCTCGGGCATGTCTTTATTAGCAGGGAGAACAGACTAATACACTCCCCAGGGAGGTTATATTTCAACTTAGCCTTGAAGGATTATTACTTTTCCAGGTAGCTAAAGTGGACAAAAGAGCAATAATAATAATAATTTTTATTGAAAGGTCACTATGTAACAGACACTATTCTAAGCATTTGAAATACATAAATTTTTTTTTGACTCAAAACTCCTACAGAAATGATCATATTGTCTTCATTTTATAGATAAACAATCATGCTCAAGTTGTATGTTGTATGTGCTCAAGTAGAAAGAACATGTCTGAAAGTATAACAAGGTATGACTAGAATGTTGCGTGCATGTGAAAAAATATTGGTAGATAAGGAAGGAAAGGAAGACAGGCGGGAATCTGCGGGGCCTTTTACGCATGTCTTTCCCTGGAGGGTTGGTTCATGGGTGGAATTTACTTCACAGTGATTTTTTTCTACAATACGTATATATTCCTTGTTTAGAAAGTAAAATCAGTAAGAATATAAAATTCAGGATATGTGAGCATATAGGAAAGTGAAACAGTGTCTTCATCTGGGAACAGTAAGTGCTAATGGAAGGCACAGAAACCAGATTCATAGATGATTGCCTTTTTTGTTTTGATTTTGTTTTTGAAATGGGAAAGCCATATATATACACACACATATATGTGTATATATACACATACATATATATGTACATATATGTATATATACACACACATATGTGTATATATATACACACACACATATATACACATACATACACACATATATATGTATATGCTGAAGGGATGATATTAATGGCACCAGTGGAAAATGAGAACACTAAATGATGTCCAAACCTTGGGAAGAGACGAGAGTGAAGAGATAAGTAGCATAAGATTTCAAACAAAGGGACAAAGGGATTCCCCTAAAGTAAGGACTGATGTGGATAAGCATGGAGGAATTCAAAGAAACTTGTGACTGGTCAGCATTGTTTTCTGAAAAAAGGTAGCATTTAAAACCCAAGGATGTAGAAGTGAAAAAGGAGACCAAGTTGGGAGGTTGAAATAGGTGCTGATCAAGAGTTGGAGGTGGAATGGGGGAGAGATAAAAAACAGAGAAGTCTTCTAAGACCAGGTTGAAGGCAGCACTGCAGTGGTGTAAGGAACAGAAACCATTTGGAATGATCTGGGATGAACACAACAGAGGGAAAAAGGAATTTGGAGTGATGATGAGAGGTAATTTATAGATATAGACAAATGAAAACCTTGCTGAAGCCAAAAAAAAAAAGAAAAAAAAACCACCTGGACTTAAGTATAAAATTTGGAAATTATGGCTAATCAGCAAGATATTAGGGCTTTAAAGTTTTGAGATTTAGCAGTTCAGAGACAGGACAAGATGCATGGTGAGGCCATCAAGCTGGGTGGGTCTGTAGTGGGGGCCTGGCTGCTATACTAGTTCAAACCACAATCAAACTTCATCAGAATTAAAGCAGTAGCCACGTATTAGGTCTCTCTGCCTACTCTCTTGGTCCTTTACAATCTTTTCTCAACATGGCAGAGTAATCTTTAAAAAACATAAATCACATCATGTCACTCCACTACTTAGTACATTCTAATCGTCTGCCATTACACTTTTATGAAACCTAAAGTGCTTTCCACAGTCTAACAGGCCCTGTCTGTTTCAGTCCCTGCCACCTCTCAGATCTTACCTCATACCAGATTTCTTTTGCTACAGCCATATTCATCATCTTTCAAACACCGCCCAACATGTTCCAGCCTAAAGGCCTTTACACTAACCGTTCCCTCTGTTGTAAATGTTCTTCCCCTAGATTTCACAGACCTGACATCTTTTATCATTCCAATCTCAGTTTAAATGTTTCTTCCTTAGAGTAACTTCCCCCTAAACTAGCTACCCACCCATCAGGTACTCTGTGTGACATTGCCCAAGTTTATTTTCTTGATAGCACTTGTCCCTGCATACTATATTCTCTTGCTAATTTATGTATCAGTAGTCTCTGCCCCTACCCCCAGAATGTATGTTCCATAAAGAACTAGAGTTACTGATTTCATTGTATTTTCATCGCAGCCTCAGAGTCTACAAGGGTGATGGGTCCATAACAGGAATCACTGTGCTCTCCCAAGCAATGTTTGTGGAGAGACTGAGCTGAGAGACTGGGGTGCTTAAGGGATGGTCCACTCCTTTAGATTCAAAGTCAAACCCCTTAATTTTATAGGCAAAGGTTTAATGGTCTAAGAGACATTTGAGATAAGAAGGATTAGGAAATTGTATCAGTGAGTCATAGTGGAAAAACATAGAGCCAAGATAAGAAAGGGCACTATAGTAGCTTGGGCATTTCAAACCTGATGATGAACTATCCTAAATATTCTTCTGGAGAGCCCATGGAGCATTATTTTCAGAAGGTGTTATCGTTGAGAGACCTTTATAATTTAAAGCACAAACATTTCATATATTCTCAATTACAGTGCATTGCCTTCTTCTGATTTGGAGAAAGTTCAGAAGGGAAAATTAACTAAAAGCCGTGACCCAGTCTCTCACTGATTGCTTTTCCTGAAGATTTTACTACAAATGCAGTGTAAGAACAGAAGACACATTGAGATTTGAGTCTGAGAAGGAACTTGGAAAGAATTAGTATGTTGCTGAGGAGCCAGTTCCATTTTTAAGTTGGTTGGGCCACATTGCTGTTTTGTTAGGGGTAGGGACTACTCCATCAAAAAGGCAGAGAAAAGGTTCTTTTGGAGTCAGTATGGAAGTCAGAGCCATGTGTGCTTTTTAGGACCTGGAGCTGCCACGCTTCTAAGGAAGAGATTGCAGCTAAGAGGTGTCCCTTGCCTGTTCAAATGCATCTTCAAAGCAGCAGTCGCATCACGAAGAAAAGATCCCATTGGCATTCACTAAGGGGTGACTCCTACCCAGGGAAAAGAAGCCATCTCTCCACACCCAGGATAATCTGCTAAAAAAGGAAAAAGAGGCTTGTCTTCTGAAAGATCTCAAAATAACATTTAAATGCAACAGAAAATGGAATGCTCCCTGCCATTAAAGAGTGAAGAACTTGTCTGGGCAAAGAACTGAAATAAGCTAAGTTTGGAGGCAAAGACTGTGAAAACTGCTATTCATCAGGTTTAATAGGTGGAGATGCCTATTATTACTACTAATAATTACAACAATGATAATAAATGAATTTAATCCTAAAGCAGGAGGCATAATCTCCAGCGTAGGCACGAAAGTCTTGTAATCACCCAAGCCTCAGGTGTGCCGGGGCAGTGAGAGTGGGAAGAACTCAAGAAAAGGATTACAATTAAAAAGAAATTGACATCTATGAATTGAATTGGGCACATTATCTCCAGCTTCTGGTTCAGAGTTTTTATTACAAAATTAAATAGAGAGGCTAATTAGACTGCAGGTAAACTTCCACTGAACTCTACAGTTTCCACCAAGCAGAAAGGAAGACCAAGTAAGGCATGAGAAAAATAGGAAGAAGAATCAAATTTTCAAATTGCTGATTTCTGTTTACTAGTGTTCACTGAAAGACACAAGCAAGTGAAATACCAGAAGGCTGTAAAGTCCAGAAACCTAGACAAATGTACAGGCTAAATGGTTTCTTGATATTACAACATATAATAGGTGCCATGACATTATTGACATGACATCCATAACCATTATATGATCTGTTCAATGTGTATGGCCCCTTATTAGCAAACATAATTTAAGGTACCATGCAAAATTGAGATGAGCGTGATATATTAACACATTCCATGGAACCTTGCACATGGGTCTGTGAGGCATTGCCTTAAATGATTTGTGTCTCCAATTTTCACTAAAGGGATCTGCACCTTTGGCATAGCACGGAGGCAGGGCGCAGATTGGGACAGCAGGCAGCCCATTCCACATGACCATGTGACCCAGTCCAGCTTTGGAAACAACCAGTCCCACACCCCTTTGTCATGAGTCATAATAATGGGAGGGTCACTATTTGAATGACCTTTCTTTAGCCCATAAATGGGGACCTTAACTGATCACTTTACTTGGTCGAATCTGATATGCTTCCAGACTTTAGCATCAATGTGTAGTCCAAAGCCAGAGGAACACGATACAGTATGATCTCTACAGCAAGGCCTCGGCATAGGCTATTTCCTTTGCCAGGAACACTGGCCCTTATCCTCTTTTGCTGATCTAATATCTCATCCTGCACAGGACGGCTTCTACACTGCTTCTGCAAGAAAGCTTCCCCAGATGACAACACTACCTCAGGTCCTTTTCTACTTTCTTAGAAGCCTGTCTTTCTTTGTCACACTGTGTCATGCTTGTGATGAAATCATTATGTGTAAAATTGGTTTGTTCATGCCTTCTTCCCATGATATAAGCACCATGAAGACAAGCATCCTACCCTTGCTTTATTATCTTTTTAACTCTCTCCAGGTATGTCCACACAGTAGGCAGTAGCCATTAAGTGTTTATTGACTAAATAATCTTCCCTTTTCAATTCCCTGCCACCACCTTGAATTCACATTAGGTAGTGAATAAAATGGCTACAAAGACCCCTGGCTTTTCAAATGTCACCTCTGCCTTGCAAGCAACCCAACCCCAAAATATAGGTTTGCCAGACTCTCCATAGTCTTTTAAAGGAAAAATACTTCCATCACCACCTGGGTCTCTCTCTCTCCTCGGGGAGTTTTGGGGCAGTCTGGGAGAGCTGGCTGAGGACTTGTTCAATTGTCAAATCATACCCTCGGCCTCATTTACTGGGCTCTTTAGGACACAACAGGATTTAAGAGCACCAGACATGACAAAGCCATCTCGGATATTCTCTAACACAATCGCCTTTCATAGTGCATTGCAAAGGAAAGTGTCTCTTGAATTTAAAAAGGATGCTGAGATAAGGAAAATGTTTACAACAGAGGACAGAGGCAAACTCCCTTACAAAAATGCCTAATCAGGTGAGGAAAAGAACAAGAGAATGTGGCTTACTGAAAATGAGGGAGAGAAAGAGAAACACAATCACACTTTAATTTCCTTTTTATCAACGACATGACTGGCATTGTTTTATGTGATTCGTTTCCCTCTAATTATTAGCAGACATATTGCTGAATGCCACATAAATATAGGTGGTCTAGAGAGTCACCTCAAATCTCCTAATTAAAAAAACAAGAATCTCCCTATAGTTATTTGAGTCAAAATCACACATTTCTATATGGCTGCATGGTGCTTTTAGTATGATGTTGGAAGTGAGTTTTGTTATTTATCCTCTTTCTTCTTCAAATATTTTGATTTACTTCAAAGCCTCCAGCTTCGTTTTCTGGTTAGAAATAGCCCTGGGAACATCCTCATCAAATTCCTTCTGCACTTTTCTATTCATGGTTGTCTCACACTAGTTTCTGCTTAGCTCTCCTCCAATGGAAGTAAAATGTAGCTCGTACTTAGTGTAATTATTTAATCAAATTCTATTTTCAGTGTGTGTATATATAATTCTTATTGGAATTGTGTACTGATAGCAAGTTCTTATACATGTATATCCATCCAACATTAATTCGGCATTTCTTTTTTTGTGTGTGGAGCCCCATCTGTGTTCTTACAATATATTATTTCTCTTTAGGGGAAAGAAATATGTGGGAGTAATTCTTTTTCTACAGTTTCTACCAACTAGCACATGTAAGGTAAAGTAAATAAATACATTATGGTGATAAAGCTGGGAGCCAAATGAAAAGACTTTATCACCAAACACTGTAGGATGGAACCTAGTGACATGCAAACATATTGATTGACATTTTGTAGCATAAAAATTCCAGAGTGACAATTCTAATCCTCACTCCTCTCAAAAATATAAGCATCTGGTGTGAAACAGAGGAATGAGCTTATGCTCATTTCTGGATGTAAAAAATTCAAAGTGTTTATACATATTATTATTTAATTATCATTCTGAGGTGGCTAAGAAATGAACATTATTGGTGAAACTGAAAAAAAAAAAAAGGCTTTTAAGGGAATACAAAAAAGAGTTGAACATTTTGCCTTGGGTTAGAGAGGGAATTGGTGGTACAGGAATTCTTACTGGAATTGTGTAGTGATAGCTAGTTTTTATATATATATACACACACACACATATATACACACACATATATATACACACATATATATGTGTGTGTGTGTATATATATCTCAGATCTCTACTACACCATCTTGGTTACCCTCAAAACTTTATGCTAATTAATTATGGCTATTCATTTGTGTGTGTGTGTGTGTGTGTGTGTGTGTGTGTGTGTGTGTGTTACAGTTCAGTAATAGCTTAGCTGATCAAATCATACCAAAGTCAGGATGCCAACACAGGGCAGCTAATTGGCAAATAACCACAACTATACAAAAGCAAGAACTATAGAGGGCAGCAGCATGTGGTTCCAGAGACCTGAGCTGTAAGTGCTACTTTGACGTTTATTGAATGGAGATTTCAGAGAGAGGGGGAAAAAAAAAAAGTAAAAATCGGTGCATTCAAGGAATTAGACATCAAACTGTGATGTCAACAGCTGTAACAATGGATAGCCAATCCAAAGACATTGTATGGATGTTTTTAAATTTATTAGTGAAGATAATTTCCAACATACAAGTCCTTCCAGGCAAACTATCATCAAGGGTGAGAATGGAATAAAACATTCTTCAGATGAGCAATGTCTCAATGATTTTACTTTTTAGCTATCCTTTCTCAGGAGGCTACAGGACAATGTGCACCTTGACAATGAGGAAATAAAGAGAGCTGAAACTAGGGATTTAATACAGGAGCAGAGCCCAGGGATTTTCCAGCATGAGGAGCAAGGAAGATGCAGGATGACAGCTTTGAGGCAGGCTCAGTGAGCGCCCAGCCCAGACTAGAGCAGGAGGTCAGATGACTCCAGAAGGGAGTCCTCCAAGACAGAAAGAGAAATAATGGACTCCTGTCTGTTTATCTTGTGATGACTTTTGTAGCTGTTGTCTATAGCACTGATGGGTGGCTAGAAAAATAAGCTAATGAGATAACGAGGGTATTCGTTAACAAAGAGTTACAGGAAAACAGAAATAGTCATAACAGTAGAATGTTTTGTCAGGGGTAGAAATACAGTCTGTTGTTTTTCACTGCTGTATCTTCAGTCTCTAGAACGGTGTCTGGCACATTCTATGCAGCTGGTGAATAGCTGTGGAACAAGTCAGTTCACGTATGATCTTACATTGTTTTCAATAGGCGATATTACAAAGCCAAAATAACAAACTCTGAACATTTCACCGAAATGTCATAGAATTTGACTGGGAAACTAGAAGGTAAAAAAGTGTGTGTGTGTTGTAGGGCAGGGAGAGCATGAGAAAGCTCAACTTTTACTTCTAGAAGCAGAAGTCATTAGTTATTATGTAAAACTGAAAAAGTCAAGAAATAGAAATGCAAGCATATTGCTAGAACTATGAAGGGAAATGTCTGAAAAGGATGTAAAAGGGTTACCAGCATAGAGCAGAACTTCAGGGCAAGGTGAGAAAGATACTACTGTTTTTCTTTTGTTATTATGGTTTTCTTATTTTAAGTCTCACGATGCTATCTTCCCCTGGGTTTTCCGAAAACAAAGTCTGAGGCCCAGTATCGTGTTTGGGAAGTTTGGGGAGAGTGACATCAGAGTCTGGGCAGAAGGGGGAGGTGAACATTCATGCAATAGAGACCTCAGCTGTCCTTAGGAAACTCTAGCTAAAAGGACCTTCCCAGTTATCCAGTCTTGAGACAAAGGGCTAAGTCTTGATAGATTCCCCCAGCTCCATCATCCATCATTAATTGGATATGGGCCACCCCTCAGGAAGGGGCTTGACCTTGGGCAAGGTGGCTTCAATAGTCAAAGGCAGTTCTTGGTGAAGGATTTAGCCAACAGCCATCAGCCGGCATTCCAGCAGCTAAAGTGGTGCCTTTGCCCTGAAGGGGGTATCTAGGCACAGTTCAAGTTTTTAAATTATGTGGCTGTATTACTTAGGCCAACCACAGTGGCTCACACCTGTAATCCCAGCACTCCAACGCAGGAGGATCACTTGAGCCCAGGAGTTTGAGACCAGCCTGGGCAATAAAGTGAGACTTCATCTCTATACATAAATAAATAAATAAGATATATATATAATATATAATATATATAAATAATATATATCATATATAATATATAAACTATATACATAGTTTATATTTTTTATAAAGTGGTTGAGCCATTTGCCCCTGGACATACGGCTTTGAGCAAGGAAACTAGTACTTGAAACCAGAATGGCCCATCTCTAAAGCTCATCTGGTTGTGTGGGGCTCAATCTCTGAGATTCTTCCAATATAAATATTCCATAAAACTCATCTCAAACCAACACAAAAGAAGATATTTGCCATAAACATTGCAAATTTAGTCTCCAGGACCAAAATATGTTTCAATCACTTTACTGTAACTTGCTTTACAGTTTCTATCTTTTTTAGTCAAAACATACTGTTTACATTTGAAATTTGGTCTTTTTGGAATAGAAATTAAAGACCCTATTCTTGGAATAGACCTCTGTAAATATAGATGGTTGCTGCCTTTGCAACTGTACTAGCCAATCAGCATGCTAAAGTTTTTGTAAAAAACTGGGCTACAAGTGAGTCTGCTTACAATCTGAAAATATTTAAGAACAGTACCAGACTGTGTATTCCTTTAAAGCAGAAAAATTTCTATTTCATTCTTTATATCTCCAAAGTCTTGCACTTATGAGACACCCAACGTTAGTGGAATAGAATATATTCTCCACAAGAAAAGAGGGTTTTTGTCTGTTTGTTTACTGATGTTGTTCAAGTACCCAGGACAGTACCTAGCCCATACTAGGCACTCAAATAACTCAAATATTTGTTAATCAAATTCAACATCAAACTAAAATTGAAGTAACATGGGGGCACCTCAGTTATACATCTCATGTCCTCATAAACCAGACTGTGGCAGTACATCATTTTTAAAATCAAATCATAGTACTCCTTGCGTAGGCTAATGAATTTGCCATTTTATCAGTAGACACATGTGTTACAATAACACTCTTATTGTGGCCCTGTCTTCCCAACTAGGACCACTGCTGTGCAGTCCTCTTAAATAACAGAGCCAGAAATCATTTAGCAGTCACTCTTTGAATGAGAAACAGGAGACAATCAGACACTGGTTTATACAATACATAAATAGATTTTTATTATTTTTTTTAAGTAGCCCTTTCAAAAGCTTGAAATCAACCAGGATAGGGAGGTAATTATATTAAGGGAGTTACAAAGCAACGAAATTATTCTGTTTTTTGCATAAATGGTCAGGGATGCAATTTGCATAAGTTATATCATACTGATTCTAGCAGACAGAGACTCAATAAAGACAAAAGAACACGTGCAAAAATAAATGCCTAGGGAAAAAAGTCAGAAGCCACAGATGGAGGCATCTATTATTTTTGACTTTAAATGGAAAACAACAGCAATAATAAAACAAACAAACCCCCAAATAAAGGACAACAATCATAACAAAAACCCCATCCAGGTCAATTCTCTATTGTCTATTTCTTTCTTTGTCCTTGCTCATTTCTCCCTCATAAAATCTACTTTCAAATGTCATCCCCTCCCCCTTGCCAATAGATCAAGCATTCTGTAATAGGATAGATAGGGTAGTAAGGAACTAATAATGATAATAATAATAATGAGAAATGGCCTCAGAGATATATTTCATGCATCTTCCTCTCTCCTTGTCTGTCTTCAGTGGAATAGCTTCCCAGCCAGTGGGGCATTAATCATGAGAACAGCAGCCCCGAGATAAAGGCTGGGTGAAATTTCATTGTGCATTCCAGTGTGAGTTGTGGGTGCATGAATATGTGTCTCTCTCAGTATCTGAGAGGAGAAAGTGGAGAGGCAGAACAGAAAAATCTGTCATTTTATACATTTATACTGCTTCAAATGGTCAAGACTGGTTCCCCATTGTTACTGTGGATTAAAATCATTCACATCCTTCTGCTTCCATTGGAGGTCACCTCTCAGAAAGGGGGATAAATATGATGACAAGTTAAATTCTACCTACTTTTATTTTTCCATCTGCCTTGGGGGTATGCAGTAAAGTAAGGAGCATCTGAAACCCAGAGCATCACTGTCTGATGGGATACAGTTTTCTCTGCTAATCCTTAGTGAGGTATCCACCCTTTCACTTACATAATACTTCGGGTTAACAAAATCTCCTGTCTTGAAGAGAACTGAGCTAAGTTTGGGAAGACCATTTGGAAGAGATAGGTAAACAGATGCCACAATTACTCAGCAAGGAACTGTAAATATTTCCTAGAGCCTTGCTCTATACTCTATAGTGAGATACACATATCTGCAGCATGAGATCATTTGGGAACTTGTTAGAAGTGCATGATCTGAGATGCCACCCCAGACGTAAATTAAAATCTGTGCTTAGTAAGATTACCCAGGCGATCTGTATACACACGTTAAAGTTTAAGAAGCACTGTTCTCCATAGTACAAGCAAACACATGAGCATCCTCCCTCTCTCTCTATGTCTCTCTCTCTCTCTCTCTCACACACACACACACACACATAATAAGATGGGGCCAGAGATATAAGAGGTTGTATTATACACACAAGTCAATCAAATTCCCATCAAGTAATTCTCTCAGTGACTGCTGGCCACCATAGACGTGGTGTGCATTTATTTCCCCAATCATTTTATTTCCCCAATGATTTCATCCATGAATGATGAGAAAATCAAGGAGAACCTTACATTCACCATTTAGCTAACAGAACAAGCTCTCTAGACAACCCAAGGCATTAATTAGAAGGTTTCAAAAGTCGAGGCTGTCATAACAGCCTCAGTGTGTTTCTAATTTTTACAATCATTCAAACATGCACCAGAAAGGTATGAAACCACATCCCACCCCTCCCACTGCCTTGTCATAGACAGAATGGAAATATCTGCCCTGATGCCTGGCAAGTGACAATTGCTGCTTGAAGTCATTTTCCTATTATATATAAATAGAACATCATATATTCTCAGAAAAAAAAAATTCTTTTTTTTTTTTTTTTATGATTCAAGAGACATTTATCAAGTACAGTCATTCCTGAGCATCTGTGGGGGATTGATTAGTTCCAGGGCCTCCCATGGATGCCAAAATCCTCAACTCCTCAATATAAAATGGCATAGTATTTGCATGTAACCTATACACATCTTCCTGTGCATTTTAAATCATCTCTAGGTTACTTATAATGCCTAGTACAATGTAAATGCTAGGTAAATAATTGTTATACTGTATTGTTTAGAGAATAATAACAAGAAAAAAGTCTGTACATGTTCAGTACAGACACGATTTTCTAAAAATATTTTTGTTCCACAGTTGGTTGAACCCAGATGCAATCCCACATATGCAGAGGGCCATCTATAATTTACCTTTTACATAGAAGTAGTCATTGTGATGCCCCACCCGACAGCTTCCAGCAAAGAGGGGAGATATAGAAAAATATTGTTTATATTATGATTTTAATTATATCAAAGATATTTTATTCATCCCTCTCAACCTAAGCCATACAAATCCATGAAATGGGCACATAATTCTTATAGCAATAATTACAGAGCATCTCTGCTGTCTTCCTCTCCTTCTCAATTTTTCCTTCTTTTAAGTCATTTATCCCTACATTTAACTGTCCCTGTGAGTATGCAAGACACTATGTTAGATAATGTTAAAACAAAACTTTTTTTTTTTTATGAGGAAAGAGCATCGGCCCAAGGAAGCTAATTGCCATATCAGAGACCACAAACTAACAACAGAATAAAAAAGAAAATTTAGTTGCAATACTGGTTTATCAGCTGAGACTTCGATTGTAATCCCATTTAAGACAACAGCAATAATAATCTTTGACTGAGTCCCACCCATTTAAGCCCTTGACTTATATTATCTTCTTAACCTACCCTTGAAGTTGGAAATCATCACTCTATTTCAGATAATAAAAAAACGCAGCTCCACAAAGGACCCTGGCCAAAATTCTACAGCTGGAAATTAAGTTCTGCCTAGAGTCATGGTTTTAAGCACTTCTCCAGTCACGAGCTAAGTCTCCTGATGCCTGTTTCAATGCACTTTCCTCCGTACCAGGCTGCTTCCTCCTAACTGCCTTTGCCTACTTTGTAAATAAATAATATTGGCCCCCACTGCCTCTTCACTCTGATGATAAGCATTTGCTTAATTTACTTTCATTCATTGAACACATTTATTTTTCTTCAACTGATGTTTTTGAGCTCTGCTTTGTGGCAGGCACCATTCTAGGCTCTAAATGTCCAATGATGAGCAACATAGATATTGTTCCTTCTCCCAATCATCGATGTTCTTATAAATTATCACTAAAAATGGGTAAACACAGGGCCAAATTATAGGGTTGCAGACATGAACAAATGGTGCTCACAGAATATACTCAGCCATTAGACCAATGTTGGGGACCAGCCTCAGCACTACCCATAGGGTACCCGAAGTTTGGTGGCAACAAAGGAATGAGAAGAGACAGGTTAAGAGTGTATAAAGAGTGGGGCGCCAGGGGGCCAATTGTAAAATGGAGGCTGCAAACCACCAAGCTCTGGTCTCCACACTATTTATTTAGTACAGTCACTTAGATCTAAGAAGCAGATGTTCAGGGGTGAAACAGTGAAGGGAGGTGGTGGTGTGTCATATACCTAACCTATAGCAATGGCTGTTTCGGTGAATTTTCTTTGTGCTGAAGCAGCATAAACTTAACTACTGATTTATTCTTTAACTTATGGGAGAGCAGCTGTGGGGAGTGGGCCTGACTAGGAGCTGGCATATCTGGCCACATTTCAGTAATTCAAAGCAGTGTCTTTCTCCTTTGAACACAGTGTTTACAGATAGGAGAGCAGGTCTCACTCTGAGCATGGGAACATGATGGCAATTAGGAGTCTTTCCTCCTCAGAGGCCTCTTGTGGCTTTCCACAACTTATTGTCCCATATTTTTATGGCCAGTTTATGCAGGCACCCTATAAGTCATTTTCCCAACAGACCAAAAGAAAAAAAAAAAAGTAGTAACTGGAAGCAGGTAGGAGGCTCCTAAAATCTAACCAAACACATAGAAAAAAAGTAAAAAAGCCTCAAGTTAATTTTCCACCCTTACCAAGTAAGTTTTATTTGCATATATTTGAAAGTGGGTTTTAGGAGAATTAAGGATTCAGTTATTTGGAAAGGAAGAAGAAACTGGAAAGGGAAAGGTGGGTGATATTACATTTCCAAAAGTGATTTGAAAACTATATGTGCTAGAATTAGCCCTTGCTTCTGGCTAGGCAACAAGACCAGAAGACAACAAAAATAATCTTACATACCAGAGACAAGGCGATATCTCTGGGACTCCTTATTCCTACAGCAAAGATCCAAGAGCAGCAAAACCAGTGATGCCCACCCCTCACTGGTGAGCCTCATGAGGGAGTGGCCCCTGGGAAGCAGGGGCTTGGATTCAGCCTGTAAATATCATGTGGCCTGTGGACTTCCTGAGAAGGTCCTGGTGGATGGTTGACTATTTCTACCTTTCAACCAACATTGACTGAGTGTTACTCTGTGCTCACTACTGTTCTAGGCACTGTGTTATTATGGTGCCTAAAACAAAGACCTTGCCAGTCTAGAACTCACAATCTACTAAATAGGGACAATAAACAAATAAATATGAGCTAAAATGTCAGTCAGTGATAAGTGGTATGAGAAGTAACAAAACAGGAAAAGGCGATAGAGTGTTGTATTTTACAGATGGTCAAGGAGGTCCTTTCTGGAAGGTGCAATATGAGCGGAAACCTGGGTGAAGTGAGGGAGTGAGTACTGTGAATAGCAGGGAAGAGCTGTTGCAGGCAGAGGAAATGGCAGGTGAAAAGGCACAGGCAGGCTTGGCACATTCAGGCAGGGCTGGGAAGATTGAATTGAGTGTAAAATTTAAGGAGGGTTTGCTAAAACTTTGTTTTCAAGATCAATCAATCATTTTACTGAAATATTTTAAAATCAATGTTAATGCAGGAAAAAATATGCAAAAGCAAAATGTCACATATCAATTTTAAGATGAAAATCTAAGCTTGCAATTGCAGAATCCCGCCTCACCGGTTTCACCCTTCTTCTGGCTCTGTGTTCAAGAAGGATCAGGAAGACCTGTGTGACTGGAGCAACGTGGTGGAAAATCTGGTCAGAGCAATAGGAAGGAGGAGAACCATATGCCACACAGCAAGGATTTTGGCTGTAGATTTTGGCTAAAGAGTCTGTTAGGTAATTAGAAAAACCACCCTGAGGTTTAAAAACACTCAGAGACCTCCACTTGTGGGTAGCCAAGAGCTGACCCCACTTCCTTCCCAGATGTTCAGATGCCTAGAAATAATAGCCAGCACTTTATTGGTAGTTATGGTGGAAATTCCATCCTATAAATATTACCCCTTAATTGGAAGGGCATCTCTATGACTTCCCCTGGGAGCTTCCAGACTTCCAGCCTGTCTGCCATCAGGACCCTTTCATCCACTAGACCTGGTTTATCCACCAAAATTACGTATTAAAAGAAGGATGAAAAGAAACTACACTGTACTCTTTTCACCGGTCTAGTTGTACTGCCAACATCTAAGTCTTTAAGAGACAGGTAAACCCATCAAGCTCCTTTTTCTGTTGTTGTTAGAACTATGCAATTCCAGAGAGTAAATGTCACCAGAGAATCTTACCAGGCAACAAGTAAATTAGAGTGCCATTTCTTTCCCCCCAAATTATTCACTAAGAGGGAAAAAGAAAGTACCTGTGTAAGGGTAAGGAGAAGACAGAAGATATTTCTTGGCTGGCAGCTAAAGTCTAATTAGACTGACAAATCTTCAGCGCCTTCTCCAGTTATGAGGCTTGGCAGGAAAAGAACAAACCCTGGAGCCTCACATTATGTAAGGCTGTTAATCAATATTAGTCGAACCCTGATCCTAAAAATAAACTTCCCCTGGAGGCTCTGTTGTCTAGTGGTAAAAGTGAAGAGATGAAAACTATAGATTCCTTATCTCATTTCTCTCAAGCTGTAGCAGGGAAAAGGTGGAAGAACCCAGAGGGGATAATTCTTTGGGTAAGTATAACCACTTTTGATACAGTGTGATCTACATGCTGCTGTAGCACAGTATTTGGGGATAAAGTAGATCTATCTTGTCTCCCAGTGCAAGGCAGTTTGATTATTCAAAGACCTGGAGAAAATGTGAGGTTCTATTCTGGGCCTCGAAGTGCCATTGGTAACAACATGCTGTAAATCTGTGTGTCATCGTAGAACCATGTGATATTGCTAACATTTAACCATTTTGATCCACAAAAATAGTGGTTTCATACACTTCGACCTAATAGAATAGTCTATGTGTTATAACTGTTCAGGAAAGCCAGTTCCCACTCCAGAATATGAAAGAGCTTGCAGTAGCAATCTCTCCTGATTGATGAGCTTGGGCCTCTGATTCAATCTAGGGCCCTTAGAAGAGATCCAGGCCCTTGCGAGTCTGTATGAGTATAAACAAAATTGTTCCTGGGCTTATCCAGCCCTATAAGAAGGCTAAGCTCTAGGGAGATCTGTGAGTTCTGGGACAGTCTCTTAGACTGAGGGGGTTTCCTTATGTGAAAATTTTTGGTGTAAAGTTATGGGGTGCTTTTCACACATGATTGCACTATTTACAAGGAGCCTACGGGAAAGGTACTGTAAGGCCACTTTTACAGATAATAAAACTGAGGCTTAGAGAGGCTAATCACCTGCCCAGAGATATACAGTAATATGGTTTGGCTCTGTCTCCCTACCCAAATCTCATCTCGAATTGTAATCCGCACATGTAGAGGGAGGGACCTGGTGGGAGGGGATTGGATCATGGGGGTCGCTTCCCCACCCCGATCCCCGGCCACCATGATTGTGAGTTTCCTGAGGTCTCTCCAGCCATATGGAACTGTGATTCAATCGAACCTCTTTTCTTTATAAATTACTTAGTCTCAGGTAGTTTTCTATAGCAGTGTGAGAACAGACTTATACATACAGCTAAGTAACTGGAAAAACCTGGAGTCCAACTCAGAAATTCTGACGCAAAAGCCCATGCTCTTCAACACACTGAGACTCTACCCAGAACAGACATTGCGCAGGATCGACATTTTAATCCAAAGTTTTTTCTTTGTTTTGTAATCATCAGTAATCAAGGCTGAAGCATGCTTCTTACTGTCCCCAGTCTGACACTGAAAAGCTAAAAGTACTTTGCCTATAAGTATTTTTGCAAAGCATGAGAAATTGTGGCTTCCTTCTGGAATTTTCAAAAGTGGTTCACATTCAACCACCACGTTTGTGAAGCTCGAGATGAGAATGAAATCTCACAAACCTCTTAAGTCTTTCATTTCGACTATTTATAAGGATAGTTCCAATCCAGGCTGAGCATTGTGATTTTCTGGCAATTTTCAGATAGCAGTGGCCAATGTCAAGGTGACTTTACCAATGCCCGGCACAGAAAAAGTATGTCATGATCAGTATCCTGCTAATAGTTTATAAATGATTCCAAATGGTGATTTGCACAGAACACACTGAGCTTCGTTTATTTATTATTATTTTTTTTTCTGCTGATAACTCACTCAGGATGGAGGCTTAAGGTAAAAGAATACATGTTAGTGGCAAAAGACTCTTGTTTCTCACTTTTTCCTTCTATCCTGAAGGAAGACCAAGGAATTTGAGTGTAGACTGAGTTGAACTTTTCTATTTTAGAAGCTGATCTATCAGCACCATGATAATTACCCACCAATATTGGAGTCAGTTGTAGAGGAAGTGTTTGTGCAGTTATTGGGGCATTCTTGGTAGTAAGATACACAGGGAGCCCAATTCAGTTTACCCCTCTGGGTTCTCTCCCAGTTGGCAAAGATTCATGCCAATACTTTGATTCTGGACCCCTTGTTACTCACAAACTCCCTCTTATCATTCTCTGTTCTACTTGGACTTAGCTATCTCTCCCAGAGATTATCATCTCTGCTTTTAACAACTTAGCTTCTGACTGACATTTGACCAACCACGAACATGTTCCTCTCACCACCTGTCCAATTGCTCTCTTTTTACAACAAGGCCTAGTAGAATGAGTGCATGAGATCCAGTCAAGCCACCCCAAGGACCACTTGCCATCCCCAACACAAAGAGGCATTCATGAGTCACTACTTCGTATTGATAGCTCATGTCAAACCCTCTTGCCCTATTTAGATTGTAAATTCCACGAAAGTAAGGAACCTGGATTTCTCTTCTTTACAACCCTAAAAGACATGTGGATAGAACATATTTTTAAAGACTCACAGAACTCTAAGTTGGTTTAAAATAAAACAGAAATTTAAAGATGGGTAGTGAGGTGTCAGAGAAGCCTGTTCCTGAGCTCATAGAAATTTTGATTTGCCAGGACTAATTTCAGCCCCTAAATTCTACTTGGATCTACCTTCAAATCTCTATTTCCCCCAAACTTCCTAGTCCCTACTCTAAACTACAGCTGCTACTCTCAGTAGACACAGCCCCATTTTCTGAGGCAGATATTTCCCTGAGAGGATGCTGATTTAATACACCAATTGTGGGAAACAGAATATAATAATAATGGTTAAAATGCATGCAATCTTACTCTGAATGGTACACTTATTTTAAGCATTTTACTTATATCAACTCAGTTATCCTTATGACAATCATATAACATAGCCACTAGAAGTATACCACCCTCCCTACTTTATAATGTGGTAGCCTTAGTAATGTGGTAGACTTAGGTTGGTTGCAAATTATTGCTACTCTTTCTCCTATTGAGAAGTGGTATTTATGTCTCCTCCTCTGAAACTGGGAAAGCTCTTTGACTGTTTAGACTAATAGCATGTTGTACAAGGGACACTACCAGTTACCTAGCCCAGGCTAGATAAAACTGGCACCCTCTACTTCCTGCCCCTGGAAGTACTCTCTCTGGAAGCCCTGAGCCTCTGTAAATAGAGCCCATCTACTCTGCTGGAGAAACCACAAGGAGAATCTCAGAGAACACATAGAGAAGGAAAAGGGCCCTGCTGAGTCCCATCTTCCCAGTTAACTCACCAAAGCACAAGGTATGTGAATAAAGCCAGACCCTCCAGGCAAAGTCAACCGCTGAGTGACCACAGTTATCTCTCTAGATGGGGCAGAAGAATTGCCTTGCTGAACCGTGCCCAAATTTCTGTCTCACAGAATTTTGAGATCTAATGACATAATTGTTTTAAATCACCAAGTTATGAGAAAGTTTGTTTCATAGAAATAGTTAACTAGAACTTACATGACTTGTCTGGGGTCATGTAAGCTAATATGAGGATGAACAAAGTTTTAAGCCCAGTTAATCAAGCTCCAAGTACATGCACTGAATCACTATGCTATAGCCTTATCACTGGAAAAATACAACAAATTTGGCCAAAGCACCCTGATCACCGTGGAGGAAAAGCTTTCCTCAAGCTACGCTACCTTCTATTGTTAAATGACTCTAAAGTAGGTAATAAAGCCTGTCTTGTTTTCAGATGTATTCAGTAAATATTTACTGAGCACTTATGAAGTACCAGGCCTTTACTTGAGAATTATCACTCACACACCTGCTTTCTCAATGCACATCTTAATTTTTTTTAATTCAATAGAGTACCTAGAGATATCCTTCTCAATGTAGGATCAAGACCTGATGCTTGGGCATGATTGCTATGAGTAAATTAACATCATTCAGGTTATTCACAGATAGTTCTACACTCTTACCTGTAACAAAATGGAATCAGAAAGATCAAAGCACCAATTACTTCTAAGAGGCTATAACGCTAGAGAGACATACCATCTCAAAAACTACTTGTTCACATTCACGCACAGTTAAGAGCAGCACTGAAAGCACTTTACAGTTTTCCTTTGATCTGAAATCAACACTAACCCAGGTCGACCAGAAAAGAACTCCTGAAAGGATGTTTTCTTCGCTTTTGCTTTAAGAAAGAACTAGAAGGTTTTCAAACAGACAGGTTTTTATACTGGTGGACCCATGTGTTTAATTTCTTTCTCCTAGAGGAGTCTCATTTTAGGAAAACTTTGCTTTAATAATGTTATTAAAGCAAAAGAGGACAGACAGTGGTATCATCTGGAAAATGTTCTATGTATGATTTCACATATAGATAAAAAAGTGAATAGGAAATCCAGTCTTCCCTACATTTTTTCCCCACTCACTTCTGAAGTATCTCCCAGAGATCAGACCTTTATGAATCCTCCTCATCTAAGAAAAGTAGTGGGGTCACACAGGCATATTAATGCATCTGGGAAGGACCTTCCTTACATGCAGTCTCTAGAGTCTGGGAATTGTCCTAAACCTTGAATAGAATTCAGTAGTTGTTGGGTTCCTAGTCCTAACATAGGTTTGGCATGATCAACAGAATGTGTTTAAGACCAGACTAGGCTTGAACACGAGGCTATTAAGTTTTTATGGAGCACAGGGCAGAGTTCTGATGACTAGTGGTCAAGAACAAAAAAGATTTCCAAATCCCTTGACACAAAGTTATTTCCTCTAGTTAGTCCTTCAAAAAATCCAGGGCTTTTTAAACCCTTCATCCCAGTCTAATCAATTCTTGTAGGCTATTAGCTTTCCTCCAAGAAGATGTACTTACCCTTAAAACCAAAGAGTCTCAACAGGTTTATAACTCATTTTTGTAGACTTGGTAGAAGTAAAAGGAAAAGCATGTAGATGTAGTTCAATTATGACTGGACTTAAAGAAACACATGCCAGAGAGAGGCTGTTGGAGAAGGCATTCCCAGTTGTTTACCTCCTCTAAAATGGCCATACGTTCTATAATGTTTAGAGTTATAATCACTAGCAAGATTTTGTATCTTGTACCCTACTTTTCTTCCAAAGCTCTGACTTTCTTAGTTTGTGGAAAGACTTTAGGAACTCACCCAGTTTATTCCCATTTATGTATGTGCTACAGAAGGGAAAGCCAAAAACCAATAATTACTACGGCTTGGTTCCCAAATCCCCATGTAACATTAAATCATCTCAAGGTCAGTGAAAATTTGGACTTAAAAAGAACTACAGGACCAGCCATTCCTATGAAGAAAAACCCATTTGCTTCTCTGCTTCCCACAGAGTTAGCAGAATACGTTCTGACAGAAACAAAACAAGTCTGCCAAGGCCTGTGCAGACAGAACCATCCTTTCACCAACAATAAACAGATCTGCTCTTGAGCTAGAGAGAGTCATAATAGAAATATACATTGCCTTTTATCTTCTTTTCAGTGAGTAGAGCAAGGCGTCAGGAGTTATTGGTTTAATATCAGTAGAGAAGAGCTATTTTTTTTCTCTTGAGCATGTGTGTAGGTATGCATGTAATAGCATGTGTGACTGTAACAGTGCTATGCTAACCAGGTTTTTAGAAGCCTTTTGAAAACCGTAAAATTGCCCTTATGACATTGTCAGCATATACAACTTCAAATTGTTACTATGGAGACATGTAAAGAGCTGTCTCTGCTCAAGGAAAAAGGAAGGCAACAGATAATACACTTACCATTACCTAGCTCACATATATTTAATTCTGAAAAATGGGAACATATAGGTGGTATAATTGATTATTGACTTTAAGTTAACAATGTCCATTGGAGTCAATGTAAGGGTGATGTTAAAGACACAACTGAGCTCCTGGATAATGTCTTAAAACTAAGAAGCAAATGGGACAAGTGCTAATCTACTGAATGTTCTATAACACTAACTAGGCTAGGGGTAAGTAATTGTCCCACAAGTGACTGGAATGTCTTATGGTATGCCAGAGCATTTAAGGTTAATAACTCAGTTAACCTCCTGCCCCCTACTAACTAGATTTATCAAATGCCAAGGGAGTCAGCAAAGTATTAAGCTTAGTTTGGATATAATTACTTTCAAATGGAAAAAAAAATTGCCACAAAAACAAGGACTTCCGGTATAGCCAAACTCAAACCTTCAAATTTTCTACTGTAATTAGTATCTGGATCAAATATAAAGAAAACAAAATGGGCACAAACCTGACACTTGATTAATCAGGACTTGATAACAAACACAAAGACTGCATTTTACAAGGATTAGTTGCACTTCTAACTTTAACTGCCCCTGATTTAATGGTACCCATTGACCTCAATAATGAATGATTCATGTTACAGCAAAGCCATCTGGAGAATGTGAATGAAATTGAACTAGGATACAGGCTTTCATATAATAACAAATTTTCCTTCCCCTCCTTTCCCTTTCTGCTATTTGAAAAGAAAAGGTGCCGGGCGCGGTGGCTCAAGCCTGTAATCCCAGCACTTTGGGAGGCCGAGACGGGCAGATCACGAGGTCAGGAGATCGAGACCATCCTGGCTAACACAGTGAAACCCCGTCTCTACTAAAAATATAAAAACTTAGCCGGGCGAGGTGGCAGGCGCCTGTAGTCCCAGCTACTCGGGAGGCTGAGGCAGGAGAATGGCATGAACCCGGGAGGCGCAGCTTGCAGTGAGCTGAGATCCGGCCACTGCACTCCAGCCTGGGTGACAGAGCGAGACTCCGTCTCAAAAAAAAAAAAAAAAAAAAAAAGAAAAGAAAAGGTAATAAAATTAAAGGAGAGAGTTTTTCATACTGAAAGTGTAGTCCATTGCTCATTTTGAATAACAACTTTACTATTTCAGTGATAAATACAATAAGAATAACAACCCATGAGTGCCACAGATTTTTATGACTTCTTTAGCAATGACTTCACCTTTCTCTTCTCCTGGGTCTCATTACTATGAGTATCGGCAGGCATCCCTCTTACATAGTAATTCAAACTCTTTAGCTACATAAAACAATGACCATGACAACAATGTTTCAAAGACAAAAATGCAGACGCAATTAATACTTGGAAAAAGGCCTACCTGAATGCTGGCGGTAGAGCGATTCTTACGGGTTGTGGTAGTCGCCATTGTAGTAGTGGTTTCCATGACAGTAGTAGACATTTCTGGTGGCATGGAGGTCGTCTGTGTTGTTCCCAAAATTGATGGGACTTCTCCAACCAGCCGAACGCTTCCATTGATTTTAATATTGGGGTTGTTCTCAGCTGCCATGTTCAGTACTTTCAAACCATCATAATAGAGCCCAGAGAGTTGGCCTTGGAAGAGGCGTCCTTTGTCCTTTCCACCAATGGCTATTTGCGCCTGAGTGTTGAAGATGGTTAACTGCCGGCCTAGTGGGTTGGGTGGAGGAAACATTATTATTCTCATACATTTTCCCTGTTTGCCTTACCTGGTCTGAATGGACCAGGCATCATAACAGGTTTCCTTGAGCAATTGAAGGGGAGGAAAAATTAGACAACAAAACCTCAGTACTGACATTAGCAAGTAACATTTCATTATGGTTATCTCTTCCACTGTCTAGCTGAAAATCTTTGATAACTTGAACAATCAAGCCTCTCTTTTTTTATAGTGAGGAAGAAGAAAACTTGGTTCAATGATAAGTATTACAGTCTTCTTGGGTATATAATTGTGGATGACAGAAAGAAACACTCAAATCAGGTGATGACCAGAATAAATTACAGATACCTACTGCATTAATTTTTAAAGCTATGAAGTAAAATAATGAGAATGAAAAGAATTATATATGGCCAAAAAAACTCAGTGAGGTGACTCAGAAAACTAAATTTAAAAACTAGGTCTGATAATTAAATTAGCTGAAATTAAATTTTAGTTAAGAGACTTGGATTCATTACATACTTGTAAAAATGAACTACTAGTCACCAAACATATCATTTCTCATCACCAAACATTTCCTATAAATCTTCATAGGGCATAATATTCTATTTTCTGTTTAACAAAATCATGAGAGATAAATTCCTATCTCTATTAATTTGTTTTTAGGAGGATGGATTATGGACCCACAACTAAAGTATTCCCTCAGTATGAAATATAAGCATATTGGTAATGCTCCAGTCCTGGGGAAGTTGTCCTTCAGATTTAATAAATTTTTTTAAAGTGGATGGATATTAATGAAGAAAGCAACACACAAAACTCCTTAAAATGACATAGAGGTATGTTAATGAGTTGAAGAGTATCAGTAGCTCACTTTATTTCGAGTTTCCACGTTGACACCATTTATACCACTCTGAAAAGTATCAAAATAAAAAATCATACCAGTATAGAGTTTAGAAGAATGAAACCCAACTAAAATTACTCCCAACTCTTTCTACTTATAAAACTCTCTCTCAAGTACGAGATTTTTTTTCCCCAAGAAAACTCAAAGGGCTTTTTAAAACTTATTGCAATTTATCAGAACAGCAACATGCTAAGGCCTTCTTTACTGTTATTTCTGCAGATTAATTCATCTTGCTTTTCCATATGAAGAAAGGAAAAAAGAAAGACGTTTTAATGGAATTAAATATATGCCTTCTGAATTTTTCTCCACTTAGTGATCAAACAATGCTCCACTCATTCTTAATCTAATCACCCGAATTACCTTAGCTAGAAATAACTAGAAACAATTTTGTTATTTCTGGCTACTTAATAAAAAGGAGAGTGTTTTTAACAACTGAGTTTTTGCTTTATAATTTTCAACATGAATAGAGGGATAATGTCATGTTTGGGCTTTAAAAATCTACCACTATTATATGGTCTTCAAGGCTACACAATGTTGACCTATCCTTGAATTCCTGGTGTATAATGTGAAATACCTTCTCAATGTATAACGATGAAAGAAATGGAAGTGGCAGAGAAGAGAATGCTCTTCTGTCAGAGGATACTCCTTAGACAAGAGTTAATTCTGCTCACTGGGTGACTCATAGTGCCCATTAATCAAGAATGATTTCTAAATAATACCCCTCTGGAAGCTTTCAACACTGCAGTATGGTGAATTGGCCAGAGAATTTTGTTACAGTGAAAATGATCTATACTTTATAAAAATCTCCAGAATCCGAAAATGGGATCTCCTGGCCTTAATGATTACAGAATTACCCAGATCCCAAGGGTGCAATCAAAACAGATCTCATAGATTTTCATCATTTTCTCAGCAATTCATTTAGTGTGTTGTGCATGTGCATCATTGTCTGTATTTTGTCCTCTGTCCTCTTCACACAAGATGCAGCAGAAAGTTCAATGCATAATAACACTAAGTAATCTGCTGGAGTTCATACCTCTTTACTGTTTATTCTTAATGATTGTCTTTTTGTTTGTTTGTTTGTTTGTTTGTTTGTTTTCTGGAAGCCCTGAGCTTACTACAAAAGAAATGAAATGATGGAATGGGAAAATAAATTCTCCCTCAACCCCACAGAGGCATTTGAAGCAGCTTAACATAATAAATTAGAAGCAGCTGCCTAGTAGAAGATTTCTAGGATAAAAATTCAGTGTCTTACATTAGACAGCCTTAATGCCAAGAGATACCTTCTGTACACACAACTGCTGGCCAATCATGATATTTATCCATCTCTTTATTTTGTTTATAGTTCAGCACTGGTGATAAGTTAACAGTTATACTTGATTACCGGTAGAAAATCTCACATAGATAACCTCTATAATAGTTTCTCATCTTATTTCTCCAGTGGTATTATTATGCCAATGCTTACAAATAAAAAGAGGGTCAGAGAAAACTGAAATGCAAAGCCAAATTACACTGGCTAGAGATGATGAGTCTCCTTCATTGCAGTTGCCATCATTCACTCCACAAAGTGCTCTTTGCCTGTTCAAGACTGACCCAAGCATCAGGAAAGGCAAGGCAGGTTTCCTGGGCTGCAAGATTAAAGTGCCCCTCTACTCCTGACTACAGCTACTTTCCGAGAGAGATCTGACTCATCACTTCTTGAGAATAAGACCCTGGTGGAGTGTGACAGTAAAGGGGGTTCTCTATGTTTCAGTTTTTCATCTTGCCAAAGGAAGTGCTGTTTTTCTGTTTGCTTGTTTGTTTCATGGTCTGTTTCTGGCTAGATCTGCTTTTCTGCTGTAGTAAAACCCTCTCCTAGTCCCCTGTGCCTTGGATTAGGTGGTTAATGGCAAAGCAAGCAATCAGTAAAGGAATAGTAGAGCACTCTCAGTGTCCTGCTATCCCTTCCTCTGATCAATTTATCTCTCAGATAAACAGGGGTTAGTGAATAACAGAAATAACCATCACTATTCATTCCCTATGAAGAATGTGAAGAACTGACCAGTTTCTTTTTATCATTTGCCCAAGATTTCACAAAATCAATGCCAGATCTCATTATTCTCATTATTTTCACTCATGGCTTATGATCAGATTTTTATAATAACTGATAATAACTGACCATTATATGTACATAAAAACATATATATACATACACATATGCATATTTATGTATATATATCCTAATCTGAGAACTATTTTATCTTTCTTAATACAAAATTTTGTTATAACACCAGTACAGGAATTGTAGCAGGTTACTTTTTGTTTTAGATGCCCATCCTCTTGGAAGTCATTAATTATTACCTCATTTGGACACCAAGTTCACATACTGCTTAAATTAAATCTTTGCATGTCTCCAGTCAGTGTTGCACAAAGACTAATTAATTAAACCTCAGAACACCGTTGGGGAATAGGCAGTATTATTTTTCCTGTCCTCAGATGGGAAATCTGAGATATAGAGAAGTTAAGTGGATTGTCTAAGGTCAGAAGTTAGTCAATAGTAGACAGAGCCAGAAAAGAGACTTGGGAAAGGTATGACCCATTTCTCCTCCCCAGCGACAGAAATAACTCCAAAGAGGCATTCCAAATACTTCCAAATGCATCTGTCTAATCATCCATCTATCTTTACCCTTTATATTCATTGTCTTTACAAGTCTTTGGTATATTTTATTCCTTTTGAAGGGAGGGTTAGCTAGGCAGAGGAAGAGGTAAGACAATAGAATGAATAGATGTTACTCACCCAAATTACAACAAACATTTTTTTTTTTTCAGCGAACAAAATGCAGAAGAGAAACTCACGGTTTGAAAATAATTCTTTTGAATATTATATGCATATATAATCATACATATATTTAATTAAGAAACTAGGATATCTTCCCCCGTCCCATCTCAACCACCCCTCCCCCCATCCCAACCCCTCAACTTGTATATTTGAAAGCATCCTTTTATGTGAAAGCCAACGGATAACAATTCTATTGTAAGAAAAACTAAAAGCCTACTAATAACTTTATAATGGTTTATACAAATGAAAATGCCTGGCATGCTATTAAACTTAGACTTAAAAGGCAATGGAGTAAAATAAAATATTATTAACATAAAATTGAAAGAAACAAAAAAGTTTCTCAGGCACATGAGACTCAGACATGCATCTAGTTTGCTTTTCCTGTTTAAAGTGAGGCAATCATTGTCTTCAATGTTAAAGGGACTTTATGAGCTGATGATTACTAAACAAAATTATTTGCTTTTTAGAGTTATTCTTATTTTTAATTAGACCACATACATTAAAAACAGGGCAAACAGTTAAGACTCCGTGAGGATTTTCCACGTTTAAAGGTCTGAATGTCTTCCTCCAACTTAAAACTGTAATAGTCCTTTGCTCTTTAAGTTGTATACTAAGTAATATACCTGGTTACTTCTTCTATATAAGTCAATGAAATCTCTAGAAATGTTAGGAGCTCCCTTAAGGCGTTGAGACAAGAGTAGCTTATATTGGCTCAACAATAACAAAAAAGAGTAAATATCTTTTTAGAGACCTTTTTTTTTTCATTGAAAGACAATGGTTTATTTCCTAACAGCTAGAAGCTACACAGGAAAATTCTAACATCAGTTATAACCGCTGCCCTCTTTTATTTACAGTGGTTGTTGTCTCCAGCAAATCAGAGACTGCTGTTTTGCCTTTCATGAACCTTTTCTTTTCCAACTCATTATGTTAACTACTTACACTTTTGTTGCATAAAACATCAAATACACAAGGGTATCCACACAACCAAAGTGTAAAAATAAGTTTGTGTTTGTTTTTAGTTTCAGTCAGCAACTAGGACACAATTAATCTCTTAGAAAATAATTTTGCCTCTGTAGGTTTTAAAGGCAAAATTCATCTTTTAAGAACAATGTTAAAAAAAAATGCTCCCCTTATAATATTTGTTTTAACTAGTTTAAGTTACAAGAGTCAATCTATGGTTTTTTGTTTGTTTGTTTGTTTGTTTTGTTAACCATGCTTCAAGCCAAAACAGCTTCAAGGTGTAAGTTTAAAAAGCACTTTTGAAACTTCTTTAGAAAGCTTTGGTGTAAAAGGTAATTTAAAACAAATTAATAAATAATGTCATGCAGTGGTTAAATTGCCATAATACATTTCTGTTTTACAAGTTCCTGGAATTTCTTGTTTGTGTTTGTCATGCTGATAGCAGGCTAGAAGTTAGTCCCTTTAACTGTATTTTAATGGCAATGTATTATAGCATGATTTATCAACATATGGCAGGTGGAAGCTGACACAAATTATAATGAAAATTAAAACAGTCATTTATGCAGCAGGCGATTATCATTTAAGGAACATTTATTTGCAGGCTTTAAAAATGAGGGTTTAGGATCAAATGATTTTAAAATGAAAGTTTTAATGACGGTTACCTTTTTCCTGCAGCCACTCCTCTACAGGCCGATTATATTTGAAGGGGATTTTCTGTTTTACCATTTGGAAGCGTTCATTATCAGTGTTGCCTTTAAAGTTTAAAAAACAGCTTAAAGAACAATCTGAAAAGTCAATAAGTCATTAAAAAACATCCTAGGTTTTTTGGTTTGTTTTATGAAGTTTTTAGAGATAGATATCAATTTATCTTTAGTAGAAGTGGAGTTGAAGTCACTCTGCCCTTGGTCGATAGGTTTAAAGGTCAGGTTAGTCTTAGCCATGCAGTACTCCATCATGTTTTGGAAAAGTGGCATGGAATGGGAATCCTTAAGTGGTTTGGTTGTTTTATCTTCACTCTCTCTCTGTCTCATCTCAACCACACCTTAATTGGGCCAGTTGAGGCACAAGGATCTCCTTGACCCATGAGTAATTCAGCTCTCAGATCAGTTTCACGTGTGAGAGGGAACCCTCACTCCACAGTCAGGCAAGCTCCACTATTAATCTACTGTATTCCCATCAGAAACACAGGGCCATGTCTTGTCTTTTCTTCTCCTCTCAAGTGTTTGCAACAGCTTTATGTTCTGACAGAGGGAAGGCAGAGAGGACAATTTAAGCCTTGATGGCCAAGGGAGACTTCTTATTCCATAAAGGGTGTCCTTGCATCTCATTACCTATGTCAAAGAGGTAGATCAGTACAGATAACCTTTTATATCACTGTCTTTCCAGATTTGTTCCACATTTGTAAAAATAAGGAAACTCAAAAGTCTGGAAATAGAGATAATTATAAATACAGGGATATAACATTTGTAGCCTTTTGAGCACCTATATTTTAAAATAGACACTGATTTTGTATATTTTTAGCCTCCCTCCACTTCCCTCTCTTCCTGTCTCCCTCCTTCTTTCTCTTTCTCTTACCTTACTATGAGAGGACCTTCCTGCATAAGCATCCTTTCATAAAGCCTGTTAGGAATACTTCTTCCAAGCAAGAAATATCTAATTAGTTTCAAGGCTCAAACATAATGGTTTTAACTACTAGTATGCCCCCCTCTTCCTTCATAACTGTTATTACCACTGCTGAATGGTTTCCATAATTAGGACAGACTTGGAGAGTGGTACTGTGGAGATACACCCTTAATGAATATGCTTCAAATAACAAAATGATGAAGCCATGCCTTGGGAACTGTTCTGTGTCATCAACCAACCTCACATTGATCTGGCAGAAATTAGTGAATTGTAATTCATTACTTTGATTCACAGGCCTATATTGCAACTTGGGGAACTCCATTCCAAATTACCAATATTAAAAATGAAAGAAAAATCTCAAACCAGGTGGCCTGGAAACAATTTACAAAGAAATCTTAAAGCCATAAAGAATATTAGAATTGCATATAGCATCAGACCAAATGAATAGGGGCATGTTAAAGCATTTCAATTGCAGGGCCATCTCCATATAGGAGTCATTATTGGCTGGGAAGATTCCACCTGGGAATAAACTTGTACCTACCTTCTGTGTTGGGAAGGTGGGGGTGTAGGATGGGAAAAGGGTAGCAATACTGGAGGATGTTCACAAGGTTCCCCATTCACTTCTCATATAGACAAATTATTCTAAGAAGCTGACTCATATCTTTACTACCAGGAATTTTAAAAATAAGAACTTATAAAACAGGCAACTATGAATCTGCTTCTAGCCTATGTTTTGGGACCGTATCTGGTTGGTACAGGGTATAACACATTAATGTATCAAAAAATTAAATGCAATAAAAACAATTAATAGTTTTGAATTGCAGTGGATAATTTAAATTTTCCTCAAGGAATCATTTCTCATAGAAAACAATGGAGAGGGCAGGCAAGGAGGAAAAAGAGAAAGGCAACTTAATTTCTTGGTGCTTCAATAGCCCATGGTGAAAGACTATAGCTATTGATTAGAGATCATTATAATGGTCTACCTTGGTAGGTCTTGGTACAACGTTCTATTCATTAAAAATAAACTTGGGTAAACTTTTTAGATGTTTTCATAGAAAAAGAACGTGTACCTTTTTGAAACAAACCTACATCTATAACTCATAATCCTACCCTACAGGTGGCAGATACCATAAAGGATTTCATTCATCCCCCAGGGTTTTAGACACAACAGAATACCATACTGAGAAAAGGTAATTGGTTTGGGCCAGATCTGCCTTGAATGTATCCTATACTTTGGGTTTTCTGTATCTGCCATTGTTGGCTACACATTAAATATATTAATGACCTTCATGCTACTCACTATGGAATAGATTAGTGAAGTCAATAGCAACTATAAAGCTACATATTCTTAGCAAAATGCAGGGCAAAATCAGAAGTAACTAAAATTCCAAATGTCTAGAATTTAATTGCACCAAATTAATTAAGAAGCTGTATTTACTTCCTCCAAATACTTAGAGCTCTTGGCCCTCCTAAGCATCCCCACCCTCATCATCTAATCTCTTTCAAATGTAAAGCACCATAGAAAATAATCTGGGGGCATGATACAGGCTAGAAAAAGAAATAACTAAGTTAGATAAACAGTAGGTGACATGGGGAAGGACAGCATGGCCATGATTCAACCTTAGACCCTTCTGAAAGTGACAGAAAGTCATTCTTCTCCACTTCAGCTTTAAAGACATTTAGAAAAAAGTTTTAAGTTTTCCACACCAGATTGATAATATCTGGCACTAAGGATAGCAATCTTGCATGCTGTTAAAAGTTGTGAAAGATGGAAGGTCATTTGGAAAACCAAATTTGTTTAAATTGCCGCATTAACATTGTTCTTAGTCTCTTTTCATGTTCTTGTTGGTTTTTATTTTAATTTATCTCAAACATTAGTAAGAACTATTTTAGAAACATGTGCATGAGAATGAATTATTTGCCCCATGCCCCATTTGCTAGTTGGATTGAAGAGCAAACAACCTTCTAAACATAAGTATTCTTACACGGGGCTACTCTAAAAGCTGAAAAAACCTCACCAAATTCACATACGTTCTTATTAAATCTTTAATCAAATTCAGTCATACATTTCATATAGCAACAAGTATGTACATTTAAATAAAGTGTGAAATCAATTCTTCAACAGAAAGTGATGGCTATACTCAAGAAAGAATGGCCTTATGAGTAGTAAACATCATAATATCATTAAAAGTAGGCATACGTGCATTACTAATTAGAGAAAAAATGTAATAACTTCATTTCTTAAGCACACTGAGAAATCTATAAATTGCACAAAGAGATCTTCAAATAAACCGTTCTTAAATTACTTCTGTGGATCCGACACATATGTGGGACTGGATTTTAGAAAAAAACATATTAGTCACATTTTATTGTACTTAATTATATGTGTGTTTATTCCCATCTATTTTTGATAAGGGATTGAGAATGTTATACATTTGGCCTCTTCTGGTCATTTTCATTTGGCCCACTGGCTCTAATATCAAGTATTTCAATTCTTGGAGACGTGTGCAACAAGCACATGCACTGTGGAATTATAATATTGTGAAGAACAGAATACTTTGAGGTGAAAGTATTGAAGCCCAACTGGTTCATAGTTCCAACCTTTACACTCCAACCTCACATTTTCCACTTTGGGTGAATCCACTTAGGATAAAAGGAAAAGGGAAAGACACGGAAAGCAAACTGACCCTTGAGTAGGCCTGAATATACATCAATCCCTCTTTAAGGTGAGACTCAAAATTTGTTAACAGTCTCCAAGGAACACAATTATTTCAAGTGAAAAACTGAAAAATAGAACTCTTGTGTAGCACAGAAAATAACTTTTACAACACTGTGCTTACACTTTATTGGTCCAAACATAGGTCCTATTTAATTAGAAGGTATACTAATACTCTTAAAGCCATAATCAGTACAGCATAGGAGTTAAGACCATGGGCTCTGGAGACAAATCTGGTTTTGAGTTCTAACTTTATCACTTATTAGCTGTGTGACCTTGGGCAAGCCATTTGGCCTCAGTTTCCCCATTTCTCAATTTACCATAGGACTTAGTATAGAATAACAGGGAGTATAGCATATTTAAACTATTTTATTAATATTACTCAACTCTTTTCTAATGATCAGAAGGAAGCTCATTAGTTCCATGGTGTCCTTCCCTCATCTCACTACCTTATCAATCCTTCATTCAAAAGATGACTGTATTCTATTTGGTCCCACAAAAGTCATCTTCCAAAGAGCAACTGACCATAGAAAATGTAACATCCTTAATATTCCCTTAAATCTCTTATCTATCACTTTATATGTTTCTGTATCTTCTAAAACATACTCAGTTAAACCCATTTCCAAAACAAAGTGGATTTCTAAAACCACTGAAAGTAAAAGAGCAATTCAGGCATTGACAAATGTGATTTCTTGGTCCAGCCACAGGTAATGATGATATACTGCTGCTAAGTTGAGAAAGAGTGGCTTAAAGGTTCTGCCAATTTGCACCAGGCTGGCAGAAAGCACTTTCTTGCAGATAGACTATTAATACCAGCTGAGATGTTGTCAAGCACATGGACATGCTAATAGGAATATCCTAACAATGTTCATCTGTGCAAAATGAATGCCAAAAGTATTTTTGAATTTTGTCTTGAGCCCTGAAATAACGGAGGAAAAATATTTTCTTTATTGCTTTGTTGACACTAAAAAATCAGACTGTGGGTCTAATGAACACTCAAAGAATAAATGCTATGTATTAAAACCAGAGGCAAAAGAAAATCAATGTAGTGGTACTGCTGCCCTCAAGTACTAGGGCAGTTTAGAGGCTCTTGCCATGTGTCTTTCCCCAAAGAACGCTTTCTAAGTTTCAGAGAAAGTATATGACACTGAAGGAAGGGAACTCCAGAAACTCTGAGCTTGGCTCGAGTCACATTTCTGGCATTATCCCAGGCCAACTCAGAGTCAGAGAGGGAGGTGTTGCGCACCCAAAAGCCATCTAGAATATTTGGCCACTTGTAGTAAGTGATAGATGGATCTCAGCAAAGAACTAATATCTTGTATTTATAAAGTGCCTTTCGACCAAGGAGCTCAAAATGCAATTATAAGCATCATCTCATTAATCCTCACTACACACCTTTGGGGCAGAAGAAAAAAGAACTATTTATATGTTGCGAGCCTTGATCCTTCAATGTGCCAAAGTAAAGAAATTAATGTCTTGGAACAGAAAACTGATCGGCTTGGGGAAAGTAAATTAATAGATCCAGAGAACAAGGGAATTGTTAAGTAAGGGAGCTTTTAAAGGGGTTCCTTGAGCCAGGGAGACCATGGAAAGAAGTGCAAATCACCTGGCCTACACCAAGTTGGCTGATAAAGCTCACCTCTACATGTCTTGTGGATATGTTCTGATAATGGCAAATACATACGGGTAGACAGTATCATTTTCTTCCTAAATTAAAGTTGTAGTATGAATTTACCAACTCCAGGCTGTGCTAGTTGAACTGTTGAAGCAAAGATGGCCCAAACATGAGTGAAAGGAACATTGGAGTCAGACGAACTTTGAATCAAGTCCAATCAGACATTTATCAGTTTTGTGAACTTGGGCAATTTATTTAGTCTAGGTGAGTCTTGGTGTCTTCATCTGTTTAAAAAAAAGGTATTATCTATGTTGCATGGTTTTATCCAAATTAAATGCAATATCTCAGGCAAGGGCTTAGCTTGTGGGGAGCCAAAAGAGGTTGGGTGTTCAGAGAGCCTTTGATTTATTTTAATTCTTAGGATCTTTCCCTAACACTTGTCTAAGGCTTAGAAAAGAAAGTTCTTTCTCCCAGTAAGGAGGCTTAAACAGCATGGGGATGGGAGTGAGCGTAAATCCTCGCCTTGAGAGCCTTCCAAAACCTTTTTCAGTCTTGATAATTTCACTGAGCTCTAGCCTCTGCCTATGTTGTCTCACTGATGAGCCTGTAGATATTTAGTTATCATGTCCAAATATCTTTTTTTTTTTTTTTCTTTGAGATGGGGAGGCTGGAGTGCAGTTGTGTGATCTTGGCTCACTGCAGTCTCAGCCTCCCGAGTAGCTGGGACTATGGGCATGCGCCATCATGCCCAGCTAATTTTTAGTAGAAATGGGGTTTCACTATGTTGGCCAGGCTGCTTTCGAACTCCTGACCTTGTGATCCGCTCACCTCGACCTCTCAACAGGCATGAGCCACCACGCCTAGTCTATCATGTCCAAATATCTTATAGACTATGGAATGGGAATGAAACCATGCTAGAGATGTAACCCTGGTATATTATGTCCAACTGTCCAAATGTTCATGCCGTATTCCTTGACCTTTGTTGCTGGTTGAATATACATGTTTTGTGCATACATGTTAATATTAGACTTCTCTTTCATACCCTAAACAAATCAAAGATCCATTTCTGCTGAGGTATTATGATACTAAAATGATTTACTTTGATCCAATAATTACAACATATATTACCAATCATTATCCTTTCTCTGTACTTTGAGGCCATTTGTAACTCACTTCCTGAAGCTCATTTCTCCTAGGGTTTCTCCTCATCAAGGATACTTTCAATCCCAGTTAGGTTAATATAACTAGGCCCAGGAGATTGCAACCTCTTTATTCATTCCTATAATTTAAGAGAATATTTTCAAGCAACTTTAAATGAAACTTTCTTCAGTATGCCAGGTCAACCTGGCACCAATTCTTTATTTAAGACCCCCTCTCAAAAATGCCATGTTATAAATTAACAAAACATAAACTGACTATAAAATTTGCTTTCCTTCCTCAAATGTTGTCACTTTCTTTCCTTCTATAATTATTCTGAAATATACACTGAAGCTACAGTAGTTGATTTCAATGTCTGAATTTTGTCTAGTTCCTTTCTGGTAACCATGCTTAGTTTTAGCCATGTCTTAGTGCATTTTAAGTTTTGGTTTCTTCATATTTAAAAGGGGATCATAATAATAATTGCAACATGGGACTGTGAGAGAGAATTAAAAGGAAATGTATATAAAGCATGTTGCAAATCTGTGGCACATAATAATCCCTCAATATATGATTTGTTATAACAAGTGCCTGATTCAGAAGAGTTAAACTAAAAAGAAGGCAAACTCCACAAGAATTACTTCCCCACAGAATTTTTGGTATCAAATATTTTCAAATATCCTTTTCAAAATAAAGCTTTAATGTTTGCTCTTCAGCCGTTTGACATGTGATCCCTTCAAGATTTCCCCAGGTGCCTTTCCTCTTACCACTTATTTCCTCCTTGCTGCAAAAGCCACACAGTGTTATTTTGGGGCTCACTCTTCCCCGTGATCCATGCCTTCCCACGTGTCCACCCTCTGTGTGATCTCCGCTTCTCTGTAATGTTGTTCTTCCTTTTATTTCTATCTACCCTCGTCCTCCCACTACCCATCCCCATCTCCTCTCATGTCTGGTGTTTTATTTCTAAGTAGAGAACATCAAACTAATATTTTTGAAGCCAGAATGCCAGAACATTTGATTTTTTAAAAAAAATTCTGTTCATTTAAACATACATATGTGGTGTCCCCACACAGCTCAGAGGACAGGGAGGAGGTTTGTGAGGACAATTTCACTGCACAAACACAGGAACACAAGAATATTGTCATCCCGTGAACAGGACAGTCATGCCATTATTAATATCTCTGATGCTCAAGAAACTTATGACATAGTAATCCTTCCCTTTAGATCTGACAGAATTGCCAGTGTTTATAAATTGCAGACATTTTAGACCAACCTTGAACCCCCATGCCTAAGAACGAATTTATTATTCCCGAAAGATCTAAAAGTAACAATTACTTTTCTAGTCACCACCCACAGGAGACCTGACTATTACACTGATTTGCAACTGTTGCTTAAACAACCACATCATAACAGCACCACATATTAAGCTTGTTTCCAACTAAAACTCAAGACAGTTTCTAGTTGAATGGTTTCCCAAAGAAATTGTTCCATGTTGCATTCATACAATATACTTTATGAACTTCAAACAGGTATTTATATCTCATTAAATGTATTTTTTTTGTTTCATAATAGCATTCAAACATGATAAGAAAAAGCTTGTCTCTAGGATTTTTGTTTCTGGTAGGAGATACCTCTCTTAGCTTTGTATTATCTGCAAACTTAATAAGCATATCTTTTGTGCATTCATTCTAGTCCCTGAATAGAAAGATTATGATGGAGCTATAAAATATCTAAAAATACTTTGAAACTCCTCTGTGTCAGAGGTGAGGTTTGATTCTCCAACCTTGATTGTGGGCTGGACTTAGTGACTTGATTATACACAGTGAAATACGGTAGAAGCAACAGTGTGTGGACTTAGAGAGTAAGTCATAAAAGGTGCTCTCTCTCGGACCACTCATTTCGAGCGAGCTAGAGTCACGTCATGAAGACACTTAAAAACTTCTGTGGAAACATACCTAAGGCAAGGAATTGAGCCAGAGAGTAACTGATGCTTCCAGTCAACATCCATGTGAGTGAAAGATTTCCAGGTAATCAGATCTTCCAGGCCTAGATAACACTGAGATGACTACAGCCCTAGTTCATACCAACTGCAACTCATCAGACATCTTAAGCCAGAATCACTCAACTAAGCTACTATCAAATTCTGACCTATAGAAACTGAGATAATAAATGTTACTTTTATTATTTAAGTTTACCTTGAACTTTACAGCGTAACCAGAAAGCTTCAAATGATGGAACATAGGCAGGTCTCTTTAAGATCCCTTCATAGTTCTCTGTACATTACAGTATACTTCTTTGGGGAAATGAAGATAAACTCTGCACAGTATTTATAGTATCCTCCTTACCTGTCAATTTGCTATTGCTATCCAAGAGAAAGTTACCCTAGCATGCATGAGTTTTTGTTTGTTTATTTGTTTTTTAATGAGTCCAGGTTAGTTCTCAGTCATCACCATATTCTTTTTTTAAATCTAGCTAAATGTGTACCAATTTTTGGTCATATGAAACACTGGAGAAGTTTTATATATCAGTCCCGAGTTTAAGAGATTCATCCTATTATACAATGTAAAATTTAGGACACTTTTCCCAAACTAGTTTTCTATTCTGACTGACTCCTGTTAATTATTTCTGAGCGAACATTAAAGGGGCTTAGAATTCAAGTTCCTTAAGCACTTCTAATGTTATTCATCTAAGACCCAGAAATTAGAGTTTCTTTGAAGAACTCTATTACCATTTCCTCACCGTGTGAGGGGTGGAAGGGGACTGGATTTTCTTATTTATTTTGTTTGTATTCGTCCTTATAGTCTGAAGGAAATTCTTTTTGCTAAAGAATATATTAGTGACAGATGTAGATGTCCATTTAGGGAGTGAAGGAATTTCAGGTAATCACAAAGGTCCCTCTTTAGAGTAAAGGCTTTCCTATTTTATAATTAAACAAAAACAGTTTCTGGGAGTAGAGTTTGCTGGGATTTATAGCTTATAATTTGAAAGAAGGAGCCCATAATTTTTAGGTTGTGGAGACCTCAAAGACCATCTAAGAAATATATTTTCTCTATTTTGATGTTTCTCAAACTTCTGCTTAGAACATCATTAGAAAAAGAAAGAAATCCTAGCAACAAGCAAGCATCAGAGAGTATCGATCTTGAAGACAACTTTCTCCCCACAAAGTTAATAATTAAAGAATTGTCTACACTCCTATTTGTTCGGCTGCACAGAATTTTTAAGGCTTCTCAAAAATTAAACCAGCTGGCAGTCCTGTATCATTTAGTGCAAGATTCAAAGGTCAGATATACACTATTAAAATGTTGTACAAGAATCAAAATTTTCCCAGAGAAGAAATAACCTCAGGGGATGCAGTAGTTGTAGTATATCTTGAATTCATACAATGCCTCGTTAATTCTACTTGGCAAATTAATTCAAATTGATTTGTTTGTGAGAACTGCAACATGGCCTCAAATCTGGCTACAAACAAAGGATAATGATAAACAACAAAGTACTGATCTCAGAGAAATGTCTAGAGAAAAGTATGGATCAGCATGGGGGCTGTTTTATAACATAACTGTCTTAGTTTAAAAAGAAAAGAAGAAAAGAGGAAAGGGAGAACATACCCTATACAAATATAAGACATTTTACAAATAACACTGATAGATCGTAAATGCCAAAAGCAAAGGAAAATAAAACATTTGAAAGCATCCAAGGGAACATGAATGTGGATAATTTTTTAAATGGGCATTTCATTTAAAAAATCAATTTGACTTAAAGCAAAATGATCAGACATGGAGAAAAAAGGGAAAAAAGAGTAAGGCTTGGGATATGGCAGAAAGAACCAAGATTAGTATGTGGCTTTTTGAAATTAAAGAAAAGAAAGGACAATCCCTTAGTGAAAAGTACTGATTTCCAACCTCAACTTGAGACCTGAATCAGGGTTGGAAGGAGAAAATTTACGAGGGAAATATGATTATTAGAACCAGAGCCTTTCTTCTTTTCCAGTGTGTTAAATTGAAAAAATAATAGCTACAATCCCATTTCAAAATCTGTCTCTTGGCAGTGAGACTGTTACTCCTCTCATGACGGTTTGAATCTGTCTTTTCAACCTTGGGGTTCTGGGTGGGCTGTGGGACTTGCTTGGGCATATGGGCCACTAGCAAATGTGATACAAGCAGAGGCTTGAAGAGCCATCTGTGTATGAATGCTTGCCCTTGCCTGCTGCCTACACCTGAGATTGCCATGTGAACGTCCATGAGAAAAGAAACCCAGCCATGTGAACCTACTCAGCCATCTGAGCTGAGGCCCCAGAGGGGTACATGAGGCCATCAAGATCATCTAGCTCCATCCAAGCCAATCCAGAAGAGAAAACATCACCCACATGAGCCATGGAAATGTGAGCCCATAAATAACAAAGTTTTGGAGTGGTTTGCAATGCAGCGAACCTAAATGATATAGCCAGGAATTCAGGAGATCCAGGAAGAACAGGGGTCTGAGAGTGGGTGAAGGAAGCACCATCTCCTATGAGGGTTTCCATCAAGGCTCAGCAGGAGGAGGGAAGCAGCTCTGTTGCAGTCTCCCGAGTCAAAGGAGTTTGTGTGGCAAAACCTTAGGGGTGCAAGGATGGAGACATGGACAGCTGGGCCCCTGTTGCCTATCCTCAGCCCTGTTCCTTTATCTAAGGTAAGAATTACCAAATCCAAAAGAAGAGATGCAATAATGCAGTTCCTGAGAGGACAGGGTAAGGCTGAGGGAGTTGGGAAAGGGAAGGAAAATCGGAGAAAGGTTGATGCATGTGTTGATGCTTCTCTGGTCCTTGATTCTAGACATAGACTAGGGGAAGGACAGGGAATGAGGTGGGGATTGACTCCAAGATAATAATGAGTAGAGTTAAGTAGCTCCCTAAAGGGACAAGGTGCTACTTATCTGACCTCCTTCTATCACTCTTTCTTTGGATGAGAATTGGAGACAAGATCTCTAAGAACAGCAAGCTGAATTCTGAATTTACTAGTAAGACTTTCTGGCACCGAGACCTCTCACCCCATCAATGAATTTTTCATTCCATACATGATTTCATGGAGAGCACTGAAGGATTACCTTTTTTTTTTTTTTTTTTCCTGAGCAAACAGGGCCTTCACTTTCATCCTTAACCTTAACATTGCAAAACAAAACCATTTATGTTCCTGCAGGGTGTGAATACCCTTTGAATACTAGTCATGAATACCCTTACCTATACTTAGACTAGAAAGGCATTCCTCCACCACATTCCCTACTAACAAACAACAGTAAACATAAACCAGAACTCTGATTAAAGATCAAAATTAGACACACACACACAAACAGTCCTACTTTGCAACCTTAGTTTTATCTTTTTTTCTGTTGTTCTGTTTTGTTTTGAGACAGGGTTTCACTCTCATCGCCGAGACTGGAGTACAATGGCAGGATCTTAGCTCCCTGCAACCTTCACCTCCTGGGCTCAAGCAATTCTCCCGCCTTCTCCTGCCTCAGCCTCCCAAATAGGTGCAACTATAGGCGTGCATCTGTAGGTGTGAGCCACTGTACCCAACCTGCAACCTTGGCTTTTAAAAAGCAGTCACACTGCCTCTTCAGCCCCTTTTAAAGTTTATGGATTAGCAAAAAGCAGCCTTTTTAAACTCATTGAGAAGAGTTTAGAAATCATTTCCCTAGGATGTTATAGCTGATATTTAAGGGGCATTTCTTTAGCATGTGAATGGCAGCCAGACTCTAGAGCAAAGAGCCCAAAATGATCAAGTTCCAGGGACTAAGGGGTTAACAAAAGTAAGGACAATTAGCATTGCTAAATGCTGTGATTTACAATTCAAATGGAAATCATTAGAAGTAACTTATAGTTATGTCATGACTCAAATATTATTCACATTGTAAATGTGATGGCCAGAATAGCATTTTTTTTTGTTTTGTTTTTAATTAGGGCTTTAAAAAAAAACACTTTTAAGAAAGTGGCCAATGATTATGTAAAATCCACAAATGTTAAATATTTATCTGGTACCCAGATTCCACTATTCTGCATTGAATATTAGTCCTTAAAGTATTTTTTTCCTATGAAATTAAAATCACTTTAGAAGCAGTGCTTTTTCTTTTTTAAGCTTTTTACTCCATTCTACTTCTGTAATTCCCTCCTTAACACACAATGAAACCAAACATTGACATATCCTAAGCGCTCAAGAATACTCAAAAAGTTGACAACTATTGGCCACCTCAAAAGATGGCAGGTATACAACAAACCTTTAAACTATTAGCTTTGAAGGTTTAGATGTTCAGAAAGGTTCTTATAACCTTTATAACATTTGAGATATAGACATAAAAATAGCAATACCTCTTCCTTCTTTTAGCTATTTAATACGACTTTATATATAATATTAAATCTTGGCTATCTGAGGAATATATCTAAAGATTACAGGTGATTTTACATTTAAAGATATTCACTGAATATTAACTACATGCTGAGGCAAAGGCAATACTTTTTATATTTGCTCATTGATGGGTGTGTGTGTATAGAGATTTTACAAATATCTCAAACGAAAGCATGCTTTTGTATGTGCCATAGAACTTTGCACCTTGCAACAAGAAATAGCTCCTAGATATGAGATATAAGAAAAAAAATCCATGATTTAAAGAAATTATTCAAAATAATTTCAACTGACATCCCTAATAATAAAAGATGTGAATGAAAAAAAAAAAATTTAAGCCAAAGAGGAGAAATCAGACAGACCTATTATCTTGGTGGAAGAAAGATAAAGTGTCTCATTTTAAATTAGATGAATAAAATTAAACTAGTACATATTCTATAGAAATGTCTGAACCAAGCAGGGAAATGGACCAGGTGACCTAGTATTTTCACCATTCTAATTACTAGGTTCCTTTGAATTTCACTCTTTCAGAAACCTGCTTTTATCTTTGCAATAATGATCCAAGAGATTAAAAGAAGACCTCTGAGTGACTTGATTTGCCTACTCAAGTTCATGCAGTAGCTATTGATGTACCATTGCTGCCTTGTCAAAAAGCACTTACAACATTAGTAAGTATAAGGTGTAATTAGGACAAGAGATGGACAGGTGAGAAGAAAGACTGCAGCCTTCTTAGTTTAATGTTTTTAATTCTGACTATCAGGGATGGTGACTTTAAAAAATCACATTGGAATCCTCCCAAGTGCTTAGACTGCTGAACAAGGATTGGAATTTTTCATCTAACCCAAATCCAAGAATGCTGTCCAAAGATTTACTTTTGGTTGTGAATTATAGAGGATATACACTAAACATGGTGAATAGCAAAGACATATGTAGATCTCCTCTTTCCTTAACCTGGAGTTAAACCTGGTCTGATTGAATAATGGTTCAAGTCCTATTATTCAGTTTCTACCGCAGAGATTTATAGCAATACTTTTAGAGGAGAATTTGAGCAGTTGCTATAAACAAAGGAAAGCAGGTACTAGAGTTGCTTCTGTCCTTACAGTTTGGCTATGTCAGTTGGGACTTCACTTTCAAATGGCAGTGAGGTTTGAAAGTATACAGTAATTGCTCAAACTCTTGGTCTCTTTAATCAACAGCTTTCTTATTCTAAGTAGCTGCAGGGGCCAGTGGAGTAGAGGGAGGTTGGAAGAATGAGAGTGGTGAGTGGCACAAATCAAAGAATGGAAGCCAGAAGAGGGAGGAACAAAGTACAATTATACTGATTGTTTTATTTGATCAGAAAATTAAAGCCATTGTAACCTGAAAGAAAGCTACAGTTACATAATTATGCATAAGAATAAGAATAAGCTAGATTTACTTTCTGAATAGTTCAATAATGTTTTGGCCTATGTGTTCATCAACGATATCTGCAACCACTATCTCATTTCACCAAGACCACTAGGAAGGTTGGCTTGGAACAAGTCTCTTAGAAGAATTACATACAACCACTGGAAATGGAAATAAAACAAGAGAATTGTCCGTGAAGGTCTGGGATCAGGGTTGGTCAGGACTCTCAGTTAATGTGTTGGCAAAGCACCTCACTCAGTTTAGTTGACTTATTTCAAGAACAGATCTATTAAGAGTATTCCAAAATTCCCTTTATAGACCTACTTGTAGCTCAAAATTCTGAGGTCATAGTGGGAGAAAGTCACAAAATGAAGCAAAACTGTTAGATTTCACTTGGTTTGCCTCCTCTAGGAGAGCTCAGTTGCTCCCTGAGAACAATATATTTTCTTTCTGTGGATTGCCTTTATTTTTACTGATTCTAGAGATACGGTGCCACTCATACCACAGAAAAAATTCAGTAAAATAATCCAGCTATTCATTTTGTAAACCTAAAGGCATTTTAGTTCTATTTTAGTTTGTATTCTACTTACATAAATTTTTATTTTATTTGAAACAGCACCTCACAACAGTTTTATACAGGTATAAAAATGAAGTAATGAGATTTCTAAACCTTGGCTAAGATTTTAGATTTACTTTTTACATTTATATCTATATTAGACTTATATGTATTTTTCTGTCAGGGATACTGAAATCTTCTTCCTCCCATTTATCATTTTGTTTAATTGTACTTGGAAATCCACCCTTTGAGACCAATAGTCACCTTACTAATATAAAAAATATTTCAATAAAATCTTATTTGTTTCAATAAAGAAACATTTCTAAAGTAAAAGCTTAAAAGTTTTGTAGCAAATGATATTTTTCTTTTGTTATAAAAGTAAATTATTTATAGTCAATGCTTGTCAAGGATGCTGTATAACAACTTATATTTTTGTTGTGTATATGCAGTCATTGAAGTCAGAAAGCTCCCAAAACCTAAGTTGTACAGTTTAATATTTACTGATTCCCTACTATGTTTCTTTCCTTTTTAAAAGAGGATTAAGAAAACTGTGACCACTTTTCTTGTACTATAGGGCCACATCTGGCAGTATATGCTTTCTATTCTGGTAGTTAGAACTTTGATAACTTAATTGGAGTCAAAATTGAGGTCAGCAAACTGTGAAGGGGCTCCCTATTTTGTAAATAAAAACCCAGTGTGCCTTAGTTTGGCTTTAAAAAAAATGTATATATTTAAGGTATATATGCTGTTTTGGTATACTTAATCTTGATATACATATAAACAGTGAAATGACCCTAGTCAAGCAAAGTTACATACACATCATCTCATATAGTGAGCGTTTCTCTCTCTTGCCTTTCTTTCTTCTTTGTGGTATGAATACCTCAAATCTACTCTCTTGGCAAATTATCAACATGTAATACGAATACAATATTATTAAATATAGTCCTTGTGCTGTACATTAGATCTCTAGACTTATTCATCCTTTATAGCTTTGTACAGAAAAAAAAAAATACTACACGATCTCACATGTATGACATGTGGAATCCAAAAAACAAAAAACAAAACAAAACAAAAAAAATGAAGGAAATACAAAGAGAGAGAAAGTAAAATGGTGCTTAGCAGGGGTGGTGAGGAATAGGAGACTACAGGTCAAAATTTATTTTAAACACTACATGCTTTTAGGCATGTGCACATCTATAACAACTGATAGCCTGGTCTTGCTGCTTTAATAAATAGAGGATCTAATTCTAAAATCTCTAAAACTCAATAGCATGAAGTGGACTGAGCCACCTCTCAAGTGGGCTAGTCCATCCTCAGAACATCAGATCAATGGCTTGAAAATGGAATTGAAGCTCAAGCAGGAAGCTCTCAGCAGCAAGATAGGGACAACCAATGCTGAAATAATGAAGGGAATGCTCTCTCAGATTTAGAAGACAGACATATCAGGGAGTGGGTAGGAGAAAAGACCAATGCTAGGCATCAACTGGCTTCTTTATGCATAAGGGCTATGAGAACTACGCTAGGGTGGCTAATCATAATTATCGAATTTAAAAGAAAAGTATGCACTATTTTTTTTAGGAGAGAGGGGTATATTTAAATCTCCACAGCTACTAAATAGAAGTAACAGAAGTAAAGAAACAATGCTTTCTGTTTGTCATTTTCAAATCTTGCTCTAGGCAAGGTATGGCAAAATATAAATGAAGCTAGAATGGAATCTGTGTCTTTGGTGTTGAATTAGAAAAATGGTATTTAGCTGTTTTGTTGTCATTTTTAACTACAGGTAAATGGAGTGCCTGTCCCTCTTATGTATTATATCTCTTTCTTTCTTTATCCTGAATTAACCTCACCAGTAGGTCTATGTCAGCCTACATGGTAGTACTATTCTCTGTCTCTCTAGGGATTTAACTCATCCACTTAGAGATTCTCTTGCTCTCTTTATTCCAAACAGATAAGACAATTCAAAAAATAAAGCTGATGGATTAGTAAAAACTGTAGGCTTCCAAATACTTTTGAAGCTGTAGGCTTCCAACTATCCGTGATTTCAACTGGGGTCCCCCAACTACACCTAATGGGCAAATGTGGCTCATCACAGCTTGTTTTTGTAAAGCAAGTTTCATTAGAATACAGCTGTGCCTATTCATTTATGTATTGTCTATAGTAGGTTTTGCATTATAACAGCATAGTGGAATAACTGCAACAAAGATCATGCAAATCATATCATATTTATATTAATAAAATATTGAAGTTTATTAAATATCTAAATATATTTATAACATAGGTTTCCAAAGCCTATGCTACTTGCTATTTGGCCTTTGGGGGAGAAGGTTTGGTGATCCCTAATCTAAATAAAGGTATCAGGATTTCCCTGTCTGCATGCAAATGTTGGTTCTGCCACCTACTAGTTGTGCAACACTGGAGTGTGTTACTTAACCACTCAGACTTAGTTTCCTCATCTCTAAAATGGTAATAATAATAGAACCCTTTTCCAGGATGCTATGATGATTCAAAAACAAATAGTGTACCCCAGTCTTACCTGTTATCAATTAATATTGTTACCCTAAAATATTTTATGCAAGGATAGGTTGTAATACCCTTATCCCTTCCTCTGGGATATACAGTTTTCAGTTACTTGGAGGCATTTGGAATGAAGATTTCACCACTGAACTCTGAGAAAAACACATTTCTCTAATGTGATTAAAATGAAAACAAATCTAGTTTAATTAAACATTGAGGCTGGCAATTGTGCATCAGGCAGAAGCACATTTCTAGTAAACGTTTAATAATGGGATTACAGAATGTTCTGCATGCACTGGGATGTAGGAAATAATAGTACATTTGCCTGTGAATTTATATCTGTCAACCAAGTGAATTTGAGCTCTGTAGATGATGCAAACTGGAGTGCTCCTGGAAGACACTGGAAAAGTGGCATGGGTAACATGGCAATTAGGGTATGAGGTCAAACAAATCTGTGTGGAATCTCAGAGTTGATCCTTGGTGGACAGTGACCACAGCAAATGTGCTCAACCTCCCTGAACCTTGGTTTACTCATCTATAAATGAGGGAGATTAATACTTCTGCCTTGGGGCCACTGGGGAGATGACACTAAGTAAAATAAGGTATGATGAATGTTTTTATTTTACTGACTGTGTTGAAGGTATCACAGGTGTACACACATGTCTAAACTCATCAAATTATGTATATTAAGTATGTGCAGGATTTTTTTGCCTATCATCCCTCAATAAAACTATAAAAAAAATTTTAAGTAAAAGAAAGAATTCCATGACCATTAATTTCCTCAGTGTGAAAGGCATATATTGTCATGACCTCTTTCACACTAGATAGGGGAGCATAGCTTATTGGCATTGTTCCAGATAATTCAAGGTCACATCCCAAATTATATTCCACACTAGCCCCTGTCTGGTCTTCAGGCTCCATCAGGCATTTATGTGTGCCCACTACTGAACTTGGATCTCACCTCAATAGTAGCACCTTCTTTCACTTTGTGGAATTGTAGGTTCAAGATAGTGCAGTGTATGGGAGCTTTGGGTTTGCCTTCCAAGACATACAGGCTTCAGATCCACGTATTCATGTGCTAGCTTGACCCTGGGAGAAGCTCCAGATTCTCATTTGTGAAATGATGATAACAGTAATATCTACCCCTTAGGGCTACTGCGAACACTTAATGCAAGAACCCAGTACCCTACCTGGCAATTAATCAATGCTCAATAAAATTTAAGTATTAAAATGTCTTCCTTGGGTACTTGTATTTCTCTTCAACTACACTTGCGGATCCTTGAGTTCAGGAGCTGTGTTTAATTTTTCACCATATACCCATAACCTAGAATGAATTCACATATAAAGTAGATGTGGAACAAATATTTGTTGAATAGTGAATGAAGGTGAATGAATAAATGCATAAAGAAGTGGCTCCACTCAGAGCTGCCCCGGTGATGAGGATAGGGGAATACTTCTACGTTAAAGGCAACGGCAGTTAGTCAAAAGGCTTTCACAGTGTTTCTGCCATTTGAAAGTACAATATAATTTTTTTGCTAGCCCATGGTCAATTCACTTCTATTGTTTGATATACACTGCAGCATTTAACTTCTGTTGAATTGACATTTGCTACTTATAAACTTAGTCCCTAAGTCTTCTTATGCAGTACTATATATCTACCTTTGGCACTTAGTAAACTATGCCATCAAGACCAACACAGAGCATCAGGGACTTACTGAAAGGCTGTAAAAGTACCATGTGGAAAAGAAATGCATCTTATGGAGAAAACTGTAAATTTCACTGGGAATCCAATCAAATTCATGTTAACTCCATGAACTGAAGACTAAAAGTGCCTCTTTGTCCTTGACTCATTCCCTCCTTCCTCTTCTGACCTCCTTTCCTCTTTCTTCAGCCTGCTGGGATATTGACAGGGATTTTAGAGAAGTGGAAGGTCTTGATCTCTTTGAGATGAGCTGCAATATGATTACAATCGATTGAGTGATTTATAGTATAGAGAACCTTTCATTACCTTCTCTGCTTTATAGAAGTATAAATGACATACTGTATGTGAATATGTATTATTATTATTGAATATTTATGTACTACCTTTCTCAAAGAAGCTCAGTGTTCTCTTTAGACTTTAAATAACTAGAGAGGCTCTGCAACCTTGTGAAAAATTTAAATTGAAGAGACTGGAACTTGGAAACTTTTCCTATAAATAAAACTAAACTATGCTCTTACACGGGTGGTAGGACACTTGGTGTTCAGCCAGCTCTGGGGAAGAGGAAAAACATCACAGGGTAATTGTATTTTATGGCTGGGATAATAATTCTAAGTTTTCATAATTAAAGACAACTTCTGCAGGCCAGAATTTGTATTAACTACTTAAACTAGAGCTTCCATGTGATAATAGGGAAAACAAAACTTGTAATTCACTAACCAGTTTTGAAATTATGCACTATTTGATGATTGTTTTAATTCAGAAGAATAGATGTTGTCACTGATGCCTCACATAGAGGGAGATGTTATTAATGTTTCTATTTATGTCATACTATTTCAAATAAGTATAATTTAAAAATCCTATAAAGTGTGATGACACTGTATTTCTAATCTTGAAAGTATTATTTCAAGGATATTATTCAATAAAAATAGATTCATTATGGATGGAAATCAAGAAATTCTTCATCTTACAATCCTAGTTAAATCGTACCTAGAAGTGACCCTCAAATTTGTAATTATGCATTTTACTGAGTCCCTAGATTATAATATTTATAATATTTAACATATGGCAAAATATGATGTGCTTTCTAATTTTTAAAATTCCAACTTCTTCTTTAAATCCCAAGATAGTCTACTAAAAATGGGGAAAATGTAAACCAGGACCCAGACTCAAATGTGCATCCTATAAAGTCCTACAGAAGGTTTCAGCAAAATTATTCTTTTGCTCAACAGACCTGTAGACCAAAAGCATTGCCCTGTTTACAAGTGAATTATAGATAAATAATACCTTCAGTTTGTTATTATCTGATGTAAATCCTCACAATTATAAAAAGCTCCTTTGTGTATGTTAATTCCTTCATAAATAACCTTGAGCTATGTATTAACTTAATGTTTTGGGGGCAAGTGTCTATGTGCCCTGTGTCCATGTGTTCCCACCACCTCAAATGTTTTATATAAATGTTTTATATATTTCTATCTGGTCTCTTTGTCTGCTGGGTGGTTATGTTTGATTTTAGCGTTAGTCCAAGCTTCAGTTTGCCTTGAAATGCTTATCAGCTTCTTAGAGACATTTATGGGAGAGAGAAAAAGTATCTAGGTTTGATAGCAGTAATTGTATTTAACTTATAAGATACAAGACTATCTATCTTGTGGCTGGGAATTCACAGAGAAGAAAGGAGAGTTCCTTGATAAAACAAAAATTAAATGAAAAAAAAATACTAAGCACCTTCTTGCCACTCTCTCACTCCCCAAGCAAGACTATTAAATGGCAAAACAAACCTTCATTTAAAAGTTCTTTCTTTTTTGCATAGATATGGCGCTAGAAGGTAAAACAAGATCACAAAAAGAAAGAGGCTGACAAGGCTTCCAGAGGCCACATCGATGATATAGATAAAGCCAAATGTGTATAGATGCCCAAGGAAATGCTGACTTCTAGACTGGGCAGAAATTAGAGATTTCACTTGAGGGGAGAATTCTATAATTTAACTTAAGAGAAAAATTCTAAATTGTCAAGATTTGAGTTAAACCCAGAATTTCTAGGATATGCAACTGTTCCAGGGTGTTTACGAGAATCTAAGGAAGGAGCAGAGTGTGATTAAACGTTAAGACTCTTAAGGCAGATGGTCCTGGGTTGAATACCAGCATTTCCCAAACTAAGCTACACTCCCATAGACTGTTCCTAATCTTAAAAAATGGGAATGAGACCAACACTGTCCTAATGGGTGGTTTCAAGACTCAGTAGGATACTGCCCATGAAGTGGGGAGTATGTCATAAATGTTCGGCAAATGGCAGCCATCACCACTGGGGTGAGTTTGGCTGAGAGATGGTGAACGGCACAATGTGCCACTTTCTACACCTCTGGGACAGAGTGTTTATTCAGTGCACATGTCCCTCACTTTGGAACCATTTCTACTATTGTGGAATTCTCCATGAAGGATAAGAAAGAAGGATAAGAAAGCAAGATGCAAAATCTCTTAGTCCCCTATTCTCACCTTTCGTAAGTAAACTTTGGTGTAGAAAGTCTTCTCAAGATAGATTAAAAAAAAAAATGGTCCTAAAATGTATACAGGTGGTAGATAATCCAGACAAAACACCTGCAGCTACAATTATTATTCATGCAATGCTTTAAGGTATTCAAAGAACTTTCCACTTTCCAAGATAGAACAATGAACACAATCCCCATTTTATAGGTTGTGTAACAGGCTTCTTAGGGTCAAGCTTGTTGACAGATTTGCACCATAGCCATGCTGTCAGAGCATACAAACATAGCTTAAGAAAGGGTAGTTTGTCATGTGTGTTTAGGAAACACACCTCTAGCCAGTACTTTCTTTTTTTTGTGAAGTGTCCTATAGTAATGTCAATCTGAGCATTCACTTGGTTTTAATGGGAGAAAATGCATATATGTGATCATGGAGATCAAAGCATAGAGAAACTTCTCGACAATGGGAACCTTCTCAAGGTTGTGGGTGAGCTGGCAAGTGATAGGGCCAGGGGCCCTTGGTTACACCCAGAAAGTCTGACTCCAAAACTCTTATGCTTCATCATCACCCTCTAATGCCTCTCCAAAAGCTGCTTGGATAGCGTAGAGTTGTTATCGCTGTGATTGTATAATATCAAAACTGATTAGATGAGTTCAGAAGGTACATGAAGGTAAATGCCCATCATTTGCATGATAGAAAACACATAAAAGGAAATAAAAGATGATGGTACATTGTAACCCTGCACTGGCTAATACTAGCCTCTAACTTACAGCCTCATAGCATTGGAGTGAGGATTGAATGAGAAATGTATGTAAAGCCTTCAGTGCCTAGGACATAATTACATAATAAAACAAAAATTTCAGAATCTCCATCATACCAGCCACACAGCTCAATAGCAACCTATGGTTAGTGGCTACCATATTGAATAGTACCGCTAGTCAGTCTGAAAGAAGAAAAAAAGGCATATTTTTTAGCTTCTACATATCAGTGAATGTCAAACTTAGCTACATAGAGAACCACCTTAGGAGATTTTGTTAGAAAAACAAAAAACAAAAAAACAATGCCTGGACCAATGTTTCTCAATTTACAATGTACCCATAGCACTTGGGGATCTTGTTAAAATGCAGATTCTGATTTTGCAGGTATGGGGTGGCTCCTGAGAGTGTGCATTTTTAACAAGCTCCCAGGGGAAGCTGATGCTGCTGATCCATGGACCACACTCCAGAGCAGTTAAATTAGATGGCCTGAGACCAGTGCCCAAGCACTGACAATTTCTTAAACTTCCCGGGGGATTCTCAATTTCAGCCAGGTTGCAGACCATTACTTTACATAAATATGTATATATAAGTACCTATTGAAAACATTCTTTTAAAACATTTTTGTTAACCAAAGACAAACTGCATAATGTGGAAATTCCCTTGGAAATAGAAAGTCACAAACTTTCTATTGAAATGTGAATCCTAATTCATTTCTGACAAATTGGAAAGGATGACTATTTAGCAGTGCGAATATTCAGGATACACTAGTTTGAGTGATTAATTGATACATTTTGTGACTGAATGTTGGAGCAACTTATTTATAAGATGGTTTTAAAATGTTCCTCACAGTGTTCAAACACATTCATTAAGTGAGGCTTTCTCTAGTTTCCCTTATATCTCTGTAGTCCTGAAACCTTGTTCAAATACGGCTTTCCCTCTTGATTGTATTTATACTTCTTATTCCCTCTGCAGGACTCTGCTCTCCCTGTTTTTCCCCCTGTTGAACTGAAAGCAACGCTAGTCCTGAATGGATGAATGAGCAGGTAGATGGGGCTTGTTTTAATGCATGCTTCAAATCTGGCAAGGCCTCAAATGTTTGCAGGCAAAGACATAAAGAAAAGAAAAGAAAACATCCTGGCTAGGAATTAATGAAAACCCAAGGCCTGAGAAATTTCAGCACCATGTCAAGTACATAGACTTGTTTTTAATCCTTTAAAGTCTCAATAATTTAGGATGAGATGTGGACCAAAAAAAAAAAAAAAATCTTTCTTATACCCATGTATACTGTCTAAATTACAAAAACATGATGAGCATTTACAACAAAATATATTGCAAACTTTCTCTAAGTCAGCGGCTCTGAAATGGGGGTGATTTTGGTGCCCAGAGGGTATTTGGCACTTGTGGAAACATGAGAGTGGCATCCAGGGGGGTAAAAGTCATGGATGCTGCTAAACATCCTACAATGTGCAAAACAGTACCCCTCCCCATCCCTTACACACCAACAGCAAAGATGTGTCCAGTCTCAAATGTCAATAGGTTGAAAGACCTTACTAACTAGACTACTCCAGGCAGAGATTTCCATTTGAGAGTATGTTTTTACAAGAAGAAATACTGTCATTATTAATAAAATCATGGCTCTGAGCAATACGAAAGTGAGCAGAAAGTTTGAAGTTGTGCAGTCTGAGGATCAGGATAGAAAAGGGTTGACTCTGCTCCTTAAGCTGTGTGACACTGGGAAATTTATTTAGTCTTTCAGAGCCTTAATAATGTAATCTTACAATGGGTATGGCAGGAGTAATAATACCAAACCCTGTCCTTCACAGGATGGAGTGAGTCTCAAATGTAATAATGTATATGAAGGTATTTTGATCATCAGTAAGTACTATAATGTTTTCTCTTTCAATCCCTATAAAAACAAGGTTCTGTGAAATTTGACAAACTCAAATATAAAGAGAGTTTTCTAATGTAGCATCCTTGAAAGGGAGCGACTTTTACCTCTTTTTCATGTTCTAAGTTGGGTGGTCAAATAGGATTTAAACATAGTCATTCGTGTGCATTTTAAAGACTGAAGAAGAGGAATTCTGCGAAGAGCACTTCAACTGAGTTGGTATGCAATATCAAGAAAAAAGCTACTTGAGACCCTGCTCTCCTCAGCACCCCCTGGCATGCAAAGATTGAAGCTGCATATCAGTCTGCATTTCCCAGGAAACCTAGATAGGACCGGAAAAGCCTTTACTGGACCATGCTCAGGGGTCTTACAGCAGTGACAGTACCACCGGCCACCCACTCACAGCAGAGAGAAGATATTGAACAATCCCAGTCAGCTCAGCCTTCCAGGGGGCCTAGAGCTGTGGCTAAAATTAATTCCTCATACTCAAGTCACCTTTCACCTCCCCTCCCTTGTTCCTACCACCGCATTGTATAGGGACAACAATCAGAGACTTTATAAGGGACATTTGTCAGTGCCTGGATGATAGCTCCGGGCTGATTCTTCTTTTATTTCACTCTGCTGTTTCTTAGGTTTTCTATTTTGAGGTTCAAAGAAAGAAGTTGCTTTTGAGTTCTATCTCCCAGAATTTAGTGATATAAGATTCGGATTGCTATAGAACTATTTTCATTCTGTATCCTCCCTGATTCACAAAGAGCCAATGCTACATGCCCTGTGCCCAGCTGGGTTCTAAATATTTCACGGTGGGATGTTTCAGTAGAGCCCCATAAATGCCCATGAGAAGATTGTGGACATGACCCATTCATCCTGGTGCACAGCTGACTCATTCAGACCTGGTAGGCAGGAACAATTCCCCGAGAGCATGGTCTCCAAGTGAGATAACTTACATAAATCTTCCATAGGAGCTACTCTGTATGTCTTTACTGTTTAAACATTAGTAATAAGTGAGTAGTGAGACTAAACCCTTGATGATTTCTAAACCTACTGTTATCGACTAGAATGACTTTAGAAAACAAGACGACACATTTTTGTAGAAACTGTGTCAAGACTGCCTCGCCAGGTTGATGGCTTGGTTATTTCATGGCCAGACACCGGGCATTTTGATCTTATGATTTAAAATAAACATTGCCAGATTATTCTCATGATATTTTAAATTATTAATAGTTAAATTGATCCTTTTAATAGCAAAGGGAAGCAGACAGGAGAGAAAATAAGGTATCCAAGACTCAAAAAGTGAGCTGCTCCTAGGAAGTCTTGGCAGAGTGGAACATAAAACTCAATCTAGTATATCACACAACTTTTTAATCGAGGCAGCAAGGTAAGGGGATAGCTCCTTTAAATACTCAGTATTCTTTTAACTGCTTCATGGGAGCACATTGCCATTGTTGTAAGGAGGACAGCTTGGGGTCACTGGTGCCAATAAAACTTTTAAATGAGAATTTTGAACTCCACATCTCACAATAACCACTTTTGTGTGATCATTGGAAGTGACCTTTGAGATATGACACTTCTTTAAAGAAAGAAATAAATCTAAGATGGCACAAGAAGAAAAAATGCTCATTTCTAGCTATGTATTTTTCAGAACATCCCCCAATTCTCCGGGGGAGCAATAGTGAAAATTGTGCCCAATTGGAGACAGAAAAATCTGGTCCTAGTTCTTCCTTTACTTGCTGTGTGACCTTAGGAAGGGCATAGCACCTCCTTGGGTCTCTGTTTTTATTTGAAATGGAGAATAAAAAGCATCTACTCTATCCAATTTATAGGGTATTTATAGGGTATTTTACCATCAAAATGAAGAAATCTGTATTTAAAAATATGTCCTAATTTAAAATGCTAGCCAAATGTTTGGTAAATCTCACAGCTAACATTTATTGAGGATTGATTTAATTGGCCCAGCATTATACATGTAGCTAACTCACTTAATCTTCACATTTACCAGGTATTATCATTACCCTGGTTATCCAGACTAGGAAACAGGCTCAAGGAGAAGAATGAACATCTTCTTAAAGAACAACAAAACAGAGAAAGTACAAAATGAGAATTTGCAAAGAAAGAATCTAATATATTTTGAAAGCATTACAGAAGTCATCAGAGGAGAAAAATAAAACCTCTTAGAAATTCTTACACTTATTTTATGGTTCAGTGTTACTGTATTTTGAATTACATGTGGGGAGAGGCACCAAATATTTCAATGCTTAGGACATTTCAAGGTCTTAATCCAACTGCCTTAGACTCACAGGTGATGAAACCAAGATCCCAACTCTAGCCAGTTGACTCCAAGGCCCATACTTAGAAATGCTATACTGTACCCTGTCCTGTAATAATAACACATATTGTTACTAAATAACAGTTTCTAACTATAATAATAGTTTTCAGGAGGAAGCAATGCTATTAAAGAAAGGTTTATTCTGTTTTGAAAACATATAGGAAGCAACCCATAATTTGGAACTAAAGACACAAAAAGATAGGCGCACAGCAAGAGTCTCCGGTTTTCTTAACATGGCTGTGGCTTTAAAATAACCATTAAAGAGCCTTCTCATTGCTGGCAGCAAACTTGTAGATTCTATATTGGCTCAAGGCAAGTGGTTAACATCAATTTAGAAATCTTTGAAATTCCTAATAGAAACACAGCAAACCCTTCAGCAGCACTAGCAAGGCCAATGATAACACATATGGAGAGAGAGACTGATTTTTTTCTATGAGCCTATGAACAGCTTTTAAGATTTGGGCTGTTTTTATTCCTTTCACCCTCTCCCCCATCCATCAGGGATTAAGGAAGAAGCATTTAAAAATTAAGTCTATTAGTGTGTAGTGAATTTGAATGATAAAAATTCATAGAAGCTGTTAATAACTTTGGCTTTCTTCAAATACTCAAAGATAACCTCATAAGGGCATTTTCGTGCCTTAATCTAAGAAATTCTGAGACCCCCAGCAATGGCTGATCTAAGAAGTTCTGTGACCCCCCCCAGCAATGGCTGAGCTGGCTGTTTTATGCAAACTGAGATGGCAAATCAATAGTAGGTGGGGCTTTTTGCCTCAGTACCTTGGGGGTCTTGCATGCTGTTTCCAGATGCTCTTACAATTCTTAAACAGATATAGCAGGACTCTAGCTATTAGGGAACAACCCAACAGCGCAGATACTTCTGATAGGCTTTTAAAGAAGAAAATTAATGCTGAGTTAGGTGTGGAGATACAATCACAGCCTTCAAGCCATTCAAAAGTCTTAGCCTACAAATAGGCAATTTACTTTGTATATTTCTCACAAGCATAACCAGGATTAGCTAATGGCTTTTAGATGTGTGAAAATGTGCTTCAGGCTTCCTTGTTATTGTGCCCACCTCACTGTAAAGGAAGTTCGAGAAACGTGGTGAGAACATTGTAGGGAGTTTGGTGTGTAGGATAGAGAGTTGCACATCACTTCATGCCCACATTAGTGAGAAGTGTTAATATTCTGACTATTCTCTTGCATCCATCAGGTGACTGTGCAATTGTGGAGCAACGGCCCTTTGCCGAAGATTGTCCCTTCCATTCCTGGCGCTTTTACAATCAGCACTCAGGACTTTTCCTGGGAGAAGTGAGAGGCAAGAGGGAAAGCTGAGGGATTATTTGAATGATCTCTTTTAAGGAAGGCAACCTCTTCTCCCATTGTCCTTGATCCAGCCATCTGGCTCTGGGAATTTGTTGCTGAATGTTTCTTGACTGTAAAATTTAAACAGATGATTAACCCCTTTTCCTGCCACACCAGCATGCTTGCTATTAAAATGACTACTAGGACCACCCTTTGAATATCAAGGCAGGCTTAGGGTAAGTGAGAAAATAAAAACTAGCAAAGTCCACCAAATGAATACAATTCCACCCTTAAGTTTTTCTCTCACCGTTACCATGACTTGATCTGTGTCTTCAAGTTCAGTAAATCTCCTTTTAGAGTCTCTCTCTGGCATCTGCACCTTCGACCGCACCCAACTAAATGGCACCACAAAGTCTGAGTCTCAAATGGAGCATCTTACGATTATTGACACTAGCTCATGATAGAGATGATCCTTCCCTTCACTGCTCCTCATCTACAGGCCCTGCAAAATCTACGGTAACTGTCTTTGGTATGAGCCAGTCAGGCTGTATCAGTCAAAGGTTGACAAAAAGTGTCCAGTGCATAGTTGGTAAAGTCTCCAGAAGCTCCCTATACTGGATCAAGTCCTAAAGAGATAACTTATCTTCTGATACAAAAAAAATCATGAATGTGTACTTCATTCAGTGTTTTAGAATTTGGTGATAGTCATGAGAAAAATCACCATTGAAAAGTGAGAATGGGAGCGTCAAAAAGAGTAGGACCATTGAGCGAGCAACATGTACCTGTAGGATAATGTTCATTCACTGGCCAGTTGTCCACTTGCAGCGTGGCGTTGCCGCCGTTCCTGGTGAAGCGTACCACATGGTATTTGCCGTCATTTACAGGGGTTCTGTCCTCTTTGATGGAGATGTCAACTGTGCCGATATTGAAGACAACTCCAATTTTCCCCTGTTCCTATAATAAAGAAACACAAAAGGCATAGTTATCACCAACCACCAAGTTATCTCCCTTTAAATTTGATCCTCCAACCAGCAATAAACCTGTAGGTGCCCAGAGGGAGCTGTCAGCATGAAGATAATAGTATTCTATATTTCTCCATGAGTTTTCATCCTAAGCATAAAAACCAATGGCATAAACCACCCAAATTGCTCTCCCAGGCTGTACTGCACAGGTTACATCATTCAATTCCCCTCAATGCATATCAGGCCTGGAACTACCTAGTAGCTATGCCATGACAATGCAAAGTTTGTTTCTGTTTGTTTCTGTGAGATGAATTAGGCCTGTTTACTAAGAGAGGACACTAAGACACCAGACCTTAAATCATTTATCAATTCAGATTTACAATTAAAGTGGAAATATGTATGAACTTGTCAGCATAGTTTCATGCAATCAAGGCAAAGGGAAGGGGTACAGAATGGTTAGGAGCCAATGTCAGAGGAGCTGGATATATGTTTATACACACACACACACACACATACATACATACACATGCACATAATGGTTCTGCAGTTCCAAACCACATAGAAAAGGTAACCCCAATAGAGGCCAGTGAAACTGACCTAGAATTTTCAGAATTAGATGGCTGCCATGCTTCCCATACTTGTAGCCCTACTCCTCAGATTAATCCAAAGAGAAATATATTCAAGACCAGAGCTTATGCAACAGAGCAGAAGAGGACCTCTGTGGCCACTAAAGACTTGTCAGAAGGGAAATTGCAATGAACTTGATATGAGTAACACTATGACAATGAAGAAACCATATGGTTTGGATGTGTCACCACCCAAATCTCATGTTCAGTTGTAATCCCCAGTGTTGGAGATGGGGCCTGGTGGGAGGTGATTAGATCATGGGGACAATTTCTCATGAATGTTTTAGTACCATTCCCTTGGTCCTGTTCTTGTGATAGTGAGTTCTTACGAGATCTGGTTGTTTAAAGTGTGTGGCATCTTCCCTGTGTCTCTCTTGTTCCTGCTCCTGTCATGTGAGACTCCTCCTCCCCTGTTTGCCATGATTGGAAGCTCCTTGAGGCCTCCCCTGAAGCAGATGCTGCTATGCTTCCTAAACATCCTGCCGAACTGTGAGCCAATTAAAAACTCTTTTCTTTATAAATTACTCATTCTCAGGTATTTCTTTATAGCAATGTGAGAATGGACTAATACAGATAATAATGATGCAAATGGTGATGGTAGTGGTGATATCACCAACCCCCTGGGAAGTGCACTAAAACACGAAGCATACATAATAATGCTTTTAAAACTCTGACTCTTCTCTAATAATTCATTATGACTAAAAGTTGGAACTAGTATTCATAATGAGACATGAAATAAATGTAACCTTACTGTTCAAATATAATCAGCCTCTTTTAAGCTCTTGGAAAGCCATTATAGCATTGCAGGGTGTTGGAGGCATGTGTAAGGAGAGAAGGGAGACATCTTGCTCAATTTCTTTAGCTTTCCAAATTATTGGCAATATGTTGGGCATTCAAGGATAACAAAATTTAGTAGTTTAGCATGGCTGTGGAGGCCTGGAAAGCAAACACCTCCTTCTTCACATGGCAGCAGGAAGGAGAAGTGCCGAGCAAAAGAGGAAAACCCCCTCATAAAACCATCAGATATCATGAGAACTCACTCACTATCATGATAACAACATGGAGGTAACTGCCCACATGAGTCAATTACCTCCCACCGGGTCCCTCCCACAACACATTGGAATTATGGGAACTACAATTCAAGATGAGATTTGGGTGGGGACACAGCCAAACCATATCAGTAGTAATTCTGACATTCTATAAGACTGATTCACAGTATTAGTTCATGATCCTTTGTTATCGTCTATTTTTTTATTCAAGAAGAAGAAGGAGAAAGAAGGGAAGGAGAAAAACCAGGAGGAGGAGGAAGAGAAAAAGAAGAATGTGAGAAAAGAAGTCCAGAATCCATATAAATCAAGATATAGAAAAGTTTCGCTGAATCTCAGCTTTAGTCATTTATTTTACTCATTCATTCATGTATTCATTAAATACACAAATACAAAATTTATTAAGCACCTACTACACTTAAAGTCAACAAATTAAGCGTTCTGGAGGGAGGGACACTGGTTTCTACATATAGTTTGGTACACTTCACTTATTTTCCCAAATTGCAGACTTTCCTCAAGTTTCCATTTATCTCTTAGTATGTCAATTCATCTTGTATCCAATAAAAGAATGGACAAGTCACCAATGAGTCTTGACCTTAGAAGTGAGGAATATAGAATGATCAACCAAAGCAGGCTGTGAGCATTCAAGGATGCAGAGATACAGGGTGGACCTCAGTATTTCCTTCATGCCCTGATTACATAGCATGCAATATAAAATGATGTCTGCAATTCCCATGTTCTGTTCTCTGGGAAAAGAGTTCCAGGTAGCTCCCAAAATTGTGACTAAACACACTCATGATTTCTTAAATCTGTTTGTTGAAACCACTATCTACATCTCTGCACTAGGAAAAGCACCTAGCTTTAAAATATGATGCATGGATAAATGAACCTGCTTATGGGTTCTTTTTGTACTTTTCATGCCCATAATTAATACTATTACCCATTTTATTCTCTCTTCTTATTTTTCAAGGAATTCGGAAATGCCAATGTGACTTTTCTGCTTTCTCTTGGAGAATTGGTATTCTATTTCTAAGGGCATGTGTGTGTCACTGCCCACTACCCTCATGCCTAAATAAGCAAGGCTGTAATAATGTGAGCCATAACCTGCTGAGCAGAATGGAAGTACTAGAGGAGTTAAGAAACCATGACTGCAGACACCATTACTCCTCTGCCCACCCCACAGATGTGGGCTGTTTATTGCACCACTGTTCTTCAGTGAGAAACCAGTACATAAATCCTGGATGTATGGAAAGGACTGCTGGTAATTCAATTCACCCCTACGTCACTAATTAATCATGGATGGAAAACAGTTTTAGGGGAAGCATAGAGACCTTTAAACCAGCATTCTGTAGCTTTTCAGCGATAGCAGTGGCAAAGTGTGGTTCTGGCTCAGTGAATTGGCTGATCAGCAAGATATATTCTTGGGCAGATTTTCTGCAAGATCCATATTAGATTCAGGAAAAGAAAAGATTTAATCTTGCCAGAATAAATATTTGGTCCTTATCTTAGGTGCCACACATTTGCCATTGTAATCACTGTTTCCGGGAGATCTTCTTAATCCTGTTAGCTCACTGCCAAAGTCAGTGGAGACCCTTCCCCAGGTGTTTCATTTTGTTTCCCACAGTGGTAAATGTGGCTGTGCTAGACCTCAGATGTGGTCTCTCTATTTACAGTAATAAAATTTCATTACTGCAACCTCCTTGTCATTTGTCATGGGACCACAGTGGCATTATAATCTGTGGCTAACTGCTTTGTTTCAGTTCATTAGAAGTCACGGAAGCCTTATGGCAAATACCCATAGAGTTGCCCAGGCTTGAATCTATCATGCTCAGCTGCCATGCAGATCAACTCTGCTGGCTCGTGTGTCTAGAAAAGAGAAGATGTAAGGGAACAAAAGCATTGGCTTTGGTGTCAGACCTGACTGACCTTGGGCAAATTACTTGATTTTTCTGAAGCCATTTCTTGATAATACACTGTAGGGACAGGATACCAGCATTACATACTTCATAGGGCTGTTGTAAGTATGATATAATATGATGGTACTTTATAAGTAATAAAACATTACATAAATATATGAGATAAAACAGAGCAGGAGAAGGAACCACCCAATCATCTGATCAGATGTAACACTCTGATTTTTGGAGAAATTAATTGGTTCAATAGAATAAATGTTCAAATAACAGCAATGGCTCTCAAAGCTGTATGACCCTGGTCTGGTTATTTTACTTCTGATTTCTCTTTCATGAAGGGATGTGTGGAGGGAAAGAGGGGCCAGTTGTTACCTCTGAAGCTTGCTGTGAGGGTTATAGGAGAGCACAGATATGTGAAGCACCTGGCATGTCACTGTGGATAATTTTGGATCCACAAAAATGTCAGTCTTCTTTCTCCTCATTAGTGTAATTGAAAGTCGTGTCATGAGCTAAGGCCTAGTTGGCTTGGTGGGCACTGTCATCAAGACATATTGTGAAAATAGATGTAAATTTTAGCAAACAGAACATATATTCAAAAAATTTATGCAGGGTTGAGTTGCTATCTCTCTACATTCTTTGTAACCAAATATTATAAGCCTCTCTAAGAAATGCAAAGGGTAGCTGCAAAAACAGCATGACTATAAATTTTAATAACTCCACAGTCATCATCACTAAAGTTGCTACCAAGACAATTGCTTCAATCTATATTCTTCCTTGATATTAAAAACAAAGACAAGTGGTAAATCAGAAGACATTACCAAAGAATCCTCAAGTGCATTCAGGAAAAAAGCTGAACAGTACGGAAACCAGCTGTCTTTAAATAGCCAGTAAGTCACTCTTCATCAATAACAACGGTTTATGAGCCTACCTGGCTCCCCAAATTAGTCCAGCTTCAGCTTCCCTATCCTCAATCAGTCACACTGCAGTTATTGTTGCTGAGGTGACCCAAGAGATGCTACCGACACCAGGGTCAGACTCCAGGAGCAGAAATGCTCAGGGGCAAGAAGAATTCTCAGGAATAAAGATGTCCCTGAAGGCTATTTTCACTCATTCCAGACTACCTTGGGGAAGACGGAATGCACCATCCGCTATTTTAGAAAACTGCAGCTGACAGAAACAGAACTGGGATTCTCAAATGTATGTCAGGGATATGGGCAATGGAAGCAGGTCTCAGTGTCTTAACTGCTAGGCTTCCCACCGAATTTGTTAGTTCAGTGCTAGGCAAGAACACAAGGAAGACAGTATGTAAATATGTAATGCCTCCTGTGGGCCAGGCACGGCAAGGTCTTCCATATCCATTTCAAAGTCTGGTTCCTAGTAAAGAAAGTAATGAGTAGCACTGTTTACCACATTTTCCCAGTTCTCCTCCATTATAGGGTTGTAGTAAGAGAGGCCTTTTGGGTCTCCTTGTGATGGGTTGGGCCCAGAGAACAGTGTTAACTAATAAATTGAGTATCATTCCTGAGCCATGCATTTAATTGCTGGTGTGAGACTCACCAGAGTTCTATTTGTTGTCAACCATTGCACCCAGCAAACTCCTGGTCGTGGCTTCTTTGTCATTCTGGGTCATTGAGTGAGGATGACAATAAGCCAGTTTGTTATGGACATGGGAGATGGCTGAGAAACAAAGCTTGGTTGCTTTCTAGCACCAAGTGTCTGAGGCTTTTGTCACTGCAATATAAACCAGACTAAATGGACAGAATAGGTGCTCAGGAAATACTTTTATAATAGAATTATGTTCAAATTCTTACGATTAACAGAGAATTCGCACAATAAGAGACTTATTGAAAAAATAGAATCCAGGTCTGACTCTAAAATCCATGCATTTTCCACAGTCACAGCTTTCACATATTACAATTGAGTTAGTTATTTCTATAACAGAAATATATGTGTTACATATGATATATTTTATGTATGCCTAACTTACCTGTCTACTTAGCCTAATTGTGAGTATTTTAAATGTAAGTTTCCTAACATGAGCTCAGTAAATGTTTGTTAAATTAATGGATATGTGAATCAATGAATAATGAATTAGAATGTGTGGTTGTGATTTTAAAAAATAAGAATCTTTTTTGTACCTTGAGAGACCAAATATGATTTCAGTATTATAGGATAAAATAAATAATTGCTACTATATTCATATTTTGTACAATAAATCTTAGGTAAAACATCTCACTATGCTTTATAAATGTTTCTGTAAAATACAAAAAGATGAGGTACAGCTTACTTGATTCATCAGACAATTTTGACTTTGCCTAACAAAGGCTTTTATTGAAGTTCTTTAGAATAAAACATTGAATTCAGTAGAACATAATTTGAGCTCTTTTTGTGGCTATTAACTGTCTTTCAGTGAAGATCATTAGTCTCTACTCTTTCAATATTATGGTCTTCTTGTTCTACACTCTGGACAATTGTTGGTTTATAAGCACAGAGTAAGCACTTCATTATTAAGGTATTTCAAGAGAGGTAAGAGACCAGGTCTCTCCACCGAAAAATCTAAAGCAGAGAAGATGCCTTTCAGGAATCACTCGAACTGACAAGACCACAGCTGTAGAGCTTGAAGATATTTTGAACTCCATGATCACCTCATGACAATGACCTGGTCCCCTCCCCTTGAGAAGCTGAAGTGTGGCTGTGGCAGGAAAAGCAGGGGAGAAGAAAACGTCTACTTTGTGTTCTAGAAGAATGTGACATTTCGAATCAAAAGGATTGGGACTGATTGAGGCTCCACATTATTTTTTCTGTGTGATCTTAAGCAGGTCCCTCAACTATCCAAAGCTCAAGCTTTGTCTAGAAGAATGACATGAAGACAATAGCAACAATAATACTTGTGTTAAATAATACTTATTAAGAGACATAAAATCTTGGCAAATTCTGAAGGCATCTACAAACAATTACATAAAATATGTTAATGATTGGTTTGGAGATGGTGATAATAGTGATGCTAGATGAGAAACAGTACTAATATGGATGACAGGTGAGTCAGAGGCATTTGCATACTCCCTATAGGATACTGCTCTATTTACAATGACTGTGTCCCAGTCAAGGTCATCGACTCTGGGATCTGTATACATTGTCCCTAGAAAATTCATATTAAATGCCTTGAAAACTATTTCTCCTTTTCTAAATCTTTATGGGCCTCAGTGACCTTTGCACCCAACCAGGAAAGTTACACCCACCTCTCCCCTGGCTGCAGTTGTGCTTCACCTGGTGTTTTACTGATGTCTGGTTGCACAAGGTCAATCAATTAAAGCGGATTAGATCCACAGTCTGAAATGCTAACAGAGGGCCAAGAGAGATAAGACTGATAAATAGCTCAAGACAGCTCCATTTCTGACTCCAAAAAAAAAAAAAAAAACAGAGAGAGAGTAGGGATGACAGCTTAGGACATCAGGAACCATGACCTGAAAAGGGGAGAGGCAAGGAAGGACAAGACAGCTGATGCAAGTAAATAAGATGCAAGTCAAAGCTATCACAGCTGTAAGTCACCAGTCACAATTGGCATCCTGAGTCATCACGTCCTTCAAATCCACTCGGAACATCCACTTCTCATTCACAGACCCCAATGTCATGCTGGCTTATTTGGTAGTTAAGTTTGACTGCAAGGCAAAACTCAAGTTCATTTCCATAGGTGCCCCAGCCCTGTGCCAAGACCTGGAGCAGTCTCCTGGCAGGACTCAGGTGACAGCTGGCAGGGCAGTGCTGACTAAAATCCAGTACAGACTGAATGTCTCCCATAAATGAGTTTCCCCACTAAATCTCAACCACAGCTGAGAGAAACCACCCAGTGTCTTCATAAAGAAAACTTAAGCCCTGTGCTCACACCAACAACATTACAGTCCTTGAAATTAGGAAACACATTTTAACTCATCTGGAATTCTTCCAGAACATCTTATGCCTTACCTATGTGCTTACAAAGTGAGGTTCTAAGACCGCCACCAGCAGCATCACCAGGGGACTCATTAGATATGTAAATTGTTGGGTCTAGTGCAAGACCCTCTGAATCAGAAACTCTAGTGTGAGGCCCAGTAACATGTATTTTCACAAGAACTTAAGGTGATTCGGATGCTGAAGTTTGGGAACCACTTTCTTACATTAACGTCTTGGTTTACTAAGGCAGTGATTTCAACAGCGATGCCTATCTCCAGCGACATTTGGCAATGTCTGGAGACATTTTTGGCTGTCACAACTGAAGTGGGGTGCTACTAGAATCTAGTGGGTCAAAGCCACACATCCTGCTAAATATACAATGATACACGGCAAAGAAATACCTGGCTCTAATATCAATAGTGTCACTATTGAGAAACTCTGCTCAGGGAGTGCAAAACTTCAGTCACTCAACAAATACCTATACAGCATGTATTTTATGAAAAAAAAAAGTTCTACACACATTTACATGCACAGTCTAATATATTCTCCACACAATACTTTTCTGTATGGTACATATGCACGCAAGCAACAGGCACACATGCACATCAGTGCACAGCCACGTGCACGCATGTGTGAATTTTTAAATATTTGATGTAAAATTGTGTTCTAGCAAACAGAACACAAGGTGAGCATATAAGTATGTATCGATAATCTCTCTGACTCTCCTCTATGTGTCGGTCAAATGCCCACTTGGCAGGTATAAACTTTGAAATGCATGCTCACAGAGCCAGAGAGGGGCAGGTCTAATATACATGTCCTATGTCATTTTCTCTATCTGGTCTTGGTAACCCTCTTCCCTACTGACTGATTGCTGCTAGCCCGTAAGGAAGTCTTTTCGTTCATCTCTGGCAAAATAACATTAGTTGATAGTCCCAACTCTAAATTAGTTACTTTACTATAGACTAGGTCATTTTAGTCAGTTTCCAAGAATATGCATGATTAGCTCTGAACAGGATGCAAAGGAGAAATTTCTTCTCTTAGAAGTAGATATTCTAGGCCAAAAATGAGCAGCTGCTCCTCTATAAATGAGAGATCAGCAAACAGTGAGTAACCCTTCAAGACCTATTCTGTGGTTATGAGGAAACTTTTAGTGATTCTTTAAAGTGCTTTACTATTTACCTAACTTCCAAATGACAGGCTATATTAGCATTATGGCTTCAAGGTAAATGGACCTACATGAATAATGAACACCAACCAAGAACTCTGTTTTCATAAGTAAGTCATTTTCAGTCAATCCCTCAGATAAATTCCCAGTCTAAATTCTATACCATTCTCTACCTGAAAAATAATTAATATACACATTTCAGAATGGAGAGATTCAGTACTTAGGGTCATCAGATAATATGGTTTAGATTGTGGCAGTTTCTTATGATATGTTTGAGGTATGAATATGCCAAAGTTGGAGGAGATAGACTGGCCTGGAGCAGAGATCAGCAAACTGTGTGCCAAATATAATTGTTCCCTGTTTTTATAAATAAAGTTTTATTGGGATACAGTTGGACTCATTCATTGATGTATTACCTTTGACTGCTTCCATACTACAACAGCAGACATGAGTAGTTGCAATGGAGATCATGTGGCCTACAAGCCTAAAATATTTACTTTCTGGCCCTTTACAGAAAAAGTTGCTGACCTCTGTTGTGGAACTTTACACAATTTAAGGTCACCCATGATTTTCTTTTTTCAGATTTTAATCAATAGTTGATGTACAAGTGGTCAGAATAACTCAAATAGGAGTGAGAGGAGCAAATGAGCAGCCTGTATCATACCTGCTCATTCACCTATTGCAAGAAAGTTCTATAGGTGGCCTTGGACCAATCTGGTTTGCGTTCTTTTCTCACTTGTAGTTCTCAAAAATACTTGTAGAATATGCCAGAAATGTAACATTCTCAGATAAGGAGGGCTGGCTGGAAGAGCCAAGTCTCTGTTCCAGTTTCTACCAGAACAGGATATCCTTCAACACCTCAGCTTATTGAGTCATATTGCCCCTGGGGTATAAAACCCAGAGTGGAGGCCGGGCGCGGTGGCTCAAGCCTGTAATCCCAGCACTTTGGGAGGCCGAGACGGGCAGATCACGAGGTCAGGAGAGCGAGACCATCCTGGCTAACACGGTGAAACCCCGTCTCTACTAAAAAAAATACAAAAAACTAGCCAGGCGAGGTGGCGGGCGCCTGTAGTCCCAGCTACTCGGGAGGCTGAGGCAGGAGGAGAATGGCGTAAACCTGGGAGGCGGAGCTTGCAGTGAGCTGAGATCAGGCCACTGCACTCCAGCCTGGGCGACAGAGCGAGACTCCGTCTCAAAACAAACAAACAAAAAAACAAAAACAAAAACAAACCCAGAGTGGAGTACTTTCCAAGGTTCCTGAGGTGCAGTACATGCACAGGTGGATTCCATTCACCATAGACAGCTTTCCTGAGCCTTGGAGAATGAGCTCAAAATGAATCCCCAGCTTCTGCTGTCCTTTGCTGCCTATATGTAAGTAATAAACCCACTTTATGTGACTTGTGTGTGGAAGTGTTCTCTCTCACTGGGCTCAGGCACATTGGTGACCAGTGTACAATGAACCTGATTCACAATTACTATTTGACAAATAGAAAAACGTATCTTAGATATTTTCTAATAAGTTATATAAAATAAGATATATAAAAACTCATTCAATTAGGCATAAAGTAATCTATCTTAGGTCCCACTGAGGGTGGTTTATATACTAAAATCAACTCAAAATAACACTGTTTGAAGGAGGTCAGCTGCAGATGCAGAGAAATAAATTAGAGGCTTCTGGTAAAAGATGGTAGTAGCTAGAATAGTCTGGTAATGGAGGAGATGGAGCAAAGTTATAAGTCATTAAAATTATAATGATATCACATTTCTTTCGGAAAATGTATCTAGTTCTATGGGAGTGAATCAAATACATTTTAAAGGCTTGAGACTCTAAAAGATAGCACACATCACTCTGATGTTAGGATTTGAGTTTATTATATTAGATGGAATGAGAAAAGAGAATAGCATTGCAGTCCAATGAATATATCAGTCTCCAGAGCGCCAGTGCATCTGCGAAAGACTTGAGTCACTTGAGTGATAAATGGTGATTAACTGAGCTCTCTCGGTTTACCTGGAAGGGGAATCTACTGTGTCATCATCTTGGGATGAACACACTGAAATAGGGGCTCATTTTTCCTTTCCTAGTTATCGTAAACAAAATGGCCAATAGACTGTAATACATCAGCAGTGCCTGTCTGCACGTAGGGACTCTGGTGTGTGTGTGTCCTGGAGATAGTGTTGCAGTTAGGTATTTCATCCAGGTGATATTTTATGGTTCTCTTCTTTGTCAACTATCACCACTACAACATTCTCTCTTAGATAAGATCAGTAATTCCAATTCAAAAGGTGGGTTCTTACCCCCAACCACCATAATAAAAGCAACAGAAATTTTTTAAAAAGTGAAATTTAAAAAGCTCCAGTACTTCGAAAAAAGACTGGCCTTATGACCTCCATGAGAGCATCAAAGCCTCTGTAGGGAGAATAATCCGGACACCCAAGCAGGAACATGAAAAAGAAAGTGCTTTCCCTCAGCCCTGATGAAATTAGTAAAGGTGACCCCAAGCAGACACTGGAAAACATGTCACAGGTAGCTGACTCATACCTTTTCAAAAGAGTCCACCATACCAGCATTGACAATTATTTCAAAGCTATGTGCTCTTTCGATAGAATAATTAGAGAACACATCTCCTAATTTTAATTTACTTGAAGTCAGTATCCCTACCAAATTATAAAGTAAGTTTCAGCCAAATGGAGAAATAGAACTGTCCCTGGAACAGCATGAGGTCATTATTCCCCTAAGATATAGCAGGCACTGTAAGCCCTCTGGAAGCTGGTCAGAGCTTCAGATATGCAAATTATCCATGGAGTTTATAGTGAACTCATAGACAATACGAAGAAGCATTTATTTTATGACATTTAAAGGGCACAAACATTCTTCTCTCTCTTCTCTATGGGTGAGCTACAATTTTGTTCATTAACATGATGAAGGAAAATGATTTCATTCAAGAGGCTGAGGAACATAATGCTAGAGAAATAAAGAGTTATGTGTATATGTGTTGCCATGTAAATGTGTGTGTGACTGTGTGTGTTTGTGTTTGAATAAAACCTTAAAATTTACACAAAAGTTAGTTCCTTTGACCCTCTTATTTTCTTTTAGGCAAAGTAATGGTGGCTCAGTAGAATCTAAGCCCCTCTGTGTCCATTGAAGGGCATCCATAATCCAACTGTAATATCGCCCTTAAACAGTGGCAGAACAGTCAGTGGAATCCTGAGTCTTCACTTTCAATAGAAAGCCTCTCAGGAATGTGAATCTATTATAGACCTGACTCAGAACAAACTATGGATTCCAGCATGAATGAAACATCAGAATGATCCAGAGTCAACATTAGCTTTAGGGAATGGAACTGGTCATTAGGGATCACTGATTCAGGAATGACCCAGACACAGGAAAGATATTCTAGTTCTGGCCCAGCCCAAAGCTGATTGAGGTACCCTTTCCTATCTGGAGAAGAGTTTTCTCTGCAGAAGGTCCAGCTTTCCTGGCCAGTGTGCATACGTGTACAGTGCTGAAAACAATTTTACACACGTGCCTTCCAGAGACATCTTTGATAACCAGATATATTCTCTAATTATCCCACAATCTCTCCACTATCTATTCAATAATAACATCAGTTTGTGTTGATTCATTTCAATGTTTTTTAATGGAACAATTCTTTTTTTTTTCCTGTCATACCATGAGCATTGTGAGGGAAGAAAATTCCTCTTTATGTTCTATGTCTTCCTCCATATCAAAAGTTTAATAAATGTTCAGCCAAGCATCTGACACAATGGTGAAAGCACCTTTGCATTCTTCTGCTAGCAAGACTAGTGCATAGTGCAATATCTCCATCCATGGTTCATTTACTGCTTTTCAATTTTTGCTATGGTTTTGTTTTGGGAGAGAACTTTTGAAAATGTAGAGTACCACTACCTCTCAGGTGACCATTGCTGTTCACTTGTTTCACATAGTCTACTGAACAGTCTTCAGGAAAATTGCCAGCAAGCCTGTGTGGCCTGAGGGGAACTTTCTCTGCAGACCAGGAGATGAAAGGCTTAGTGTTCATTACCAAGGGCTTCAACCTGCCCTGCTTCTTTGTTTGGATTAGATTCAAATTGAAGTCCTAGAGGTGGACACTGATCCATCCTACTACCAGTTAACTGAACCATTTGGTTCCCATTAAACACAGCTTTAATCTTTGAAATATCCAAGATGCCAAGCTTTCAGAGAAACTCAGTTTCATCGTCTTGCCTTCTCCATTATTCTGCAATGCAGTGATTTCTGGTCAGTGTAGGGCTCAGTCCCTGCCTTTTGGGAGGCCATCCCCTCACCACAGTCTTTTGGGCCACCGTGAGTTGGCCCAACCACCATCCATTTCAATTTGCTCTACACTTGTCAAATTGAGAATTTTTACACATAGTCATGTTTTCCCCCAAGAAGTACCTTTATTTCTCCAAATCAATAAGATGCATAAGTAGAATCAAGTCATAGAAATGTTGAAATCAAGTGTGTAATGATCCTATCCTCTGTATAGGGCATTTTGGGAGACACATCAGAAGTTAGAGAAATACATCTGGCATTCTTTAGCTCTCAAGAGTACAAATGATACTTTGGTGTAGTGGATAGGGCAACCGCATTTGAATCAGAAGGCTTGGATATGATTCTAGTTTTTCACTTACTGCAGGTTTTGGGGCAAGCCACAAATACTCTGCACCCAGTATCCTCATCTGTAAGACAAAGTCACATTGCTGAGCTTGTAGGATGATGATGGAGATTCAAAATAAGAGATGTTTCTAATAACAATTTAAAAAATATAGGGCACTGATGGGGACAAAAGAGAAATAAGAAAGAAGCACATGGTTTCCTAAATTGAGATATAAAAAAAGAAGGAACATTCCCATATAATATTTCCAAATATTCACAGTCAGTCGTTGATAAATTGCCCAAGTAGCCCTCAGAGAAAGAGGATTCATTACTTGGCCTTCAGGATAGAAAATTCTCCTGGGTAGAAAAAATAAACTCAGTTTCTCCTATACTCTCACAACACGCTTCTGACACCAGATGTGTGGAGGTCTTCCCCACACATCAAGCAAGCAAGCAAGCAAGCAATCTGCAGCAGACACCAGCTGGCTGTCCTCCAACCAAATTCAATTCCTGCACTACCAGACTGGAGATAGTGTCAGGTTCCACAGACTGAGGGCTCATACTCACAAGACTGCCTCCCATTTCCAAGGCCAATCACAAGCTCCGGGTTCTTTTACCTGTGCTTCTGACTGACAAGCTATAAATTGGGATTCCCATGACCTCGTCCTTGGGCTCCATGATTTTGCTACAGCTCAAAAACTCACATTTACTAGTTTATTAAAAATAAATTACAAAAGATACAGATGAAGAGATATTTGGTCCAGGTATGTGGGCAGAGGCTCCCAGCTCCCAGGCCCTTTCCAGGTGCACCACCCTCCAGGAACCTCCTGGTGTTCAGCTCTTTGGAAGCTCTCCAAACCCTGTCCTTTTGGATTTTTATGAAGGCTTCATTACATAGGTATGATTGATTAAATCATTGGCCACTGGTGATCAGATTAACCATCAGCCCTTCTCTCCTCCCTGGAGGTTGGGTGGGGGCTAATGCTGAAAGTCTTAACCCTCTAATCATGCCTTCATCTTTCTCATGACCAGCCTTCATCCTGAAGCTACCTAGGGGTTGACAGCCACAAGTCATTAGCATATAAAAAGACATATCACTTTGAAAATTCCAAGGATTTTAGGAGCTTTAAACAGGATGAAGACCAACTATGTATTTCACAATATCACACTACCTTATTTGGCAGGGGCCAAAACAAAGGGAAACGAAGGTCTGGTTATGTAAGTGCTATGGGCTGAAAGTTTGCATCCTTCCCATCCCCCAAAGTCTTATGTTGAAGCCCTAATCCCAAATGTGGTGATGGTATTTGGAGGTGAAATCTTTGAGAAGTAATTAGGTCAGGAAAGTAGAGTCCTCTTGAATGGGATTAGTGCCCTTAATAGAAAAGACATTAGGCATGATTTCTCTCTCCTCCACGTAAAGATACAGCAAAAAGGTGGCCATCTGTCAGTCAGGAAATGGACCCTCAGCAGAAACCAAACTGACTAGCACATTGACCTTGGACTTCCCAGTCTCCAGAACTGGGAGCAATAAATATTTGCTGTTTAAGTCACTCAATCTATGCCATTCTGTTATAGCAGCCAAGGCTGACTGAAACAATGAGATATATTTAGGTGGATGCAATTGAGAAGGTAAAGAGGAATGGGAGAAGTTGAGAAGATTGAAACTGTTGGTATAAAAATCAAATTCAATCTACAGAAGGGAAGAATAGAAAATTGGCCTAAAAATTCCTTACACTATCAACCAGCTTTTCTACTTTCTAAAACTTCACTAATTTTTGCCAAGAGACATTTGAATGTTAAGGAAGACTCTCAGAGTTGAACATATACAAACACAGACAAGTAATTTTTAAGGTTCATAAACATGCTACAGCTTAGAGAATATTTTCTCTCTTGCCCAAAGGACCTTCCTTATACCCCCTAGCAAATATTTCCTTGATAATGGAAAAATTTTATTTATGGAATTTAGAAACTATAGAGTCAAAATAAATATAAATAAGATATTTTATTTTCCAAATGTGCCTGGCAGACTCCCTTGCTTTCTGCTGTAGGCATCCCTCTTCCATCAGGAGAAGACCTTTAGCTGTTTAGATGAAAAGCGATTTGTGAGGCACTTATCCCAGATCCTGGCCAGAGGCTCAGAGGCAGTCAGGGAAGACATCATCCAAGCAATGCTAGAACTTCCATGTTTCAGAAGTTAGCGGTTATCTTACTGTTGCTAACTGGTGATGCCCATGTCCAGTGATACTTATGGGTTCATTGAGGGAGTAATTAAGGTCAGAAGAAAGTGAAAACTTAAAGAAGAGGAGGGGAGGTAATAAGGATATGGACAAGGAATTAGATTGAGTGTGGCTAAACTTATCGACCAAGCCTTATCTGAAAGAATACAGAAAAATGCTTCCCAAATCTTCAAACATGGATGCATTGCTTGCCACTCTACTTTGTATTGACTTCAAAAAACTTTCTGCAGGCAAATACCTAGAGGCAAACTCTTAGAAAACTAGCTACAAGCATAGACACATTCTTTAATAGACAGCAAGATGCTTTTCTGGTTCAATTGCCAAATGCTGATGAGCCATGCCACCTCTGCTCACCAAACTACCAGATCTATCTAGAGAATGCACAAAAACAAGTGTTCAGAACATCTAATACTCAAGTAGTCATTGCATACTGGACTCATCTCCACTCTGTGAAGGGCAGGTGGAGGACCAGAAGTCATACCTCTACCACAGAGAGGCACAATACACAAACAGTACTAAATCTGGAAGGCACAATTATTGGAAGAGTAATGAAAATTATTTTCATTTGATTTTTGTTTGTTAATTATTTTGCCCAGTAGATACTTATTAGCTGCCTTCTGTAATACAGAACTTACAAATTCAGAGACTTTATGCTGCATCGAGTCCTCATATAAGTTTTATTTTTGAGGGGTGAGTACTACATAGTATTTTTCTATGTGAATTAGTTTTGACATTTAAAAATCAGATATCTCGTGAACAGCTAGACTGTTCTTTTAAAAGAAGTAAGATTCAGTAACACAGAGCCAATATTTTCTGCAGGACAATCAGCCAGAGCTGATTAGAAGAGAAAGGCACAGGTTTTCCAATTCACCACAGTCCCCACTCATCTCTGTTGCTCATCAGATGCAAAGGCTGAGTGTTGATTGACATTTATCATCAAGTTTTCTCTGGGTTTTTTTTTTTTTTTTGTATAGTAGGGTAAGGAGGGAAGGGAAATACTTATTACCATGTAAGTAGCAACCTCTCTGAACCTCAGTAAAGGATAGACTGAGAAGGCCATGGGATTCAAGAAAAATTAAGGAAAGCACAGGTTTTCTTACACTTCATCCCATTTAAATAACTTGTCTGTTTCTTGCAAACTTTTTTTTTTAACCCCTAATATATTATAGCAATCACAGGTTTTTGAGTAGACAGGCCTGACCTTAAAGCTTAACTTCATCACTTCCTATATGCTTTTGACAATATTATTTAAACTCTCTGAACCTCAATTTTCTCACCTTCAATGCTGAAAAAATACTATCTACCATGAGAAATTGTCACGAGGATAAAACAACATATGCAGGCATCCAGCACATAATAGAAGATGCTCAAGGAATTTTAGTTCCCTTCCTCTTTGAAGAGTTGGGATGAATTAAGCAGACCTGATCATAAAATCATATGCACATCTAAAGTGCCTGCCAAAATGTAATGACCCAACTGCTGCTTCAGAGAGATGGGTCAGCTTGAGGTTTTAATGCACTTTTCATGAACTGTGACTCAACAACAAAATCTATCACTATTAGGCAGACTGATAAGAAAGACCAGATTTAAATAAACTTCCTTCTCAACTCTTAAGTATTAACTGCTTTCGCCTTGACTCAGAAACACACCAATAGGAACTGTACACTTAGCCAGTAAACAGTGGGATTAATCAATGCCGGAAAAGATAATGATAATAAAATGCGTTATTTGAAAGTTGCATGACAGCAGACCATTCCATATAGAAAGGTACATTTAAATTATATGGAAACACATTTTTAGTCCTCTGAGTTCATATATCTATCTGCATGGCTATAACCATAAAGAAAAATTTAATGTTGGCCACTATTCTAGAGCTACCATTTAATTTTGAGTAGAAACTGAGAGTGAAAAAAAATTATTTTAGTTATATAACAGACTGTCAAATAAAAAATATTCATTGCAATATAAGAGCCAGAAAAAAACAAAATTGCCACTCTAGTTGAGGTTTAAGTGGGCCAGTAAATCACAGCCCTCTTCATTGTGCATTCCAAGCCAATTGAGAAATAGACCTAGACGAAAGGACCAGCAAACTTTATTGCTTGTGGAGCTGGATGGGAGAATGGACTGGGGCAACACTTAGACTTGGCCACAGATCAGTCTTCCTACACCAGTTTCTAGTTCTCTTCTCTTTCCTGTTGCCTCCTACAAAGATGAAATAGGCCTGGATACACTCAGCCCAGGGAGAAAAGCCCTTTGGACAGGAAGAAGAGAAGAAAGGAGTCTCACTAGATATGTGAAGATCCTTCATCCAATCCCACCAACTAAATAAGGGATTAGAGAGAAGTTACAAGAAGTGCCATTCCAATAGTTTCTTTCCAGAGAAGAGCAATTGTCTTATAGCATAGTGTAGATGGAGAAACCATGCCTTCTGTAAGGTACCAGAAACCCAAGTCTACCCTCTTCAGACAATCCTGCCACCACAGATTGGCTTTTAAGAGGATCTGAAAAGCCAATCCACAGGCATCTAAGGAGGATTTGTGACTTGGAGGTTGGTACATTTTTGGGAATGTTGAAATTTTCACTTTATGGTTATGTGAAGCACAGTAGCTGCCTCTGAATAACCAGCTCGCAACTACCGCTGCTTCTGCTGATTGCTGAAAGACTTAGCATCATGCAGCTGATGGTTTAGCTTTTGGGACACCGACATGTGAGAAAAAACATTAGAGAGAAGAATGTTAAATATGACTTGTCAATAAATGAAATTATAATTTGGATTGGTAATATTTCCGTAGGCCCATGGAACTTTCTTTGCCTCATGAACTTCAGCCTCCTTGATGAGGGGCCCAGAGATCTACTTCGCTGTCATTTATGTCAGAGTAAGATTCTTTAGTGCAGTCCAACTATGCTGTCAACTCCAAATCCCAAGGGATACATATAATCACCATATTTATTGCAATGGCCCAGGCAATCATGATACCACTGCCTCTAATGAAACTAAAGTGCACCTGTCATTTTGGAGATGCTACTTGTTCAGGCAGAGTTGCCTGTCAGCTGTCTCTGGCCAAGAAGTACAACCTGCAATTTAGTTAACAAACTGAGACATCATAGAAATCAGTGCTCTTAACAGGCTTCCTTGATTCACTTGGGTTTTACTGCCTGTCGTACATATCACAAGTCTCCAGTAAAGTGGCACTGGTGGGAGGAGGTCCCAGTAGAATTGAAAAGACAAGGAAAAGAAAAGCAAGGAATTGATGACTTCAAAAGTGGAATCCAGGAAAACTATTACTTGGTGCCAACAAATCTGTTGTTGCCAAAAGAGCAAGTTTCAAACTCTTCAGCCTGGTATCCCAGGTCCACCACTACCAGGTGCCAATATTTTTTCCCAGTATTGTCACCAAACTTTCTGAACCTTCCCTCCCATCCATAATTGTTGATTAGTCTAGCCACTTATTTAGCAAGCATATATTGAGCCCCTCTGTGTGCGAGGTATTATACCAAGCATTAATACCAACATGAAGAAAATCTTTTTTTTTTTGAGACAGAGTCTTGTTCTGTCACCCAAGCTGGAGTGCAGTGGTACATCTCAGTTCACTGCAGCCCCTGCCTCCTGAATTATAGTGATTCTCCTGCCTCAGCCTCCTGAGTAGCTGGGATTACAAGTGCGTGCCACCACACCTGGCTGATTTTTTTATCTTTAGTAGAGACGGAGTTTCACCATGTTGGCCAGGCTGGTCTCAAACTCCTGACCTTAGGTGATCTACCCACCTCAGCCTCCCAAAATGCTGGGATTATGAATAAACCTATTTTTAAGTTTTAAATAATCCTTGTGCTAAGGCTCAGTCCCAGGAATGAAATGGATGGTGGCAGCTATCAAGAAGTGTGGAAATTGGGCTGAATTCCAAAGGCTTATTTTAAGGAAGAATGGAATACAGGAACTCCAACTCACTAGACAGACCTCCAGGAAACAATATATTTAAGGACAAAAAACATATGGAATAAGAAAGTCTGCCTTTCAGTTAAAGTGATAAAGGAAGTCTTAAAAGCAGAAATGGGATTTAAACTCAATCCTGAACATGGATAGAATATAAGTGAACACAGAGGAGATGGTCCAGTTTGCATGCTATGATGTTAACAAGTGGACAGAAACGCAAGATACCTGAATTGGGATTTGGAATCCAGGAAACTTGAGTTTAACCCTGAACTGTTTCACCTGAGTCAAGTAGCAGTGACCAAGTCATTTGGCCTGAGTATTGGTTTTCTTATTTCAAAAATGGTAGTAAAATTACCGAGCCTACATACTTCACAGGATAGTTATGTGGAGCAAATGAGATAATATATGTAAAAGTGCTTGGTAAATTTTAATGCACAAAACACATATCAGAGAATCATTAGGTGCACTACAATAATTATTGACTTGATTTAAAATGTACATGGCTGTTTCTTCCTTTAGCTTTTACTTTGATGATTTTTAAAGGCTGCCGTCGTAAAAACCTTCAATAGAAGTAGTAAATGCTTCATTTCATACTTATCTGTTTCTTTCATCAGAGAAAATCAAAGTGCTTCTTGAATATCATCTCATTAATCTCTTAGAGGGAGGTAAGTAAAGGGACACATATTTTGCACAGTTGTATATGAATCTCAGTTTTACAAATGGGAAAGCCTCAAATAAACTTCCCTCGGTCACAAGTAAATCAAAACAACAGCCAAAAATACACCCAGACGTCGTTTTATCCAGTTCTCTGCTCTCATTACATGCATCCCCAAACCTTCTTCTCTCAGGAGACTTCCATGGACAGATCTGGCTTTCAAGCTCTGAAACAGGTAATTTTTTATTTAACTATTTTTAGCCTCTGTTTCTTCGTCTAGACAAACAAATTAGAATACTTATAGAGATAAAAAATAGTACATATGTAATATTCATGAAAGAAACTTAGCCAACTAGCCATTATACATCAGATAAAAATTAAGATTAAATTCATTTGTTTTACATGGGGTGAATTTGGTTTATAAAAATCTCAAGGGTAATTGTCCCAAAATACAGGGCATTGGGTTGATTTGGATAAATACTTAGATTGATCATTATTAATAAATATCAGAATTACACCATCAATCAATAGAAAGTTTTTGGCATACACTATGTGTGAAGAATTGTGTTGCCATCTAAAGATATAAAGATAAATAGGACACACTGTGGGTATTCATTAAGTTTACAATTGGGTAGATAAGACATGGTCAAAATAGCTGTTAAAACATAGAAGGTGGTAAAGGCAATAATAGAGACAAAATTCAACAGGGTTTCAGTAGAGATTGTTGTTCTGCTAGGGGAAGCAAGGAAGGCCTCCTGCAAGAGGTGACTCAGAGGCTGGGTTCTGAAGGACATCTAGGACTTCAACAAATGGAGGAAATATAAATAAGGTTGAGGAAATAACATTCTAAGCAGTGGGACTAACATAGTAAAAAGCAGTAATTAAAAGGAAAATGAAGTCTAATCAGTGGATTAGTTTGGCCAGAATATAGTATACACTAGAGAGAAATGAATTTTACTGGATAAAAAGGTAGGTTGAGGCCAAATCATGTTAGGCTTTCAATGTTGTATTAAGAAATACAAACTCTCTTCAGTTGGTATTAGGAAGTCATTGAGCAAAATGACCAAAAAAAAACCCCAAAATATTACATATATTTCAGCATGTTCTGAGCAGCTGAGACAGAAGCAGAAGAGATGAATTATAACAGATAAAATAGAGATGAGGTAACAGATGGCATGAGATCCCAGAAAAGATAAGAGGGCAAGAGGCCAAGGACCTAGGTAGACTCAACTGTGGAAGAGGATAAGCAAATTTTTCCTCTGAGATAGGAAGACAGGAGAAATAGTAGCAGTTATTCTGTGATGTGGTAAGACAGCACAATTTGATATATGTTTAAAAAAAAAACCCACTATTGGATAATTTTTAGAGACATTGTAGAGGAGAGATTTAGTGAGTTGGGACTAAACTGGTGTCCTCGTGGTCTCTACTAAACCTTTGATAAGAGGTGTACCAATATGGTCTTGACTTTCCAAATGAGAAAGGATATGAGTTCATATGAATAACAGAGCAGTAAGCTGCTTTAGAAGATAAATCATGTGACAGCTACTGAAATTAGCTAACAGAAGAATTTTGTTCTGCTGGCAGAATCTTCTACTCAGAGGATACATATTTCTGTTTACAAAATGATTAATAATTCCCAGCTTCTGATCTAAACATTTGTTACTTGCCTGGCTGCACAGCATTTGACTTTAGGACCTCTGGGTTCTAGAAATTTGAGAGGAAATGCAATGAACTAGTACAGCTTCACAAAGAATAGTCACACCAAACTAATCTCTTCTTCTTGAGAATGTAGTTAATATACAGGAAGATCAGGAGAATGGTGTGAACAGGGAACAAAAATCACAGCAAAGCATCAGACAGGTCTTCAGTGTTATCTCTGAGGCCACCATGAAGAAAATTGAGGAATGCTTACACATTATATACATGGTGTACTAAACAGATAAGGAGATCTTGCAGGGCTGGCCACAGAACCATGCCCTTTACAACCTACCTGGTCAATATTTGTATCAGTGACTTGAATTGAAAAAAAAAGAAAAAAAGAGATATTGTTTCAAGTTCATTCACATCGAGTGTGAATGTGATATGATGTATTAGAGGGGATGTATTCAATGAACAGATTACTAATGCTATGAAGAGACTTAGAAACAGAGAAAAAATCTCAACGAATGTCAATTAAGATGAATGTAAATTCATTTATGGAAAAGAAACAATTACATTAAGTATATAATTTGGAAGACTTGGTCAAAATGGAATTCCAGAAGAAGAGCTGGGGACACTATATGACCAGGGGTTAAATAGGATCTCTAAGTGGAAGAGAATCTCTATAAAAACGTTTATGTCAGCTCTTGATTGATTAATAGAAGAGTGTTGCTATTGGAGACAAGAATGGTCTCTGTGCACTGCAGGAGTCAGGCAAAATGCAGAGAATCCTAATTTGTAGTAAATGCCCTGCTTTAATAAAGTCATCAATAGGCTTTAATTTGTCCACAATATTGTGTGATGAAAATGGCAAAACTTCTGAAAATACTTTTATGTCACCTGAGGAATGATTACAGAAACTAGAAAAGCAAGGACTTGGAGGGAGAAATGTGAACACTGTGATCACGCAGTATTGTCCCATAAAGAAAAATCACATAGTAACCTTTCTGAGTATAGACTTCCAAGCGGTGGGAAGTATGTATAAGGAGGGATTTTTTTTTTTCATTTTATTTATTTTATTATACTATAAGTTCTAGGATACATGTGCACAACGTGCAGGTTTGTTACATATGTATACATGTGCCATGTTGGTGTGCTGCACCCATTAACTCATCATTTACATTAGGTATATCTCCTAATGCTATCCCTTCCCCCTTCCCTCTACCCCACGACAGGCCCCAGTGTGTGATGCTTCCCTTCCTGTGTCCAAGTGTTCTCATTGTTCAATTCCCTCCTATGAGTGAGAACATGCAGTGTTTGGTTTTCTGTTCTTGTGATAGTTTGCTGAGAATGATGGTTTCCAGCTTCATCCATGTCCCTACAAAGGACATGAACTCATCCTTTTTTATGGCTGCATAGTATTCCATGGTGTATATGTGCCACATTTTCTTAATCCAGTCTATCATTGATGGATATTTGGGTTGGTTCCAAGTCTTTGCTATTGTGGAATAGTGCTGCAATAAACATATGTGTGCATGTGTCTTTATAGCAGCATGATTTATAATCATTTGGGTATACACCCAGTAATGGGATGGCTGGGTCAAGTGGTATTTCTAGTTCTAGATCCTTGAGGAATCACCACACTGTCTTCCACAATGGTTGAACTAGTTTACAGTCCCACCAACAGTGTAAAAGTGTTTCTATTTCTCCACATCCTCTCCAGCACCTGTTGTTTCCTGACTTTTTAATGATTACCATTCTAACTGGTGTGAGATGGCATCTCATTGTGGTTTTGATTCGCATTTCTCTGATGGCTAGTGATGAGCATTTTTTCATGTCTGTTGCCTGCATAAATGTCTTCTTTTGAGAAGTGTCTGTTCATATCCTTCGCCCACTTTTTGATAGGTTTTTTTTTTTTTCTTGTGAATTTGTTTGAGTTCTTTGTAGATTCTGGATATTAGCCCTTTGTCAGATGAGTACATAGAAAAATTTTCTCCCATTCTGTAGGTTGCCTGTTCATTCTGATGGTAGTTTCTTTTGCTATGCAGAAGCTCTTTAGTTTAATTAGATCCCATTTGTCAATTCTGGCTTTTGTTGCCATTGCTTTTGGTGTTTTAGACATGAAGTCCTTGCCCATGCCTATGTCCTGAATGGTATTGCCTAGGTTTTCTTCTAGGGTTTTCATGGTTTTAGGTCTAACATTTAAGTCTTTAATCCATCTTGAATTAATTTTTGTATAAGGTGTAAGGAAGGGATCCTGTTCCAGCTTTCTACATATGGCTAGTCAGTTTTCCCAGCACTATTTATTAAATAGGGAATCCTTTCCCCATTTTGTGTTTTTGTCAGGTTTGCATGGGTCTACAAATTATTGCTCTTTGCTCTCTACTCCAAAGAATTACACTGTAGGAACAACAAGATGAACAGCCTCAACAATATTCCTATATGGGTAACTGTGCCACTCTTAACGTCCACTTGCTGCATATACTGAAACCACTTCTTGGGAAGTCTCTGAAGCACCTGATTCATTCATCTTTCCTTGGGGCTGGATGGTGGGGGCAGGGAGGAGGGAGATTTATTACCTGAAACAGAAGCCAAAAGGTAGCAGCCTCTATTCAAGGTCAAACCCGAAAGAACAACACCCGATTCCCTGACTGCAAATGCTCTTTCCTTAGCCACCCGTAAAAATATTTATGACCTTAGCTACTTCGGATTACTCAAACTGTTCCCGGCAGAAAGTTACTTTGCAATTTGATTCAAGAGGTTGGCCCTCAATTTGTTTCATCTTCCACAGCAGAAAAAAGTTCATCCAGTGGTCAAGACTGACATTCTCATGTGTGTGTTTTCCTTTCCTGCACTTCTCCCCTTCAACCCTTCACTGAATTCATTGATGGTGACAAAGTCTTAGTATAACAGTTAAAAAAATTAATCAGGACACATATTTACATGACTTCACAAAAAAATAAAAAAACAAAACAAACAAACAACAACAAAAAAAAACGATGCCACGTTAGTACTCAACCACAACTAATCACAAAGATTTCTAGAGAACTCAACACAAAGAAGGGAACAACAGCCTCGGAGTTCTACTTGAGAGTAGAGGGTAGGAGGAGGGAGAGAAGAAAAAAATAACTTTTGGATACTAGACTTACTTACTCAGGTGATAAAATATCTGTACAACAAAGCCCGGTGACATGAGTTTACCTATATATGAAACCTTCACATGAACCTAAAATAAAAGTTTTAAAAAAGTCATAATTGCTAATCTGTCCAATATCTCTTTAAATTTTGTCTTGAAATATCTGTAAGCATTTCAAATGCATTTTTTTTTTCTGTTATCTCTTTCGATGTGTGCAGTGCACACATATCTCTAGGTGTGGGTAAGACGGAGAGGGTGGGAGTAATGGGCAACTGGAGGAATGTGTATGTGAAGGAGGCCCATGACATAGAACCATATTACAGAGAGATGAAAGGGCAGGGAAGAGTTAGTTACCGCCTTGCTTGTTCCTCCCCTGGCAATTCAGTTCTGTCCAAATAACTCTCGATTAATGCACCAAGCAGAGACATTTCACATTTCCTCCTTAAGATCATTCTGACAGCTCACCAGCTGTTTCCGTGCTATTTTTTGCCATGATGGCATGGGTAAGCCTCAGCGCCTTCTCCGTTACTCTGCCAACAGCAATACTGCCTGCTGTTCAGTGCTCAAAGTCTGTTCCCCAGTCCGAACTCTACCATCCTGTTCCTTTCCCACTCACCTTGCACAACAGTGATTTTAAGAGTCATTGATATGTGATTCCCTAGAGGAAACCTAGATGGTGATACTGACTGAAATGACTGCAGGAAAAATAGATGAACAAATACGTTTTTATACCAAGATTCATTATTGAAAACATTATAAATACCTAATCATTACAAATGCCTATATCTTTCTTTAGTCATTCTCAACATTTGATAACGGTGTTGTCAAACAGAAAGAACCTGGGTATTACAGTTTGACAGACCTGGATTTTCAATTTCTTTTCTCCTCTGTTCTACCCACATGTCACTCTGAGTGTCAGTTTTCTTATCTTTAAAATGGCGTTTTGGGCTTTATCCAAAGAAGTCAGGAGACTCGAATAAGATCACATAAGTAGAAAAAGAACTCAAACTTAAACCTAAATTTCATAAATCCTAGTTCAAATTTTACTCTTTTAAAAGACCACATTATCAAGGAAAACAACAAAAAAAAAAAAAAAAGAAAGAAAGAAAAGAAAGGAAAGTAGCATTGGGTTCGATTTACACACAAGTCTAACATGATTATTTGGTTTCCGGACTTCCAGCATGTTATAAACCGCACGCTAGAAAGGAGGGGCATGGGGGACAAGTGGCAGGTGACAAATACATGGATAATACAAGAGATGGCAATACAGCTATAAGAGAGAAAAGCTAGCGTAGAGGTATGAGCATGTATAATATAGAAGTAACTTTTCAGGGCCAGGCACAGTGGCTCATGCCGGAAATCTCAGCACTTTGGGAGGCAGAGGGAGGCGGATCACTTGAGGTCAGGATTTTGACACCAGCCTGGCTAACATGTTGAAAACTCTACTAAAAAAAAAAAAAAAAAAAAAAAAAATTAGCCAGGCATGGTGGCGCACACCTGTAATGCCAGGCACTTAAGAGGCTGAGGCAGGAGCATCACTTCAACCCAGGAGGTGGAGGTTGCAGTGAGCCGAGATGGCACCACTGCATTCCAGCCTGGGTGCCAGAGCAAGACTCCATCTCAAAAAAATTAAAAAATAATAATAAATAAATAAATTAAATTAAAAACTTTTCTATATCTTCCATCAGTTTCTTACAGCATCAAAATTACAACAAAATAATCTTTATAATTAAGCTATTAGATCCAGAAGAACTAATAAGTCAGCTGATTTTCTTGATGGACTACATGTTTGCTGTCATTTCCACAATAGTCTTCTCTGCAGTGATTGAGAACCTCCACCATGTCTGGGAGTGTCTGCAGTAGGATTCCCCCTTCTCCTACACTGCCGGGTGACTGTATGCTTTGTCTGTGCCCATCCTTGCTGCTCTCCCTCCACTCTTGCTACCACCACCTCAAATATGCCAAGGCTTAGGGGAAGTGAATGTATCTTCACAATGTGGTGGGGCTTCCATTCCTGGGTGTAGTATATTAAGGACACCCTGATTATGAACTCAAGGATAACAAGAATAATAACAATAACAACAATAATCACATGAATTCTTCTTTAACACTTGATCTGTGTAAGGCAATGTTCCAAGTACTTTTAGCATATTATGAATTAGACCTTTACATCAACTCTGTGAACTAAACGGTATTATTAAAATATCCATTTTACAGACAATAAAACAGAAGTAAGAAGGGGTTACCTGATTTGCCCCAAATCACACAGCTTGTAAGTGAAGGAACCAGGATTTACACTCAGGCTTTCTGGCTCCACTCTCAATCCTTGAACAATTTTGACTTGCATACCATTAAAACAAAACAACTCAATGCTTTATCATTTAAAGTGATGTCAGCTGGTTATACAGTCTTACCCCCATGCTACATCCTAATCACCCACCTTCCAATAAGTAGCTTAGCCATTTATCCTTTCTGAGCTTTAGATTTCTCACTAGTGAAGTGAAGAGGACAGAGCAGAGGTTCTCAAGTATTCTTTCCAAATTGGTCATCCATGCTCCTTTGGCAGAGGAGCCTAGACCTTGGGGTCTTGCTGCATCCCCCTATGTCCTTCTCCTTTCTCCCTTTGCAGTGATGGGCAGAGGACAGGGTGGATGCAACTGCCCTCCAGCATTTTACACTTAGTGATATCTGAACAGTGATAATGCTTCCCTGGGGAAATACTCTGATTTCTAGAACAAGTCTCACATCCGTAATGTTTCTGCTCACTGGAAATATAATAAAAAAATAATCTGAGAGAAGGCACTTAGGTCTCTGTGTTTTTGCCCTGGGTTAGGTGCCTGGAAGAGCCAGTACTTGGGCTTCATTTCATCAGATGCCAACACAAACACTCTATGTGACACAAACATTATCACAGTTTATGGGGAACTGATAATGACAGCCAGAGTGTGATGTGCTGAAAAAAACAAAACAACAAAACGAAACAAAAACAAAAGAACTCATAGGCTGTGTGTCAGAAAAATTAAATCCCTGAATGTTCTCCCAGCCTGCAGCATATTGGTGACAATATATTTGTTGATTAGGGGCACCGTCATAGTGATATTCTGAAGAAGTACAGTTATAACTTGGAGTTATGGGTTAAACTGCATCTCCAAAAAGACATGTTGAAGTCCTAATCCCTAGTGCTTGCAAATGTGGCCTTAGTTGGAAATAGGATCTTTACAGATGTAACTGAATTAAGATAATGTCATTAGAATGCACCCTAACTCAAAATGATTGGTGTTCCTATAAGAAGAAAGAAACACCATGTGAAGACAGACACTGATGTGGTTTGGCTGTGTCCCCACCTAAATCTCATCTTGAATAGTAGTTCCCATAATCCCTACGTGTCATAGGAGAGACCCAGTAGGAAGGCACTGGGTCATGGGGGCAGTTTCCCCCATGCTGTTCTCGTGATAGTGAGTGAGTTCTCATGAGATCTGATGGTTCTATAAGGGCCATTTCCCCTCTTTGGTCTGCACTTCTATCTCCTGCTTTCATGTGAAGGATATGTTTGCTTCCCCTTCCACCATGATTTTGAGTTTCCCGAGGCCTTCCCAGCCATGTGGAACTGTGAGTCAATTAAACCTCTTTCCTTTATAAATTACCTAGTCTCCAGTATTTCTTCAAAGCAGCATGAGAATGGACAAATACAGACACACAGGGAAAACACCATTTGATGACACAGGCAGAGATTAGAGTGCTGCAGTTGCAAGCCAAAGAACACCAAAGGTGGATGGCACATACCAGAAGCTATGAAGCGGCAAGGAAGGATTCTACAGAGTCTTCAGCAGGAACATGGCCCTGGCTTTATCATAGACTTCTAGCATTTAGAATAGGAAAAAAATAAGTCTTGTTTTAAGCCACCCAGTTTGTGACACTTTGTTACAATAGCCCTAGAAAATTAGTACATTTGGTGAACCCCATTTCCTCTTTCCATTCCTGGATGATTGCTTAACCTTACATTATTTCTCTTGCCTTCCATGTCTGTGGATTCAGGCAAGAGTTGTAGCCTGATGTTCCCACCATCAAAGTCCAATCAAGAGGCATAAAATGATCTGACTCAGCTAGTGCATTTGCTTACTGGTTTTCTTTTTAGTTCATGTTTCTCTCCTGTTTATGTTTTATTTTATTTTTAATTGACACATAATCATTGTGCATATTTATGGGGTAAAATGTGATGTTTCCATACCTGTGGATATTGTATAATGATCAAATCTGGGAAATTACCATATCTATCACCTCCAACACTTATCATTTACTTGTGGTGAGAATATTCAAAATTCTCTCTTCTAGCTATTTTGAATGATACAATATATTATTGTTAACTATAGTTACCCTACTGTGCAACAGAACACCAGGACATCATTTGCAACAAAGGTAAACCTAGAGAGCATTATGTTAAATGAAATAAACCAAGCACAGAAGAACAAATACCTCAAGATCTCACTCATATATGGAATCTGAAAAGGTTGATCTTAGAGTTATAGAGTAGTGTAATGATTACCAGAGTCCGGGGAGGGTAGGGGTGGTGGGGATGGGAAAGGTTGGTCAGCAGGTTCCTCTTCTTTTGTTTAATGTGAAATTGGTGCTGTTAAGTTTGGCTTTGATATGCCCAGAAACAGTAAAGGAAAGAGGAAAGAGCATACTTGTTGGGAGCAGATGGATGAAGAGAAACCCAGAGGGCGTATAGCTCATGGGTAAAATGACTGCAGACATGTTCCTTAACCACTTTGAGTCTCCGTTCCTTAATTTATAAAATGGGCATGATCAAGTCAACTTCACATTTCTATGAGTTTTACAGTTCTTGCTTTAGAGAGACTTGCCTACTTTCAGGCATGTTTTCTCAAAAGCAACATGGTATCAAAAAACAAAAAGGACTTCCTTCATCAAAAGAGATAATTTATTTTAAGGACATTATTTTCACTTGAACCTAAGTAAACCTGATGTCAATATGAGGCTTTTTCCATATGTAACCTGTCAAAAGCAATTGGAGAGGTTGCAGGAGCCACCTCTCTGTTTCCTCTCTCTCTCTGTCCCTCATTTGCTGTCATGATTCCTGGACTAGCCCCTGTCTCTCGACATTATATAGCCTTAGACAACACAGGATAGATAGTAGTATGAAGTGTGCAGCAGTGAGTCCACCAGTAGGATTGCTAGTAGGACTAGCCGCCCTGTTTTCTCCTTGAACTGGACTACAACGTGTTTTATCTTGTATCTTGCTCCAATCACAGCTGTTTCCATAGAAAAATCATTTCTTGTGATGGACTTTTGTCTCAGTGGAGTAACACTCTTTCGTGAGGATAGCAGAAGTGGTAGGGACAGCCTAAGATTTTTTTTTTTATATTGTTTTGGTTTTGTGTTTATGGAATGTTTGTTAGTACAGCAGGAGTGAGACTGGATAGAGTTGAAGGTGCTGAAAGGGTCAGATGGCAGAGCTTCATGGGGTATATCTCAGCCTATGTTTGCTCAATTTGGCCCAAGTGAATGCCTAAAGTTTTGGTAGCCAAAACTCAAGTAATATAGGTTTAAACAGGCCAGTTGGCTCATCCCAAGAAGTGATGGAAGACTTCTGGCTCTATCTTTCCATGAGGCAAGAGGAACATCAGCTGGCAGAAAACAGTACAGTTCTGTTACCACCAATCTTTTGCTGTTGTTGGTTTCTCTCATCTCAAAAGAGAGTCTTATTATGTGTCTTGCTTAAAATATTCTTTGTGGGATTTCCAGCAAAATTCTCTTAAGTTCTTGAATCCAAGAGTAGAACAGAAGAGGTGGTTTGCTTCCTATACTTCCTGAAACATCAGCTACTTTGATAAATATTGAGCACTTATTCTGAGTGACACATTAAATAGCTAGATGTTACAAAGGATGCATCAATGAGGGAGACACAACTCTATTTCTCAGGGAAAGAGAACATTTCTGGGAAGTGAGTAGAAATAATCAATGAAGCATATACAAAAATAACTAGAACCAAGGCAGAGTGAGACAGGTGCCATGGAGGTCCACCCAGTGGTGACATCATATTGGGTTGGAACTTATCAAGCAACAGCTCATAGAGAAGTCTGCATCTGATAGGAAATAAAGATAAATGGGTAAGGTTTCCCCTGACTGGGAACATAAAATTATGCAGATAAGACAAAGCATGGCTTAAATTTTGGCTCCATAGCCTATCCTTATCAAGCTAGTTCTCCTGCGACCTACACCTAGGTTTCAGAACTGGGGCAGTGATACCACGGGAAAGCAGGTACATGGAGTGTTTAACAAAATGGACTACAGATCACACAGAACTCAGTCTAAATCCTAACACTGCCAATTACTATTATTTGCCTGTGAACAAACCCTTTGAATGTTCTATTTCTCAGTTTTCTTATTTGCAGCATCATGGTAATAACATCTGCTGCATATAATTGTTTTATATATTAAGATAACGTGCGTAAAGTACCCAATTTAGTGATTGGCACATTGTGAGAACACAATGTTTGTGCTATAAAAACTGTATATATTAAAGTAAACCCGTGGCTTTGGAAACAAGCCAATGGAGGATTGATCCAGGTTGTGCAAATTACTAGCTGTGTTTAGTCTTGGGAAATTGGTTAATATTTTAAAATCTTGGTTTCGTCACTGCTTCTTAGCACTAATGTGGGGATTAAATAATATATATATAATACTTAACATTGTGACTAGAACATAGAATGGACTTAATATGTTTATTATTTGTATTGATGTTATTTAATACATGTCTTAGGCAAAGACAAAGATATAATTTAACTATGAAGTGAAATTTTGTAGAACATGGGTGAGACTGTCAGTGATTGCTGTCAGTGAAGAACCACATACGCTTCCTTCCTGATTTTCCCCTTCTCATTCTGCTCTGGGTACTCTGGCTTTCTTGTTTCCACATTGGAGCCTTCTGCTCCCTCTGTCCTGAATTCCCTTCTTCCAGGTCTGTTATCGCTGGCTCCTTCTCATCTCTCTGATTTCAGGTGTGATGTTGCCTTCTCCCAGGGACCTTCTCCAACCACACTACTCAAAGTGTGTCCGGAATTGGTGGGTCCTTGGTCTCGCTGACTTCAAGAATGAAGCTGCGGACCCTCGCAGTGAGTGTTACAGTTCTTAAAGATGGTGTAACCGGAGTTTGTTCCTTCTGATGTTCCGACATGTTTGGAGTTTCTTTCTTCAGGTGGGTTCGTGGTTTTGCTGGCCTCAGGAGTGAAGCTGCAGACCTTCGTAGTGAGTGTTACAGCTCATAAAGACTAAAGACTGCTCGGACCCACAGAGCAGCAGCAAGATTTATTATAAAGAGTGAAAGAACAAAGTTTCCACAGTATGAAAGGAGATCAGACCAAGTGGGTTGCCACTGCTGGCTCAGGTGGCCTGCTTTTAGTCCCTTATCTGGCCCCACCCACATCCTGCTGATTGGTCCATTTCACAGAGTGCTGATTGGTCCATTTTACAGAGAGCTGATTGGTGCATTTACAAAGCTTTAGCTAGATACAGAGTGCTGATTGGTGCATTTACAATCCTTTAGCTGGACACAAAAGTTCTCCAAGTCCCCTAGTGCCTTTACAAACCTTTAGCTAGACACAGAATGCTGACTGGTGCATTTACAATCCTTTAGCTAGACACAAAAGTTCTCCAAGTGCCCTACTTCATTAGCTAGACACAGAGTGCTGATTAGTGCATTTACAAACCTTTGGCTAGACACAGAGTGCTGATTGGTGCATTTACAATCCTTTAGCTAGACACAAAAGTTCTCCAAGTCCCCTACCCCATTAGCTAGACACAGAGCGCTGATCAGTGCCTTTACAAACCTTTAGCTAGACACAGAATGCTGATTGGTGCGTTTACAAACCGTTAGCTAGACCAAAAAGTTGTCCAGGTCCTCACCCAACCCAGAAGCCCAGCTGGCTTCACCTCTCAATGGCACTCGCTGCGGGACTTTGTGGCACCTAGCCCGGGCACTCCGGCAGCCCAGAGGGAGCTCGTCCCCTGATCAAGCCCAGCAAGCGCCGGCTGGTCCCTCCAAGTGTGGGCCGCCGAGCCCGTGCCCACCCGGAACACACGCTGACCCACTCTGCACACAGCCCTGGCTCCCGCCCGCGCCTCTCTCTCCACACCTCCCTGCCAGCAGAGGCAGCTGGCTCTGGCCTCGGCCAGCCCCAGAGAGGAGCCCCCACAGCACAGCGATGGGCTGAAGGGCTCCTCCAGCGTGGCCAGAGCGGATGCCGAGGCCGAGGAGGCGCAGAGAGCGAGCGAGGGCTGCTAGCATGTTGTCACCTTTCAAAAGTACCTCCTGCCCTTATTCTAGTTGTTTCCTCTCTAGCACTTATTGCTATTGGCAATTGACTATAATTTACCAATTCAAGTAAATGCCTCCTCTCATTAGAATATGACATGCATGAGGACGAGGACCTTGTCTTAGCTGTTCCCTTTACAACCCTTTTTGAAACATAGGCCCTTGGTAAATAAATAATAAATGAGTGAATGGATGACTTTGACACGATAAAGGAGACTATTTTAGCTAGTGCATTACACGAAGGTTGTTAGTTCCTTGGCTAAAATCAGAGTGCTGTAGAAAAACCTTCTACCACTGCATTCTAAACCAGGGAGACAGCACAGAGGTATTATGCAGAGGTTGTACCAAACAAGAGCATACTCTCTTTAAGCTCAAGCATCCTCAGATCTAAATGTATCTATATAAGCGTATATTAGGGATTGCAATAGGAAGAGGTAAGTCTTGAGAACTTTGAACATTGAGCAATAATTATAAGCAGAGAGATAGAGGCTCCTTTGCCTCTCGTCTAAATTTTTTATTTATAGAAGGACTATTTTCATGCAAAATGGCCTGGGGTTTAGATGAGAATCAGTGGATGATGCATAAATAAGACAACAAAGAAACAGGAATCCTCATACAGTCAGAGCTGTGAAAATTCCCTTAGCCCTACCTGGCTAAAGTGCTTACCAGTTCCTCTGCAAGGAGGAACTAACTGCAACACATATGTATTTTGGTATGTAAATAAATGTCCGTCAGTCTTCACCTAATTCAAGTCCCAAGTAGAAGAAACTCATTTAACTTGAACCAGGACCAAAGTGACAAGAAGAGTCAAGATTCCAAAATCCAATGTGGCCAAAGCAGATACGCAGCACCCTCTTGGAGAAATGTTTTCTCAACTAGGCTTGAAATTCTGCTGCGTGTGAGTCACAGGTTACCAAACCTTAGAGCTTTCTTTCTACGGCTGGAACTCTCAAAAATGAACAGGCTCAAAGTTGTCCTTATGCTGAGTGGGGGAAGTATGCAAGAATGTTTTTCTTCATGGGCTTGCAGCACCTGCCCTTTTAGCAGAAACCACCAGCATTCACTTGGGCCATAAAGGTGCCATTTGTCAAATTACTGTTCCAGTGAGCTAAATAATACCCCTATGGACAGAAAAGTTAATCTTTTTCCAAAGAGCCCCATTTCTACCCAGGAAGTGGCTTATTTGCATTGCAGGAGCTAACTCTGTGTTATTATCTTTCCACAGCAGCTAGGTTCATAGGTTAACCACATGGTGTGTTAACAACTATTTCTTTTCATCCTTTTAAAGTTATTTTCTTTTCATTAGCTACCCCCTTGCTCTTTAATTATTCTCTGTTTAGGTTTTGTTGCTGCCATCATCAAATTTCTATCAGGGGAAAGGGCTGCTACCTTCAAGCCACTGTGCATAACACACACACACACACACACACACACACACACACACACCCCATATCTGTTCTTTATCACCATGCCTTTGAAAAGGCTCAGCTGTAACAGGCTGATCTCTTTTTCTTCTCCCTTGTTTAGACCTTTCAATGTCATCTTCCTTCAGTTCTTGCACACTTTGTCACCCTGCTTACTCCCTATCAGCAGTCTCCCTAGAATGACTGTCTCCCTTCTGGAATCTGTGAATTCACAATCCCCATGTAGCTTGTGCCTTTAATTAAGTTCTAGTCCCCAACCCCGCCCCCCGCCCCCCGCCATGATTCACAGATACCCTGAAAAGTTCAACATTAATTAACCAGGGCTGTGCAGAGTTTCCAAGCTGAAATACTGGAAGAAGAAAGGTAGTAAAATTGTAACATGTTAGGATTTTTAACAGTCCTGTGATGATGCTCTTGAGGAAGGTGTTTCAGATCCAGGAGGAAGTCATTCAAGTATAAGGAAGATGAGCATTGTAAATGCTATAACAAGCCAGCATAGCATTATGTTTACTCTAAGAAAATTCAGTGTACTGTTGCTTTTTTTTTTCATTTGGGAATTATATATGGTCTCCATTTCTCCCTCTTTTACCCCAACCCCAGCAACAAAGTAGAATAAATCAAAATGATGCTAAAATAAATACCTTTGATACAGATTTGATCATTTAAAAAATTATCTGGGGACATTTATCTAAGATTAATATATTCATTAATCATCACCTTTAAATACTCTGGATTTCTATTGCTTCTCAAAAATTCCAAAGGAAAAACTTTTTGGTGAACCAGAGAACCACTGCCCAGTGGAAATAAGGTAGAGAAACGGATCTAATTTGAACGATCACTGAATCTCTAAGATGGGAGAATTTAGTCATTATTAAAATCAAAACATATATGATGGGTGAATTCCTTCAATAACTCTGAAAAGTGGTGGCCCTTCCTTTGGCTTTAGTACATCCAGTGTTGGGGGACTCATTCTACTATGAAGAGATCACTCAAAATATAATCGTTAGAAATGCTTCTACTTTCACATGGTACAGTTTTCTGAAGTCTCACAGAACATGTCAACTGGCTCTTTTCCTGGGACTGTAAGATAAACTGTGCTGCCAGATCTTCCTTTTTCAGGTTAGTATTCAAGACTTTTAACCTAACTCTTGACTATGAACCTGATCTCAGGCACAATGTTCTGTTACTGCTAGCCATTCCCTAAGCAGAAGGCTTGGCTCTGCCAAGGTATTCTTGAGCTTTTCAAAGTGCCATAGAACATAATTCTTCTCCTCCTTTCCAATATCTGTCCTCACATGGACAAGCTATGCCTGGCTGGCAAAGGACCTGGGCCTAGTCAAAGCCTCACACTCTACAAATCCCCTGCTAAATCCAATCAGAAGAATCTTCAAAATAGATTGAATACAGATGTCACCTAGAGACACAGGTACTTTGAAGATCAACAGAATGGACATACTAGCATAAAGTAAATACTTTTAAAAATGTCATAGGAACTGTTAAGAGAAAACAATACAGGTCTTAACTTGTGCCTAGCAAAAATCCTCAGGGTTAGAATTTGAAAGGTAAAAATCCCTCTATTCCACAAATGTAGACTATCAGAAAGAGAGAGGGAGGAGAAGGATGATGAAAATTCAGTCCATTTGAATTGGTCATATAAAACATAAGACCTTTGATTGCTTTTTAAATCCTCTAAACTGTCCTCTTATGAGGGAAAAAAAAGTGTCTTTCTATTCCAAGAATTTGCCTATAAACTTTCAATTATTTTTTATTTCAATGGAATCTCAGTACTTATCTTTTTTATTAATAGATTGATTAAAAGAAAACCTTTTTTCATTTTAACTTTCTTTTGTTTTCTAATATAGTAAGAAAGAGGCTGAAATCCAATTTGTTAAGTGTGCAATGAAATTTTAAAATGCCACATTAAGACTGCACATATACAGACACTATTTGTATTGAAAATGGTCACGCTATATAACTATAAAAAGGTAAGACACATTATTTTTGACTACCATCTCTTATCTGCTATATCTCAGCACCCACCCCAGAAGCTTTAAATAGATACCTCATTTAATCCTCTAGGAACCTGATGAGTTAGTTACCATCACTTGAACTTTAAAGATGAGGTTCCATGGGGCTAATAACCATACCCAGTGTCACACAGCCAGTAGCAAGTGGTAAAATCTGGATGTGACTCAGTTCTTTCTGATATTCATTGAATGAGTTATTAAACTGATACAGAGACGAATGAATGAAGGCTTTGGTAGCTATTTAATGACAGATAACACAAATTCAGAAATGTATCAAGCAATAATAATGAATAAGGTTATCATTTTCCAACCTGCTCTACATTCAGAGATGGATGGCTTATTCGTTCTTGTTCTTCTTTTGGGGTGGGGCTGGAATGTACCAAGATAGAACTCAATAGCTGAGGATCTCAATGAAACCAAAGGGAAGAAAGGATAAGCAGAGGTACACTAGGAAGCAAACAGTCCAGAATAGCAAAGATGTCTATGATAAAGTTTCAGTCCATGCCCCAATTCCCCTGGTTCTTAGTAGGCAACTTGTTATCGATAATATTGCTGACTTGGCATTATCTGGTGATCTAGAGGATATTTGCCAGAACTGCCATAAACATTTTGTAATTTTTAGCAAGTCCTGTATTTCTATCACTATCCAACTGGTCACAAATTCATCTCAAGGAAAACTATGGAAAGTCATAAATTGCCATCTGAAAAACTAAAACACTTAGAATTACCAAAGGAGAGGTGCTTCTAACTAACTCAAATGTCTTTTTCTAACCTGTCATATTGATAGAGAATTTAACTAAGGCCATCATTCTTCCTATTTCTCACCTGATATTTCTGATCAGAAAGCTACCTGTAAAATCTAGAGGGTTTGATAATGGGCCAGTCCAACATATTAATCATAGCTGTCTTTCTACCACTTTGTATTGGTTCCCCTTTTTTTATTTCTATGTAAAATAATAATCCTTAAACATGACTGGGATAGAAATAATACTGTATTTGGATAATCTGGAAACCTTGGAAGGAAAGGGTACTATTAGGGCTAACTGCACTGAGAAATCTTGAATTTGTAAACCCTCAAGGCAAGTGGCTAGTTCACAAAGAGGTAGTAAGATGTAAAGAGATGAAACTGAATGAAGGATAACTTCTGCCAAAAATAAGCAATGAATCAATAAAAGCAAATGTCATATTTCATTCTCTTCAACACTGAAAATTTTACAACCTGTTTATCTGCAGAATAAGAGTTTTTGATCTAAAGATGTGAGAAAATGTGGGTTCATGGAGGTGTTTGCCATACTTCCGTTTCTCTTCTTGAGCATGGGGAGAAAATTTAAAACTACGTTGAGCATTAGAAATGATGAGAAATAATAAGGGTTATTTCAGTGGTTAAAAAAAGAATTACTATGAAGACATGAACCAGTGAATGAAGAGATATGACTGAGATCCACCGTGGTCCCAGGAGATACCTCCAGGCATCTGGAGGGGGAGGATCCAGGTCCTAGACTGCCTTGAAGATCTAGCTCTGACTCCTCCTTCTATTTAAGACTAAATAATATGCCATTTAGTATGTATATCTACCACAATGTCTTTATTCTTTTAGCATGAGAAGAAAATTGAAAATTATTTTGAGAACTAGAAAAAAATGAACAAGTGGGTTATTTTAGTGGTAAAAAAAAAATAGGAAAATGACTATAAAGACGTGAACCAACTATCAAGGGATGTTTGGGTTGTTTCCATATCTTAGCTATTGTAAAAAATACAACAAAGAACAGACAGCTCTATGGGGTGCTAATTTCATTTCCTCTGGGTGTATACCCAGAAGAACAATTGCTGGATAATATGGTAGTTCTCATTTTAATTGTTTGAGGAGAAGCTATTCTGATGTTATAATGACTGCACCAATTTATATGCCCACTAACAATGTACAGGCATTCCCTGAACTTCACTCTATATTTTATTTCCCAAATGAGATGGAAGTACATGGAATAAAGTAGTAGTCAAGCCAGTTTAGTCTTCACATCCTAAATCACCCATCTCTGAAACCTCTCCAGATTACCTTTTCCCCCCATGTGGATCTGAATAAGCTCCTTTATTCCCAGTTGTCCTATATGTATCCAGTTTTATAGACACAGCTTCTGTAAAGGACACTGTTGTCTTAAACCAAAGTATAGCAATTAAGAACTCAGGGTTTGCACCTTTCCAGCTCTGTAGACTTGGGCTGGTAACTGAGCCTCTTTTACCCATAGTTTCTTTCTCTAGAAAACAGGAGTGATGCATGTCTCATAGGATTGGTGTAAGGATTAAATGAATTGTAACTAGAAAATTGTTGAGAAACACCAAATATAATTATATAATTACTAGCCTCTGTAGGTATAAACAGTTTAATTACTTATAAGTTTACATGTCTGCATATATTAAAGAGGGCAAGACTTAGATTGTAGTTCATTTTCATGTCTCTGTAACACAGCACTCTGTTTAGTAGTTACATAAGTAGTGATTGAATGAATGTACAAGTGAATGAATAATCATCTCAAGTCTATCATTTGTCAAGGAAAATTTCCCTATAGAGTTCTTTCTTCTTTAGGGGGTTTTTAAGATGGTCCCAGTGCAAATGCAACAACATGATTGGAGACAGAAGAAATTCTGCTAAGTGAAATAAGCCAGACACAGCAAGAAAAATATTGTAGAGGCCAGGAGCAGTGGCTTGCACCTATAATTCTAGCATTTTGGGAGGCTGAGGTGGGAGAATCACTTGAGCTCAGGAGTTGGAGACCAACCTGGAAAACATAGTGGGACCTCGTCTCTACAACAAACAAACAACAACAACAACAAACAATTAGCGGGGTGTGGTGGTGCATGCCTGTAGTCTTAGCTATTAAGGACGGTGGTGTGACAGGATCCCTGGAGCCTGGGAAGTTGAGGCTGCAGTGAGCTGGAATCATGCGACTGCACTCCAGCCTAGGCAACAGTGTGAGATCTTGTTTCAAAAAAAGAAGGGAAGGGAAGGGAAGGGGAGGGGGGGAGGGGAGGGAGAGAAAGAGTGAGTTTGATCTCACTCATAAGTGGACACTAATAAAAAGTCAAATATATAGTAACACAGAGTAGAAAGTTGGTTACCAGATGCAGTGGAAGAGGAGATGGGGAGATGTAGGTTAAAGGGTACAAAGTTACAATTATGTAGAATGAATATCTAGAGACTTAAGGTACAGCATGATAACTATAGTTAACACTACTACATTGTATAATGGAAATTTGCTAAGAGTGTAGATTTTTCTGTGCTATTATGACAACAAAGGTAACTGAGATGACAGATATGTTAATTTTCTTAGCTCTACCAGTAATTTCACTATGTATACATAGAGACACCTTAAATGTATATCTTAAATATATACAATAAAAAAGCTGACCTATACCATGAGTCCATAGAAAAACTACAAATAGAAACATTTTTCTCTTGCCACTCTTTGGTCTTCCTGTGAATCAATGGAAAGATATCATGTTGATACTTTGAAAATGGAACTGATAATAGGCTTAGAAGAAACAATTTAGGTCATGTATTTCTAGAGCTCCCTGCGAGGGGACACTAACGTGGCTCTTTGGTGTCTTTTGAATTTTTAATCTTGATCAGTGGCTTAGCCATGTGGGAAGTGTAACATCTGCAGTATCACCTGCTCCCCACCCAGGAGGAATGCAATCATTTCTTGTGGGTTATGGTGTCAACCAAAGGCAGTCTTTATCTTTAATAAATGAACGGTGGTCATGAGGGGAGGCTAAGCTTCTAGGTGAAATCATCTGTAGGTGAGACATAGAGTCTTCTCTTACACCCTTCCAGGAGGAAGGGAAAAGACAATGGTAGTGGAAGAAGAATCATTAACAAATACAATCAGTAAAACTGAAACACTCTAATATTCTACAATTTAACAGCAACAACAAAACAGGAGCTAAGGGCTCAATAATTTCTTTCATGGTTTCTAGAATATGAAAAAAAATGTAAATTCTAAGTGATACAAATTATGAGTTTCTTTCAATCTCTTTGAGGGAGTCAAAAGATACTAGAAATGGCAGTTAATGGGTGATAGGCTAGTAGTTCAGAATTAAATATCCTGAATGAAATCTGCAGGCAAACGAGTTGTCATTCCTTTAAAAGCAATCATTTGCATTTTCCTGGAAAATATGTAAAGTTACCGTTGAGTATATTGTTTCAACTATGATAGCTTAGAAGCAGAATTTAACATTAGGTTCAGAACACCGTCCCATGCTCATATTCAATTGCATGTAGTTGAATAGGAATTGCATTCACAAGATGGGAAACCCCTGTACCAACTTCCCTTTTTTCTCTCCAAGTAGATAAACGAAGTCTCTACAGCTGCTATGCCTTAAACTGAGTTGATGTGCTGAATTTAATTAGGTTGTAAGAATGGAAACTAAACCAGATAATTGACTAAATATAAATGGAATAAAGGCATTTCCATCCCAAAATGTGTTCCTAGAAAACACAGAGTAAGACAAATTGTGGCCAAAAGGGTAAACATGTGTTCATATGCCGCTGTATTCATCTGCTCAAACCTGCTCTGCAGCTGTGAAAGGCATTTGCATGGTATGGGGATAGTGAACTGATGGCATTTCCTTAGGAAAGAGTGGATGCATTCCAGATCTTTGTCTCAAATATAGCAGGGACAGAAGTAATAAACAGTTCCCTTGGTCACAGAATAGAGACTAAGAAAATAGATTCCTAAGTACCACCTAGATTTCTAATATCATAGTATTTGCCAACATCACTTAAAATTATTGAATTTCCTGGCAAGTATTCAGAAGTCTATTATTTCACCGTTCTTATGTAAAAGATCAGATAATAAATAATAATAATGAAATAATAATAAACTAAGTAATAGGCCGGGTGTGGTGGCTCACGCCTGTAATCCCAGCACTTTGGAAGGCCAAGGAGGGTGGATCATGAGGTCAGGAGATCGAGACCATCCTGGCTAACACAGTGAAACCCCATCTCTATTAAAAATACAAAAAGTTAGCAGGGCGTGGTGGTGCATGCCTGTAGTCCCAGCTCCTCGGGAGGCTGAGGCAGGAGAATCCCTTGAACCTGGGAGGCGGAGGTGGCTGTGAGCCGAGATCGCTCCAGCCTGGGTTACAGAGTGAGACTGACTCAAACAAAATAAATAAATAATAAAATAAATAATAATAGACAAGTAGTATCTGGGCCCTCACTAAATCCCAGATCCTGTGCTAACTACTTTACATATCTTCACTCATTTAACCTTTCATCGACCCTGTCATATAGGTGTAATAATTATCTACATTCCACGAATGAAAAGACTGAAGTTTAGAAAGGTTAAGAAATGCCTAAAGTCATGCAGTTAGCAAGTGATAAGAAATTTTATATAAACCACCTATGAAGTTCTTGACCAACAGTTCTAAAAGATTCTTCAGGTTTTACTTGCTTCTGAGTCTGGCAGCTTTTTCCACTGACAAAACGATCGCTTCTACTACTAACATTAATAGGTCAGAAATATTCATCTGTGCAAATCCATGTCACATGTTTCAGATGAGAAGTGCCATGGTACCCTGTGCTAATTATGGCCTCTTCTGCATGGACTATGAGCTAAACCATAACCCAAAATCCCTTCGTGTTGTTCTGACACCACCTAGTAGTATACTGGGAAAGTGTGGAGAATGTGATGATGTTCCTCAGCCCTAATACAGTATTCTAGCCCAGTGCCTCTCAATTGGCATACAGTGCCTCTAACGTTCTTGCCAGAACACAGTTTCTTATCCAGTGAAGTTTGGAGCGGGGCTTGAGATTTTGCTTTTGAAACAAATATTCATGGGATCTCCATGCTGCTGGTCAGAGAACCACACTTTAAATAGAAAGGTTCAGAAAGACCTGGATTTAGCCAACTGTGAATTGATCCATTACTTGAGCAGCAAGCACTGTAACTGAGAAAGCTGTGGGATTAAGCCAAATCCTATTTTTGTCATGCTATAAATAATTTATTTGTTTTTCCTAATTTGTAAATTGAGCCTAAGAGCAACTGCTGCTCAGGCTACAGAAAATGCTCATTGTTCGAAGTCATTCTGATTTACCCATGGTGGAGAAAGTAAGCAACAGGTCTGTGCACAGAAGAAAGATACAAGGCTGATCTTGGCTATTCCCTCCCAAGAGTCTGTCCCTTCAGGTTTGGGTCAAGAACATAACAATTATGCAGATTCAAGAGTCTATAAACTGGCTTAGCAAATTGCACAAGTCTAAGAATAACATGTAACACGTAAAGAAAACCCTATCACTTACGTCTGGCGAGGGACTCATAAAGTTCTCACTTTTCTCTACTGGCACCTTTTCCACTGTATATACATCCTTCTTATAGAAACAATACCCCAAAATGGTATGTAGCTGTTCACATCTTTATCTTTGTATTGACACTTACCTCTTTGAAATTGAGGGCTGCATCTTCTTCAAATGTGTAACTAGAAAATTGCCCAGCATAGTTGGCTGCTGATTAGTAATTATTTTATTTACAATAACAGATGCTTTTGGCTATTCTTTTCTTGTACCTAGTCTTGGGCTAAATGCTTAATTGTCATCATTTCAGTTTACTCACAAAAATAACTATTATTGTAATGCAGACAAGGAAACTAATCCTGACATTACTTGTTTTACTAGATTATCTGTAGTATTTTGACAGTGTTGATCACTCCTTAGCCCCAGGAATGCTCTTTCCTCTGTGGGTTACACTTTTCTGGCCTTTTCTCTTCTTTAGTTGAACCTTTCTTTTTCTTACTGTGCCTTTACTTTTCTCCTCCTCCTTTCTAAATGTAGATCTCCCCCAAAGTCTGAGTGTTACCCTTCAACTTTTGTCTCTATCTACATATCTTATTCCCTTCAGGTCTCATCCTTTCTCCAGACTTCGAGTATTTCCTCCATGAGAAGTTCTCCAAAATCTCTTTCTCTACCTCTTACTTGGCCTTTGACTCCAATGCTACATATCCAACTGCCTCCAAAGTATCTCTGCTTGCCTGTTTATCATCCCAAACATTAGAAAACCCCTCATTTTCTCTTTCCTCCAAAGTTAGTTCCCTCTACATGAATTATCCACTTTGAGATATAAAATCATCAATTTTCCATTCATTCAGGCATAAATTCTCTTTCTTCCAAGGTCTATTCAGCCATGCTGCCAGGGAGGTTCTTCCTTTAAAATGTCATCATCTTTTTACTGCACTCCAATGCCACTACCTTATGGTCTGTATAACCTCAGAGAACTAGCATCCTAATAAGGTTTCCCTTCATACTCACCCTGTTCTCATCCATCTTTGCTCATGTTCTTACATACTTTCCCATGGAGTCACATTTCTACTTAAAACACATGCATAGTTTCACATCACCAGGAAGACAAGTAGTTGACATCAAAATACCCCAACAATCTAAATCTTTTTATTATATCATCAGTGTTTACTTTCAATTTTTTTCAATACTCTTGTTATATTAAAGCTCTATTACTAACTACCATTCTATAACCCTTCTATTTCAGCCATATACATCATTCTCTGGACACTCCTTGTACGTCTGATTTCTTTCTGGAAATTATTCAGTTGTGCCCCATATATATCCACATTTCTTCTTGGTTTATCCCCTTCTATTTATTTTTTGAAACCCAGCTAATGCCAAGCTAACTTTGTAAAGACTTCCGGAGCCAACTCCAGATGCAAGTAGGCCTTGCCTCCCAAGAATATTTAAGACAATAACTTCCTTTCAGAGGTATACATCCAAATCACTTCATAGAGCTTTTTGAAAATAAACACACATGGTCCCCATGTCAGAACTAAGGAGCCTAGTTTCTGTGAATAACTTAAAAACCCACAGACCATTCAAATGGGCACTCATGATTAAGAAACTTTATAAAGACATTTATCTTTTCATGCATATGGTACTTGCTTTATCAGCAGACTGGGAGAGCTTCGAAGGCAAGAATTATGAACCTGTATTTGGTATCTCTTAGGCACCTACAAGACTGCCTGACATAGTAGAATAAATATTTAATGGTTGATTCACTTTTATGAATACTGTATTCTGTGTAATTCTGAGTAAAAATCATATGAGAAGACACAAATTCTGATTGTTATGACTTTGAGATGGTCCCCAAATAAGGAAAATGCTAAAAGAAGGTGTTTAATATAGGTACAATTAACTAGCAGTAGTTAATTCCTTTGGGTAGTTTTGGGTTTCGACATCACATAAAATCTCATGGTCAGAAGCTTGACAATAACAAGCAATGGGTAAAGGACTCCCTACTATTCAACAAATATTGCTGGCATAACTAGCTGGCCATATGCAGACGATTGAAACTGGACCCCTACACCTCTCACCATATACAAATATTATTCAAGATAGATTAAAAACTTAAGTGTGAGACCTAACAATCATAAAAATCCTAGAAGAAAACCTAGGAAATACCATTTAGAATGTTGGCCTTGGCAAAGAATGTACAAGTAAATCTCCAAAAGCAATTGCCACAAAAACAAAAATTGGTAAGTGGGACCTAATTAAACGAAAGACCTTTTGCACAGCAAAAGAAACTGTCAATAGAGTAAGCAGGTAACCTACAGAATGGGAGAAAATATTTGTAAACATTGCATTTAACAAAGGTCTAATATCTAGAATCCATAAGAAACTTAAACAATTCAACAAAAAAATCAAATAACTCCATTAAAAACAGGCAAAGAATATGAACAGACACTTCTCAAAAGAAGACATACATGCAGCCAGCGATTATATGAAAAAGTGGTCAATATCACTAATTAGAGAAATGCAAACCAAAACTACAATGAGATATCTCACACCAGTCAGAACAGCTATTACTAAAAAGTGAAAAACAAACAAACAAACAAAAACAGATGTTGGAAAGGTCACAGAGGAAAGGGAATGCTACACTGTTGGTGAGAATGTACATTAGTTCAGACACTATTGAAAGCAGTTTGGAGATTTCCAAAAGAACTTAAAATGGTATTACCATTCGACTCAGCAATTCCATTACTAGGTTTATACCCAAAGGAATACAAGTTATTTTACCAAAAAAGATTCATGCACTTGTATGTTCATTGGAGTACTATTCACAATAGCAAAGACATACAATGAACCTAGGTGCCCATCAATGGTGGATTGGATAAAAAAAAAAAATGTGGTACATGTACACCATGGAATATTACACAGCCACAGAAAAGAAAAATGAATGAAATTATGTTCTTTTCAGTAACATGGATGCACCTGGAGGCAATTACCCTAAGTGAATTGATGTAGGAACAGAAAACCAAATACCACATATTCTCACTTGTAATTGCAAGCTAAACAATGAGTACTCATGAACATAAATATGTCAACAATAGACACTGGGGACTACGAGAAGGGGAGGGAAGGGTTGAGATTTGAAAACCTAACTATTGACAACTATGCTCACTACCTGGGTGAGGGGATCATTCTTACACCAAATTTCAGTGGCACACAATCTATCCATGTAACAAACCTCCCGAGTCTAAAATAAGCATTAAAAAATATAAAATGACCATCCATAATAAATAAATGAGTCTTATGGTCAGAAATATTGCTGGTGAACAGGAATATTATCTTACTTCTGCAAAATTAATCTTCAAAACTCATCAACAACTACAAAGAAGTCTTCAATATTAAAACCCCAAGTAAACAGCAGAAAGTAAAAACTTCAGTCAGTAGAAGAAAGCAATAAGGCTTTCATTTTCTTTCTCTTTCTAAGCTAAAGGAGTGTCATTTTCACTAGGCAGATCTTCATAAGTGTGTTTTTTTGCTGCTATTCAGCTGCTATCTCTGAATCCAAAATTAAAAATGACAATAATAATAATAATAATGGAGTCAGTGTTTTTATTATACTCAGTTCCCAAATTCCAGAAAAACTAGTTGATGTTATTTCCTAACCTGCAGTCAGTAAACAGGAGATTGACCAACATCACTTTGACAGTCTCATTTTTCACCTTTACTTCATTGTCTCTTTCGACGTCTCTTTCGACAGCCCTTTCTCAAATGCAACTGGTTTTAGTCATATTCAAGTTAGGGAAAGACTCATCAGTGAGTGAAGTAGGAATTATTGTTTTTAACCAAAGATGTAAGATTAGAATGTGGGTCTCTGTTTCTGCTAGTGGTCAATTTTGTGCATCTTCTCTATTCTTGATATTTGCCATTGACTACAGAAGACATAATATCTTAAATATATACATTTAATGCTTCAAAGTTTTATATTATTCCTTAACTGCTCTCTTGAAATTTAGTGGAATTTAGGAATGCAAAATGAATTCGCTTCTAAAAAGATGGTGAGATAATTGGTTAAATTAATCCTACTGCATATTTCTATGTGTGTATTGATGCACACTTTTGAAAAGCCATTGGGGAAAAAGTGTCAAACAAGTGAAAATTTATTAATACCATTGAACCAGTAATTCTACCTCTGAAAGTATTCTACAGGCATACAACCCAGGCAACAAATGCTCTTCATAGAAAATATTTTTATTATTTCATTTTGGTATATCCTTGGGACAGAAAACTTCCTTTAGCAGAGAGCAATTCCTGGAGTGGACCTAGTTGAGACCAGTCAGTTACCAGCACTCCCAGCAGGTTGGGGAGTGAGTATGTGGGTCCCAGGTTTAATTGGGATGGATCTAGGCAATGCATCACAGTATCCCTTACAAGGATTGACTATCAGACCTATGATCAGGACTTGGTGTTTAAGGATTCTCTCCCAAGAAGGAAGATGTCAGCTACTACTTGAGGGCACATGGAAGTGGGTGGTATGAATTTAGCTCTGTAACAAACTAAGCGACATGACACAAGTCTCTCCAATTTCTCTAGATGTTACTTTCCTCATCTATAAAAGAAGGAGTTAGACTATCCAACAGTAAATTCTCTAATCTTCTACTCTTCACTGATATTCAGGTCTATGAATTTCAATGGCAGATCCCCATTGAACGCATGGAATACATGGACACTTCACAGACATTTCTCAAGATTACCAAATCCCTTAACTCATTCTAGTTTTTTAAACTTTTATTTCAGGTTCAGGGGACATGTGCAGGTTTCGTATATAGGTAAATTGCATGTCATGGGGTTTTGGTGTACAGATTATTTTGTCACCCAGGTAATAAGCATAGTACTACATAGGTAGTTTCTTTATCCTCTCCTGCTTTATTCCAAGTTTTAAATTCTTCCTTCTTGAGCCTGTTCTCCATTAACCTTGCTCTCTCTTTTTCTTCACTGACCCTTTTTCCTTGCTTCCTAATTCAAGATACTTGGTGAGACTGGAGATAGGGAAAAGCAATCAGAAGAGTAGATGCACCAATTCTACTCCCCACCCATCATTTCTGTCTATCACCTAGTTGTGCCAAATGTACCTCTTAAAGATTTTCCACACATATCCTCTCTTCTTCACTCCAGCTGTTGCTCCCATGCTCCAACCTCTCTTCCATCATCCCCTTCCTGGATTACTGTAAAAGCCATGTAATTAATTTTCCAGGTTCCAGTTCTGGCTTCCCTCTAATCAATCCTTCTGTTTCCACAGCAATATTTCTAAAATGCAAATCTGACCTTGTCAGTTCTTTTCAAGAGCTCCTCATTGTCATTGATTAACTCTAACTTCCTTGGTGTGACTAGTATGACTCTCAATGATCAAGTTCTATATTCCCTACTCATCCTTTACTTTTTCATACTGTGGGGTATGAATACTTGCTCTCTTACTTACTAGCTATGAGTTAGTTAACCTCTCAGTGCCTCATTCTTAAGATGGGAATAATACCTCATAGAATCACTATAAAGATTAACTGTTTAATACTATAAAGATTAACTGTTTAATATGGTTTGGATGTGTCCCCACCCAAATCTCATCTTGAATTGTAGTTCCCATAATCCCCACATATTGTGGGAGGGACTCGGTGGGACATGATTGGATCATAGGGAGCCCAATGCTGTTCTTGTGATAGTGAGTGAGTTCTCATCAGATCTGATGGTTCTATAAGGGGCTTTTCTCCCCTTCGCTCTGCAGTTCCCTCTCCTGCCGCAATGCGAAGGATGTGTTTGTTTCCCCTTCCACCATGATTGTAAGTTTCCTGAGGCCCCCCTAGCCATGTAGAACTGTGAGTCAATTAAACTTCTTTCCTTTATAAATTACCCAGTCTTGGACAGTTTTTTATAGCAGTGTGAAAATGGACTAATACATACATACAGTACGCTTCCAAAAAGGACAAGCAAAATTGAGCTCTCAATCAAAGCTGGCTATTATTATCATTTTTTCTAAAATGACTTTCTCTACTATGTCTAATGAACTCCTAGTCAACCTTCATCAGCCATCTCAAGTGTTAAATTTTCTGGTAGGAATTTGGTGAATATCTCAGTACTCTTCTCCCACTGCAATATCTTCTAAATTACTTAGGTACCTTGAAGATGCATTTATCATTATGCATTATACAGTGCATTACATTTATTTCTTTACATTTTTGTCTTCCCATGTACGTATTCTCTAAGCTCCTTCAGGGGGACAGTAGAAACTCCCAAACTCTCAATCAGTGTTCACAGAATATATTAGTTATCTGTCACTAAGGGCTGATCTCTTGTTATCTTTAGGTAAAACACTGTGATGGCCCTGGAGATCCATTGTCACCACACTCGTAATTGCTTTGAATGGAGTGAGGCACTGTGGGACTCAGTCTGTCATCTTCCAAAAGAGAACACCCAGTCTAGTTTTAATACCTCCACTTCACTCTCATGGACCACTTGCTGTTGTTGTTATTTTTTTCCTTTTTGGCCTGCAAGTGGCTACAATATTTCAATACCTAACTAGGCAGCTGCAGCTTTGGAAAGGAACTTACTTTATCCAAGAGCAGCCTGATAGGGCAGTTAGGAAAGAGTCATGTGAGTAGATGCCAGGGATTCTGGTAATGAAATCCCGCCAGTTTGTTATGGAAATAGAATACAATCTGCTTGCTGTGAGTATTTAATGTAACATTTTGCTGGGCACAGGAGAAGCAATTAGGCTGCTGAAAATTCAGTTCACGTTCCCCATAATTCAATAGTGACCACTGTTAGCAGTGCAAGATGTGATAGGATTGATAATTAATTTTGCATGAAATCAGTGTAATAAGAGAGAGAGAAAAGCAAGGAGGGAGTAGAAGAGGGAAGGAAGGAGATCTATATTCAGCAGTAGATCAAATATTACTTCCAAAGATCTGATCATAACTTCCGCAGAGCCAGCTTCTGGGTAGAAGAACAATCCACTCAAAATCCAATATTGAAAATGAGTTTCCATACTTCACACAGAAAAAAAAAAAGTTCATGAAGGCCATCTTTGGCCATGTCCTCTCTTCCTTCAGCTACAAACTAACTGGGCTTTGTTTACATTCATAAATAGGTGAACAGTAAGCTTATCTGAGGCCAGTAACAAATGCTGGGCCTTCTATTCCCTTTGTGCTTCTCCTCGAAGGAAATTCTTATTTCAAACACTTTGCATATGTGTCTTCTATCTCAACAGAACCATCACAGAGCTGAACTGCCTTGAAGCATCTCTTATCTGTTCATTCTGTTTTCTCTCAGATTTCAAAACTGACAATTTTGGAGGATTTACTGCTTTCCAAAGTTTCTAACAACCATAGCAGATAACTGTGCTAGTAGTCAGATAATTGGACATGAATTGCTATTGGAAAACAAAGCACGGACCTTTTGATACTGATATTCATCTATCCATCCATCTACTCGTAAAAATGCCAGTATTGGAAGAAAAAAGTGATTCCAACTAAGTCTAATGCTGGATTAACCACACTGTGGTGTGGTAGAGGAATCGCCAGCTACCAACTTCTAGCATATTTCACCCATGGTTTAGTGTGTTTCCTGCTAAGCTAAAATGAAAGGCTAACTTAGACAGAATGGTTTCTGATTTATCTTTGTTCCTAGGAGCTAGGCAATGTGAACCTGACTAGCTCTTGGTGGGCAAACATACTTGGTATGACTTGGTAGTCAACACATACTGGGTGAAATAAGTAAGTATGTGTGTGCATTGGTTAATGAGCCAGTTAGTTAAGTCTTTTAAGATTTGGTAGTATTTGGGATCATATGGAATTTTAAAAGATCTTTGGGCAACACCTAATCATTGGTACAATTCTTGTCAATTACTTGTTATAAGAGAACCTAATGCTAATGTGAGTAATCTATTTGCTACTTGAAGTTAAGAAGTGGTTTGGCTAAACAATGCAAAACAAGGACAGGGTCTGAGGAGCTGGAAGTGTACTTAGTGATGCTTGGGATATTCATAGATAGGAGAGAGGCAGCTTGGAATTAAGCTTTTTCCTCTTAGAGGCAGAACCATTGATTGAGATCTGAGCAAATCTTACATATATACCAATTAAAAATTGTACTCACTGTAACATTGATAACATAAAATAGTGGCATAAATGCCCCAAATTTTATCCTTTCACATTTAAACAGTTTAAGCGTTATAGTTGAAGACTGCTTCAGAAATTTCATCTGAGACTTCTATATTTTTTAACTTTGTGTTCTGGCACTCTTAATTATAACTTCCATCTTTAAGGTTACCTTATGATTAAATAGGCTTCTGAAGATCCAACCACTACATTCATAGTACGGGCAGCAAGAAGGACAAAGGATGTCCTCTGCACTGTAGTTAGATGCCTTTAAGCAGTCTTTCTGTATGTGCCACTCAACACTTTTGCATACCTGATACTTGTCAAACTTAAAGCAACATACCAGCTTGACTGTTAGAAAAGGTAATAAATGTTTTATTTTCTTTCTTACAAAACTAAGGCAGTGATATTGCCAATAAAATTGTAGATTTGGTTTGTTTTAGCATTTTATTTTTATTTTAAAATTATTATTATTTTAGAGACAGGATTTTGCTCTGTCATTTAGGCTGCAGTGCAGTGGCTTGATCCTAGTTCACTGCAGCCTTGAACTCCTGGCTCAAGCGATCCACCTCAGTCTCCTGAGTAGCTGGGACTACAGACATGTGCCACCACACCGGGCTAATTTTAAAATTGTTATATAGAGATGCAGGCCTCACTATGTTGCCCAGGCTGGTCTCAAACTCCTGGCCCCAAGCAGCTCTCTTGCTTCAGCCTCCTTAAATGCTGTGATTACAGGCTTGAGCCTCGGTGGCTTGTTGGGGATTTGTTAATAAGAAAAAGAGACAATGGATTTTCATGGGAATTGGCAGTTTCTTTTACATGATTACAGAAAGTTTGCCCCCCGCCTTTCCATCAGTTTGCCACCCTTTTGCTGACTGTCCTTTCCCCTGGACTTTCTAGTCACCAGCAAAAAGATCACTGTACTGCAGAGGAAGGATATGTCCCTGGAGCAGCTCCTTATCCTCTAGAAGTGGGTTAGCCAGAGACACCTGACCAGCTGTTCAGAGTCTGAGAGTCCTCATGTACTGTTCACTGCCCTGGTTCAACTACTGAACCAATGAATTTCCTCCGAGCACTCACAAATGATTGAAAAACCATAAATAGAGGTGATAATAGTAATAGGGTGAAATACAAACAAAGACTGCAAAGAAGGGGAAAACATGTAGAATCTTTATGTTTCTGAGACTATAATTTACTAGGCATCGACATTGGCATTGATTTATGTGAATTTCTGATGCTTCTGTGGATTTAGACAAATCCAAATAATAGCATCACAGTTCAGTGTCTTATTATCATAGCACATTGTATATTTTTCACAGCTTACTTTGATTTGTTATATGTTAACTAGACAGAAAATTTCCTAATTGCCTCAATAATTAATGTCAAAGAAATGACAATGGTACTATTTATTCATGACTTAGTATATTCCATGTATTGTGCTATGCATGATCCAGCTATATTTTAATTTAATCCTCAGATATTTTCCATTTTACAGATTAAACAAGTGCAACTTTCCCAATCTCACACAACTACTTGTGGAGCCAGGATTCCATATAGGCAATGTGAGTGCACATCCAAAACTTAAAACCACTGAACAATAATGCTTTCTGAAAGATAAGGAATTTCTTCATGAGCATTGGTGCTACTGAGAGGTGACAATGTGCTAGCATCCTTCACTCTCAGCGCCTCCTCGGCCTCCGCCTCCACTCTGGCAGCACTT